>NC_142388.1:12367500-12728750 GCF_059441005.1 Hippichthys cyanospilos | reverse complement strand
GAACAATCATTTAATTTATTCCTTTTTAATGAAAAACAGTCTACATCTTTCATACTGTCCCTTTAAGATTAGAAGTTGAGAGCACTATAACTCTAAAATCAAGAGCAAGAGAGCTTTTTCAAACAGATACAGATACCTCTACTTCCAAAGGCCTCTTGTTATGAAAAATTGCTCTTACAAAACGCCTTGGCAGGAAAATATTGTCTCTCGTAACAAAAGACACAAAAGGCGAGGTTGTTGGCATATGAGTCACCAGCACTCGCGCCAACATTGACTGTACAGTAACGTAATACGTTATCACAACCCATCATGTCTACCATATTTGTTATGCATTTTTTTAATTTATTAATATGTCGGCTTGCCCACAAACGAGACAATAGTTTTTTGCATTGACGTTTACTGTGGTCATCCACTTTTCATCTTTACTCGTTTCATCCACATGTCCCACCAACAATTTACTGCATAGGACAAACAAACATTAAATTGAAATTAGCTACGGCTAACATTGTACATATTTCCATAAAAGCATGTATGTAACATACCACTTTGGCCTGTCGCGTCGTTAGCGTTGTTAGCACGCCGTTAGCACGCCGTTAGCACTTTAGTAATTACATCACACAGAAAGCACTTCGCATGACCCGAAACTAAACTTAAGTAAATTTACATGCTCAAAATAATCCAAAAAATAAATATGATTGCTTCTTTGGACTTTTAAATAATTCCTGGATTACTGGGAATGTAATATAAAAACGTACAGATTAAACATTCTAAAAAGGTTTCTCTGTCTGCTCTCATCACCAACACACCAGCCCCTTCTCAAGGCAAACAACTGAACTGCATTCAGGTTTTCAACCGCTACAATTAATATGATTAATTTAAAGGGTTTAAAGCTATCTTTTTTAATAATTATAATAATTATTATTATTTACGTGATATATTTTGATTATTATGCACTAATGTAATTGTATTATGTATTTCTTGCAGTTTTTGTTGCAATTTTATAATTTAATAATATTCATTCAAAGGGTTTCGGAGCATTTTGGGGGCTTGGAACAGATTAGGCGTTTTACATGTAAAAAGCGGCTCTACCTATGAACTTACTTATGTCACATTACGAAATTATTTCCGGAACAAATTAATTTCATGAGTAAAAGTACCACTGTATTAATTGGACGGATCAAGGCTGTGCTTCAATGTTTTCAAGCTGAATGTCGTTTTCAGATGTATTGTCAGGTCTTGGCGCGTCCTCTTTGATCTTCTTCACCTTCGTGTCCTTGAGTATTTGAGAGACGAGACGCTCATAAAACCACTCCAGATCCTGAGGGTCCTCGGGCCACACGAGGTACTCTCTCCTCTGGACGAATGCTCGGACTGCATTGTACTTCATCAGCTGGTAGTGAGCCACCTTTAGTTGAGGTACATCAGCAAATTAACATTGTAAATTAACTTAGTGCATCTTTGTGATTTATTCGAATGTTTAAACTTTTTCCAACGAAGCAGTTTGTTTTTTCTTTTTAAAGATGATTATAGAGTTTAAAACTCTGGAGGTGCTGTTCACTGTCATTTTATCTCGGTTTGAATTCCCTTCTCATGAAAAAATCTAAAGTTAAATTACAATGAGGGTTTACCTTTTGTATTTGTAATTTGACCACCATTTTTTAGAATCGTACACTTCTGAAGTTACACAAAAGGTTTTAACATGAACCACCGGTTCATGCTACATGCTAGTTAGCATATGCAAACCTTGACTCTCAAAGGACTGCTGTGTGCATGGTATCACTAGGTTAGGGACATAAAAAGAGTTGGTCATCTGATGACATTCTTTCCTATAAGTTTTGAATTGCTATTTCACCTTATCATCTGTTCTTCATTTCATTTTCCTAAAACATTATTTTACTTTATATTATTTTTCGTGTTTACATTTTTCCCTCTTGAAATTGTTTTTGACACCCTCTAAATGGACTGCTTTTAACACATCATGGTATAAAGGAAGAAGTTCAAGGAGGAGCACTGACCTTCCCGACCACCAACATAATCAGAACATTTCTGAGCTCATTCAGCATGCGGCCCTGAGCCAAGGTGAATGCCTCCAAGCACCAGCCGTCTGAAAAAGGTGCCCAGTGTAATTAGGTGCAGTAACATATATATATATATAGATTGTATAAAATTTTGGGTAGATTTGTGATGTGTAAATTTTATATACAGTACACTGTGTATACGATTTGATTCATGTATTTATGATTCTATGTATGAATTATGTGCAATGTGTTTTTATGTTCACTAAAATAATCTATCAAAAAAAGGGAGATAACAAAAAAAAGATGCGATTGAAGTATTGATTTTGAACTGCTATTTAACTAACAGTATTCTGTTAGTGTTGAAAATATCCATCCATCCATTTTCTGTAAATATGTTGGGAATAAACATGCAGGCATGTTCAGTCTTTTAAAGAGAGGATGATGCTGTTGGCAGACAATTACAATAAAATTAAATCACAACAAAAAAAATTAGAAACTTTCATGTACCATCTTTTTGCGTAAATATCTCATGTTATTATCTGTGGCTCATAGTTCTGTGCGGCTTATGCATGACAAAAATCATTTTCATTTTCGAAAAGTGCAAATAAAACCATTCTGTTTCATTAGATTTTGAAAATTGAATCAGTCAAATGGGATCTGTTATTGTCTACACACTGTCGAAGGCGTTCATAAAAGTTGATTTTCGTCTCAATGCAGATCCAGTAGCTCTAAAGCTGGTAACCCATAACAAGATCATGTTACGAGCTGGTACAGGATCATGTCCATCAAGTCTGAAGTGCAATTGGAATGCTCGTTGTATTGCAGTTACAGAGTTGTTTGTTCTGATAACGTTTTCCATAATGAAAGCACGATGTTCAATTCATGGCATCAACTGAAAAAGAAACAAAAAATAATTGCACTATACAAAAACAAAAATCAAATCACATTTTGTTTGTTTACTTTATTTGTTGTTTATTAAACCTACAAATATATCAGATCATTTTGACTGACCCTGTAAAAGCCACCTGATTGGTTCTCTGCGTGGCCATTAACCAATGAGGGCAGGAGTTGTAATCCACTCTCGCCCCAACTCTCGCTTATAATACAGACCTGGACGTGCTGTGTCACTCACCTAACTAACCCGAAGCCTGAACTGATCACCAGCCAATTGCAGACCACACATAGAGAAACAAAAATTCACACTCACAAACAAACCTAAAGGGAATTTGGAGTTACCAGTATAACTACTATGCATGTTTTTCGGAATGTCTGCCGAAACTGGAATAGCCAGAGAAAATCTTCCCAGGCACAGGAACAACATGCAAAATCCACACAGGGAGGCCGGAACCAGAAGCAAACCCGCAACCTCTGCACTGTGAGGCGGACGTTCTAACCCATCTGCTACTGTCGCCCAGCCCACACGTGTTATTTTTATGAGTATGCCATATTATAAACAGTATAATGTTATGCATAGATAGATAGATAGACGGACGGACGGACAGACCGACCGACCGACCGACCGACCGACCGACCGACCGACCGACCGACCGACAGACAGACAGACAGACAGACAGACAGACAGACAGATAGATAGATAGATAGATAGATAGATAGATAGATAGATAGATAGATAGATAGATAGATAGATAGATAGATAGATAGATAGATAGATAGACATCTCTCCATCTGCAAAAAATGTAAAGCACTACAGAAAATGGATAGATGGATCAATTTTGTCACTGGGTTTAATTCTATTATGCTACTAATCAATAATTTTTCCAGTGATCAGGGAAATACTAGTTTTCAGGACTTACGTTTCTATGAACTCATACCTTTGAGGAACTCCTTGGAGACAACACATACAGTCTTCCTGCTACCCCAAATGGCGTCTCTAATGTTGGAGAGATGGTCCTCACCGGGTAGGAAGTCTCTGGCTTCGAAACAACAGTGTAGGATGTTCTCTTCACAAAACTTGTTGTCCAGCTTTTTCAGCAAAGCAGCTTCCACCCACATGTAGTTGTTGTTGCTGAAGCACAGGTAGACATCATACTGCACATCCGGCGAAGGAGGCAGGGCTTTGGGACCTTCGAGCACTCTACCGACAGCTTTTTTGTAAAAAATATAAATGCATCCACGAAGACGTGCGTAAGCAAACGCACAAAGTGTGACTACGAGAACGAGGAGGCCAGACGAGATGAACAGCGCAAATTTAAGCTCTTGGACCGCCTGCGTGTCATCCACTTCACATGGTTCCACGATCCAGAAATACTTAAGCAGAGGAAGGTCATAGTGAACAGCTGGAAACTCGCATCGGTAATCTTCTAGACGGACGACGGTGACGTTGGTCTCATTCATCCACTTCAGAAAGCTCTCGAGATGACAGTCACAATGAAAGCGATTTTCTGCAAGACTGAGCGTGAGGAGGGAATCAAATGTCATTGGATCGGGGTTGGCCAAGAAGTTGTTGGACAGGTCAAGGTTTTTAAGGTTAGTGGGAAAAGTGTTTTGATGCAGATAGGTCAGGGCATTGGATGATAGGTCAATCTCAACGATGGAGCTGAGACCGTCGAAAATCCCCAATGGCAGACTCGTGAGGGAGTTGAAGCTTAAATTTAAACCGATCAAATTGTTAAGATTATCAAAGACATCAAGGCATGTGCCTTCAGCCCAAATCAATTGCAGAGAGCTATCATGAAGATCCAGCACTTTTAAGCTATGATTATGAGGAATTGAGACGTTCTCGCTAAGTGTACACCACTTAATAAAATTACCACCGAAGAAGAAATTCTGCAGATTCTGGAACTGAGTTAAAACCAGATAAACATCCTCAAAGTTTGATAGTCGGTTGTTTCTCAGGTCCACGTGGATGGGGATGTTGCTTAGGTCACCTATTTTGTATAGATTTACCAACCGATTGTCACCCAGGAGGAGAAATTCAAGGCTTGGCAATGATGCAGGAAAACCCAAGGTCCGCAGGGAATTTCCTGTCATGAATAACGCTCCTAATTTAGGCAGACCGTCAAAAGCCTCATAGGCCAGCATACCAATGTTATTAAAAGACAAATCCAAAATTCGGAGCTCTCCCAGATTGCTAAATGTGCGTGGATATACTTCTCCCAGAATATTGAAGGACAAGTTGAGAAATTTTAAATTTTTCTGCAGACCATTGAAGGCCTGGTCGTGGATTTGGTTGATCTTGTTTTGGGAGACATCAATTGTCATTGCATTACTCAGAGGACTGAAAACAGCTCTCTGCAAGGCAAATATTCGGTTTTTCGACAGGTCAAAGATGCTTACTGCGCTGTTTGCGAGACCTTCAAACGTGCGCATGTCTGGATCTGGTAGGTTGTCATGCGAGAAACCTTTCCCCAAGTATCCGGAGTATATGAGATGAGCAATGGGAGTCCCCTGCATTGCTTTGAGAAACAGTTGTGTTGCGCTCACATTGAACCCATTGGTTGATAAATCAAGGATATTGAAGGCCATTTCTCGAAACGGGTTTCCGCAACTTTCCCAGTTGAAATCAAAAGTGGCCATTTTGTACAAGTGATTGGAGCCTAAATTGAAGTATGTGAAGTACTTATTTCTGAAACCAATGAGGTCTTCTTCACATAAGCGTTCTATCTGATTTAGCATTAGGTTTATCTCGACCAAATTTCTGAGGTTTTGAAAAAAAAGGCCAGTTTTGAGTCTCCGTAGTTTGTTACCAAATAGATTAAGCGCTTCTAAGGACAAGAGCGGCTCGAGGTAGCTGTCTGCCAATATGGAGTCTGTCAAATCGCAGTGGTCGATGAAGAGGTATTTTAAATTGACCATCCCTGCAAAAGCCCGCGGTTCCAGTTGAAGGCCAGCGTTGTCCCCTAGGACCAACCGAAGCAACTGCGTCTGCCTGAGGAAGGCGTCGTTCCTGATGACGAGCCTCACAAACTGCTTGCCGAGATCCAACTCCAGCAACTGCTCCAGATTTAGGAGGGATGTGCTATTAATCTCAGGGATGCTGTTCATCTCCAAGTAAAGGTACTTGATGTATGGAGGCAGAGTGGGCACCCACTGGTGATTCTGTGCGTGACAAGCAGCTACAAGGTTGTATATCTTACAAGATGGGTTACACCTGACTACCTGTAGAAAGGGAAGAAACCATTTATTATACTGTACACTTAATCCGAAATTTGAACGTGTTCTATTCTATACCCACACTACAACAAGGCCATACATGAACATAAAACAATCAAATGAAAAATGGTGTGACGGGAAGAGAATATGCCTTCTTTTGCCGTGTGATGACATACAGTATTCTATTATTGCTGCTGAAAGTAATTAGTTGAATGACCTCACTTCACTGTCAAATATATTTTCATGCTATATACAGTTTACAGTGATCCCTCGCTATATCGCGCCTTGCCTATTGCGCCCTCAGTGAATGGCTGATTGTTTTTTGATTAAAAAAGAAAAAGCCATATTGCCGGTAGATGTGCTATGAATGTCTCTTGCATGCCAGACAGGCGAGGTATCTATAAATGCATTTAATGCAGTTGCCACGGACACTCCTTGGACTTCCAACTACTGCAGTACACATATATATTTACATCTTAAATTATTAAACCTTATACAGTAAATGTAAGTTTAAGTGGCAATGGTCTCTCGGAGAGCTGTGTCATATTAGCTCGCGCTAGGAAGTCTAATTAAAGTGAACGCTGTAGAAAACATGATAAAAGTAAGAGTTAACACTTGAAATTCCAATATATTACAAATTAAATCTGAGTAAGAGATTTCCAACGGCACAATGAAGCTGCTTTCCTCCTCCCAAGAGCCTGCATGTTCTGATTGACATCAAGCTGTTTGCCTTAGCCACAGTTGAAGAGCCTTGTCACCAGTATGGCCTTTGAGAACCAAAACACTAAGAAAAAAATCCAAATGTAGTGATATTGGTGTTGTATCAGCCTATACTGCACCGCTGTAAATACAACTTTTACATTTTTTACAGTGCATACGTTGTCTTCATATACAGTAGCATTTACTCATAGAAAATTGATTGAAATAGAATAGCTACTTGTAAACTATCCTCAAATTACCAAACAACATTGCAATATTTCAAAATACACACACAATTGCCATTGTGAGCAGAGTTTGATGCCTACCTGTATATTCACAGCAATAAAGACCAGCTGTAGAGCCAGAGTCCACATGTAGTACTTTCTGCTGTCCATTATCCTGGTGGGGCCCCGATTAAAAGTGAGCCTTCCAAGACAATGTGGCCATAGTACTAGCTTCGAGGTAATGCGACCACTGTCAAGCACAGCACACGAGCTGGGCACATAAAACAGGAGGAAATTGTGTAAGACTGTTTGCCTTCCATTTGCTCATAGTTCACTTGTGTAGATTGCTGCACCCTTAGAAAAAAAAAAAAACGTGAAACTTCATTTAATCCTTCTGCACATGACTTGATTTAATTACCAGTGTCACCTTTTGACCACAATGACGAAAGGAGGATTACAAAGTCATTTATGAATATTTTTTTTCTTTCAATCACTCAAAATATTCAGTGGCTTATGATCTATCCATACAAATGTAGGTTTTTACTTATTTCTTAACCCTCCCCCCAACAGTCATTATGAGTGCAAAAAAGCCGACTGAAAAAAAGAAAAGGGGCTGTATCAAAGAAAAATAAAAAAATATTGAATATTTTATAACATCTACTGTATTATAGCTTTGAATATGTCATCAACTCATAACAAAAGCAAATTATATTCGTAGCAATTTTTGGGGCAGTGGCAGTAATACTGAAAAAATCCCCCTCAAATATTTTTCGACCACAATGCTTGATGGCTTTTGAGGTGTGATAAACTATGTCATTTATGATTTTTTTTCATTCATCATCTCAAAATGTTTAATGGCATCAGATATACCTACACATATATACAGTAGATTTTATTTATTTATTCACTCTCCACACACAGTCATAATAAGTGCAAAATATGCAACTGAAAAAAATGAAAACGGCTATATAAAAAAAAATGATTGATTTGGTTGTCTTGCTTCCCTGCATTTGGGTCTTAACACAATAATTAAACTACAACATCTACAGCCTGTAGGAGTAGCCTGATCAAACACAGGCACTATTTGTGGATCTATGTGTGAATAGTCTGAATAAAGTTTTACCTTATAAAACAAGGTGCATACCCATCTCATTTACAGAATAAAAAAAAAGTGTGCACAAGCTAATATAGACGCGGCATGTGTTCCCTTCATTATGTCTTACAGAATGCTTTCAATTTTTTGCAGCTCAGGACCAATTTTTTTTGAGCTTCAAAAAGATAGATAGACGGACAGACAGACAAATGTTGTTGTTTTTTTGCTTAAAATATGCCTCGTTCAACATTTTGGCTCCCCAACCCCTGCGTTTGGCAATATAAACTGATACTATGTGTGCCGGACAGTAGGGGGTGCCAAAACTCAGCTAAAATTTACTGTCAAAAGTTTCCGTCCATCCACCCATTTACAGTACTTAGGCGCTTGTACTCAGATGGGTTGCGGGCGTCCTTGTCGATCTCGCTGTCTCAGGGCAGTAGGCGGGGTCACCCTGAACCGGTTGCCAGCCAATTTGCAAGACACACATAGACGAACGACCATTCACACTCACAAACACACCTAAGGGTAATTTGGAGTGCCCATTATACCCAACATGCATGTTTTGGGGAATGTAGGAGGAAAAAACCCTCATGGCCACAATGAGAACGTGTCACCTCCACACTAACTACTCATCCACCATTCTTCCCAGTATAATTATGTTTACATAAATTTGCTACAGTATTAACCCTTTAGGCACCAGTTTTTTATTCAATAAAATACCTGAATTGCATGTTCGTCAAAATGGTTGTATCTTGAAAATGGTTGGCGAGAAAGAGATACTGTAAAAGTTGCGTGGTGCAATTTGGCCAGTTTGGCTCTTAACCCTTTCATTCCCGTTGGGAAATTGCGTTCCACAGCTTTTGGCAGTGGGTATAGGAATGTTAGCAATAAGGAGAAATGACAACCCAGCGCTTTATTACAAACCTATCCAGATTCTAGTGACATTTAGCATACACATTTCCATACACAACAAGCAAGTGCTGGGCCCACTGTCAACAAAGTAGCTTGTGTTGTCAATTAATGATTTTGTAATGCGGAAATATATTGATAATATGTGCTATATATGTGTGTTACTATAGATGACATTGATTGATATGTACTGCAGGCCTTTGTTGATCATTTTCACTTCTCTGGCACGTTTATATTGCTATTATCATTATCAAATTATTGTTATTATTATTTTCTTTTTTTATTATAAAATAATGATGGGACAAAAACCCAGGGCCTATGAACTAATCTATGGAAGTGAGAATTGTTTAACAATTGTTTAAGTATCCTCGACTCATAAAGAAGTACTATATGCCATAAGTTTTTTGTTTGAAAAAAAAAATCATCAGTTAAAAGGTTAAGTCTAAATTCATGTCAAAAGAAAAAAAAATAAAGTTTTAAATCCACACGAACAAGTGAAAAGAAAAAAAAAGATTGTTTCTTCTTTGTAAATCTAAATGTGTTGAGCAGAATGTTGTACATTTTTTGTAGCAACATTTTACTTTTGCATATTTCCGTATCCTTTTATATTTTGCTCTAGTAAAGGATTTGAAATCAGTATAACTGTACTTCAGTATGAGTAAATTAACTTACCTTTGGAGATATTCAAAAGCTAACAGTTCCATAAAAATACCTCAAATGTTGTAGTTTACTTACGCACACTAGCGATGACATTTTATGCTACACACTTTATAATGGGCAATCTTGCATATGGATTTTTATAATCTTTTTTTTTTTACCTGATTCTTGCCACGACTGTACTCCGCGCAGTTGCAGTTGAAAGTGTGAACAGGATCTAGGAAATTCTTTTATAGTTAAGCAGTTCTAGATGAAAACCACGTGAAACTATCAAGGCTGTAGAACTTTTGTGCAGGTGACCGTCACATAAAGCGGTCTAAACCAGGCATGAAGTTGCAGGTGACAGCAAGTATGTAGCATCTGGGGAAGACCAAAGACTTAATCACTCTAAATCAATAAATTACATTTGTACAGCTGCAGATTTGTGACCACACCAACACTTCAACTGTTTTTTACAGAAAACGTACCTTTTTATTTTGGATCCCAACAGTCATGTTGCTGCAGCAAGCTTCCAAACCCACTGAACAAGATTTGATCCCCAATGCTACTGAACGTGCACTGACAAGAGGATGATTTTTTTTTTTGCTAACTTCTCTCTACGCATGCTTCTACTGTATAACCCTCTAGGGATAAAATACTTTCTCACAGCACAATATTTCCAATAGTATTACCCTTAACAGAAACAATGACAACTAGTGGTTGTGTTTGGGATTCCACAACTACTTCCAAGATTTTTTGTTCTCTCTTTTCAATTTAAAAATCAATTAATTTAACAGTGTTGGGCAAGTTAGTTCATAATTGTAATGCATTATTTATTACTTATTACTGTCCTTTGAAAGTAATTAGTTACATCACTGTATTTGAAATGTAATGCAATACACTACGATTGGATTACTTTTACATTAATCTCACCAACATAACTGGAAATATGGATTTGTCATTCTAAATGTAGCTCATTACGCTCATTAAACATCCAATGGAATAACCCTAAACTTAAGTAAAATTACTTGCTAAAAACAAATATTATTTGTCCTGAGGACTTGTAAATGATGACTAGATTGCTGGAATTGCGAAATAAAAAGGACCTGAAAAAAATTTCTCTGTATCCCAACAATACACCAGCGCAATCTTAAGGCAAGCAAATGAACTGCATTCATGTTAGCACTGCTTCAATTCATATTAAAAATGTAAAGGGTCTAGGAGCCATTTTTTAATATATATATTATAATTATTATTAATTAATTAAAAGTATGAGTACTAAAGGAATGTGTTAACAGTGTTGGGAATATTGTACTACAGTAATTACATTACATTTGAAATGCATTAAAACCTTTCCTTTTGTACTCCTACATTTACGAGTGTTTTTTTCTTCATTCCAGGTATGCATATTTTTTTTTTTTTTGGGGGGGGGTTGTTGTGATTCACCTCCATGTAATCTGCAGTTGTTTGTCTGCTCTTTGTGTTCTGTTGGTGCCATCAGTGTTCGCTCATCAGACATTGGTCTTTTCAGCCCTGCTTTGATGTCTTGTCCATTTTTGCAGCTTTTTTTGCCTTTTTGGGGCTAAATAAATAATTTTTAGATGCCTCGTCATGTCCTTGTGCTTCGGTCCAGCTGGCTTTTTTGGGCAATCTGATCGACCCAAAAGTCTCAGTACTGTAACTAAGTCAAATGTTGCTTTAGCAAAATTTTGTTTTTATTATTCCATCTGATGTAGTTTTTTTTTTACAGTTTTTTTTTTTTTTTTTTTAAATAGTAAAGCACAAACCTAACAAACTTTTCCACAGCATAAAACTATATTGTTAACTAGCATATTCACCTTCTATTTCCACTTCCCTTTCTTGGAACTTGAATGAATACTAATGCAGTGGTACCTGTACTTACGAAATTAATTTGTTCCAGAAGTCATTCGTCATTTCATGTAAACTGCCTAATCCGTTCCAAGTCCCCAAAAATGCTCCTAATATATATATATATATATATATATATATATATATATATATATATATATATATATATGAATTACATTAGTGCATAGCGTAAGTGAATCATCTTAATTGTAGCCGTTGTCAATATGAATGCAGTTCCTTTGTTTGCCTTGAGATAGTGCTGGTGTGTTGTGGTGAGTGCTGAGAGTGACCTTTTTATGTTTAATTTGTAGCTTCAACATATATTTTTACATGATTTTGAGCATGAAAATGTACCTATGTTTAGCATGCAATCATGCAAAGTGCTTACTGTGTAATGTCATTCAACTGGCTAAAGTAATAAGGATGCTAACGTCAGACGCCCAACGTGGTATGTTACGTATGTGGGTTTTCTTTTGTGAATATGTATAATGTTATGACTTTACATTTTTCTCAAAAAAGAGACTTTTCACATGAGAGAGATCATTTTTTTACCATTAAAAAACGGAAAGCGCCCAAGATAGAATCGGTGTTGACGCTCTTTTTTTTTTTTTTTTTTTTTTTTTTTTTAAAGGAAATGATTACGTCCCGTGAAACATCCTCCTGTTCAAATACAAAGTCAATTTACGTCCAATCAGGTTGCCCCTCCTCGTCCAATCAGTCGTGAGTCCACTATTCCCTCCCGCCCCCACCACTTCCGGTTTGGTCTTTAAATAATAATGTTTCTTGAAATGTTGCGTGCGTTTGTGAAAATGTTGCGTGCGTTTCGACTTTTGTAAAAAGTTTTTTTTCTTTTCTTTTTTTGCGTTTTGTTTTTAAATTGCGTTTTTCTTTTTGTTTTGTTTTGTCTTTTGAAATGCGTTTTTCTTTCTTTGTTTTGTTTCTCGAAATGTTGCGTGCGTTTGTGAAAATGTTGCGTGCATTTTGACTTTTGTAAAAAGTTTTTCTTTTCTTTTTTTACGTTTTGTTTTTGAATTGCATTTTTCTTTTTTCGTTGTGTTTTGTCTTTTGTAAATGCGTTTTTCTTTTTTAATTTTGCTTTGGTATTTTTTTTTTTCATTTGCACTTCAGGGCCACCGTAGAAAGGATATCACATGAATTAAGAGCACATCTAAACACATTCACTTGTTTTCTAGGTTAATTCATGTGACATCAGCAAGCTGCGCTGTGGTTGGTCCGTCCTTGAGCCCAACGCATGACGAACTTTCAGTCGACAGTTTAATGCAAAAGTTATTTTAAATTATTTAATTTTATAAGACAAATAATTTAGTTAATTAGTTATGGGTGTAATGTTAACATTTTTGCAGCTGAAATGGCTCGATAGGTGTCAGAATTTCACTTTTTTCCCCCAAAAATGAAGGCCAAAAGTCTAAGTATGTTCTATAAACTAACTTGAAAATGTGATTTTTTATTATCTTTTTTTTTTAAATCAAGACCATTTGAGGAAGAGGCATACGTAAGCCAAGTTTTGACACATCGATGTGTATTTTGATATCGTATACTTAGAATAATGGGACAAGCTTGAAGGTGCCTATTGCAGTGTTAGCTGTTATGGCATGAGCTTCTCGTTTGTTAATTGCGGCCTTTTTGCATAAACACAGACAATCAAACTTGGTGACACGCTTCACCAGTGAAATGCTTCTCAAATTCGAGTATTTGTGGTTAACTGACCCTAAACCGCATTCCTCGGAAAAGGAATTACATGGATGAGGCGTTCGCTGACCGCTCAAAATGTGGGAATTCCGATACACACTTAACGCGTAACGATTATACACTTTCCGATTATGAACACTAGATTAGAATTTATGAACAGTTTATAAAAGATGAGATTTACTCTGTTTTGGTATACTTTTGACATGGTTGCCAAAGTGCCGGTGCGTTTCATACGCGATAACATAGAAAATACCCGAATTTTACCCCGATTTTAAGGGTATGGCTTATACACGGATACGTCTTATATTTGTTTATCCCTTCCATGTATAATATGTACTACTTGAAAACTGCATTAATCATTTTGTTTCTGTTACAGTACACTCATTTCGCCAGTGGGTGGCACAATCAGCCTTGAGAGAGTTTTGAGCAAGACTGCAAACTTTATTGAGCGTGAGTAATGTGTTTGTTTCGGCACAAACCAGTTGGTATGTTCATTTCTGCGTTTTCTGCAGATGATGCTAAACTTGTTAAAAAAAAATGCTTCTGTCTGCACGACTTGTGGCTTTTTACGGTCTCCTTTGGTCAAGTTTTGTCATTTTGCTCCCATCAGTGCTTGCGACCCTTGCCAAAAATAAAATGAGTCACAAATGAATACATTCATATGTCCTCCCTCCATCTTCCTTGTTATTAAGCTTCGCTCCCCATTCCTTGTAAACTGTGGGTCTCCCCTTCGTCCGGGACTTTATACGCGGCCTCTCTCTCCACTTTCCCCCTTTTGTTCAGGATGTGCTGGGACAAAAAGACCACCAGCACAATAAAAAGGACACAGCACACTATAATGGCGACCAGCCCGCCTACTGTCAGCGACGAGGGCTGCTGAGTTGGAGCGACCTCGTGTGGCGTCACCGTGGGAGCGTTTGCGGTTGTCGCAGCCTCCCCCGAGCCCTCCTCCTCTTCATCTTCATCCTCGTTTCTGACGCAAAACACCTCGTTCTCCAAAGCGAATCCTTTACGACAAGAGCAAATATAGCCACCATAAGTGTTCTTGCAGCCGTGGTCACAATAAGAGTCGGCGCATTCGTCCATGTCGATGCACACGGTGTGGTCCTCCCTCTCCTCCGATATGTAACCGTTCGGACAGAAGCACTGGTATTTGTCGTTTGGGTCGCACTCGGCCATGCATTCCTCCTTGCCACAGTAAAGCTCGCATTTGCTCGAGTCCAGCGGGTCCACTCGATATCCTTCGTAGCAGGAGCACTTGTAACTCCCGGGCGTGTTGTCGCACCGATGCTCGCACGGGGCCGAGGCGCACTCGTCATGATCCACGCACATGGATCCAGCCGTCATCTTGAACCCGACCTGGCATTCGCACTTGAAGCCCCCCACGGTGTTGACGCAGCGGAAGTTCTCCCCCGGACACTGGCGCTCATCCGAGCAGTCGTTGAAGTCCACGCAGGACCTCCCGTCGGGTGCCAGTTTGAAGCCGTGGTCGCACGCGCAGGAAGGCACGCCGTCGTCCCCCTCCAAGCAGGCGTACTCACAACCCAAACGCGCGCACGGGTCATCTGGTTCCGCCTCGCATGTGATTTTATTCACGGGGTTGACGGAGAGGCCGGGCGGGCACGAGCAAGAAGGCTCGTGCTCGTCGTCCACGGCGCATTTGTGCTCGCAGCCTCCCTCTAGGATCTCGCAGCTCCACGGAGCCCGCAGCCATCTTTCCGAGCACACGAACTTGTGCTCGCTCGGTATCAGTCTGGCGATGCTTCCCGGCGGCAAGAAAAGTAGATCATCTCCCCCGAAACCTAAGGGGGTGCTGTACGAGACGGCTTCGTCGGTGACCTCGATGCCCTCGCACGAGTATTTCAAGTGATACTCGCACAGGAAGCCGCTGACGTGCGCGTTGCACGACTCCTGGACCCACTGGAGCCCGTTCGCATTTGAAACTGTGACGCACCGGGCAGATGAGCAGCTGCTGTCGAAAGTGGGAGCCCAGTTATCAAAATCGCTTTCTGCGTCTTTAGTCAGCCACTCATAACCTTTAAGGCGAGATGTTGCGTTGGGACAGCCGCTTAATCGATGCAAACCGATCCAGTATTGACCCGAAAAGTTCATCAAAAGTTTAGCGAGTGCATCACGTGACGCAGACGAACGCACGCTCGTTACTAGCCCATTACGTTCCTTGCATTGATTCTGCGCGCTGGGAAAGTCGGCGGGGTGGCGGAACACGGCGAAACAGCTGTTCTCAACGCAGTGACCCCGGTCCGGGTCCATCCCACCGAGTCTCCCCGCCAGCACCGCCAGCACCGCCAGCACGGCAACGAAAAACCCCGTGGCATCCTTCATATTCTAACCACGAGCTTGCGTTCAAGTGGCCGTGCGTCCCTGCAGCCAAGACGCGAGTTTGTAGAAAAAATTGCTTGGCTCGAATTTATAATCTCCCCATTCCATGTTGGCTACGGAGCAGAGGAAGGAAGTGGCTCTTAAGCAGCCTTCTACGGTACTCTCTAGGCCTCCAAGGAAACTTTCTCCTCTCAAAGAAGACCACGGCCGTAAATTACTCATTCGGGCGTCATGCTATCCCACGCCCCATTGTCCCGTTTGACACGCCCACTGAGCTGAGTCTGAACCGTTATACGCAGGAGCGGAGCTCCGTGGTGGTCACCCCTGCCCTTCTAGAGAGAAATGGTGACTTGCCCGTCATTTCACATCTCACTTAATACCCTGCTACAACTTATTTATATTTACTGTATATTTAAAGAACAGTTTTACAATCTGTCTTTAGTAAAGAAGATTCTTAAATTAATTGTCAATCATAACGTTTACGCAATAGCAACCAAACAACATGGCACAGCTGTCATTCCTATAATGCCATCCACAGTCTGGGTCCCATGAAAAATAAGCCCACTTGTGGAGCAAATTTTCACGACACATTCATTATACAAGCAATCAACATAAATAAAAAAATAATAAACCTCAATGTTGATTAAAATAGAAGACTAGTGTGTCTGGAACTTTTACATATGCTTTGAACTGCAGTGAGGCAAAAATTTGCATTATATTGTTGACAACTGAATGATGGTACAATTACTTTTGCCACCCCATGCCTCAAGGCTGTGTTTATTTATTTATTTATTATATATGAATTATTTTCCCTAATTACTAAAGTTTTTTTGTTCACGTGTTTGAATGTTATCATTGTATGCCGTTTTAGTAGTTCCGGTAAGCTACTTTTCTATAGAAGCGCGGAGCTGCCAATGTGGCGTAATGCATTTGGCTGGCAGGCACATTCAAATGACTTTGCAAGTATTTTAAAACATTTAAATATGTTCAAAAATACACCAAATGCAAGCATGTTTGGATGTGTCTGAAATATGTTTGAACATACTTGCAGATGTGTTCACATGTACTTGCAAGCTAAATGCTAAAGACAAAATTTTCTTATCACCATAATGCTATGACGTATTGATTTACATCAATTGAATTACATGGGATTGCATCAAAAATAAAAACGTTTAAAATACATCTTTTGTGACACCAGGTCTGGAAAATTGCTAGCACACCTGGTGTAGATTTTTTTTTATAGTATACTTATATGTAAATTGATTATATGAGTGCTAACAATGGCACAACAGAATAATCATTATGACATCATAATTGTAAAGTTTTGCCAATATCAGAGCGGTATACAGCGGATAAATCAATGTTCCAGTTGTCAGGTTCAGGCAACCTAGAACATTTACTAACCAACAAAGCAGAAAAAGACAATAATCTTTTTCTAGCAAGGACAGTGGACAGGATCTTTTCAGATCTCCTTTTGGTATGATTGCATTTTCTGTCCTTCACTCTTTTATTCATTAGGTTTGGCCCGAGTGACAAAGCCACTTGCAAGCCCCGCAAGGTTAGGGCAGCCATTCTGGCAGCACAGTAACAATCAGTGTCTGATTATGGGGACTGTAGGTGGAAGTCCATATACTATCAGTCAATGCAATCACTGCTATTTTCTTTCCCAGGAACAGAAGTCATGTTGTCATCTCAGGGTTAAGAATACATGTGAGCATGATCCTATCAATGCACACAAAAATAAATGGCCATTCACACTCACGAATACATCTAAGGTCAAAATAGAGTGTCCAATATACATCCGGTGTATGTTTTTGGGAGGAAACTTGAGTACCCATAGAAAACCCACACGGGTACGCAGAGAACATGCTATCTCCACACAATAGGAATAGGATACATGAATTTTCTGATTCATGTTGTAAAATGAACAAAAAGATGAGTTGGCACACATATGACCCACTTGTATCAATTCTGAAAAGTCTAAAACAAATTGGACAATCCCAAAATGTAATCAAACATCTGAGGAATTAGTAGAATAGATTTACATTTAATTTAGAAAAGAAGACACTGTGTACAGTAAGTGTTATACAGCTATATATGTAGCTCATATAGCAGCAAAGTTTTACATTCAAGGTCTTTTGACAGTAATATTCTGAAAAAATCAATCTAGACGACAAACATGGAATATCTATCAAGTTGTCATATACTCATCAGGTACACTTGCATAAACATACGAAAATGTCTGAACAAACTGCGAAAACAGACTGACATTTTCAGAGGTATTAGTTAACACTTGATTTATTATTGCAATTACAGTTCTCAGTATTGCTAAGTGACCAGCAAGCATATTATTATCCACAGAAAACAGCATTAACACATCCATTCAAATACTGACCACAGGATGAATAAATGTCCTATTTTAGCTCAATGGTCGAAAAAACAGAATCCTATTGTATGTTGTTGTTCGGAGAAGGCACAAAATTATACACGTCCTAAAACAGTGTTTGGTTTCAAAACCATAAAGAAAAATCGAACTTGTAGAAAACGCATTTGCGTACAAAATGGTGACACAGTGACTTTTCAGTTTCTTAGAATTGAAATAAACATTTCTATGACCTCAGAATTGTAATGCAGCTCCAAATCAAAATCGATGTACAAGATCCGATGTGAGATTTCTTGAAATTTTCCTGTTTTCTTTCAGATCTAAACTATATTGAGTGCCAATGTGGCTAGATTACGGTTTAGAAAGGATTTTACAAAGTACCTTAAAATTAGATAGATTAAATACGATAGCTATTGAGGATTAAAAGATACGGTTGGGAGAGTTAATTGATATGAGATATAATCATTCAAAGGCAGATAAACACCCAAAAGACAAATACATTCATGAATATGTGTGTGTTTGTGAGTGTGTGTGTATATATATATATATATATATATATATATATATATATATATATATATATATATATATATATATATATATATATATATATATATATATATATATATATATATATATATATATATATATGTGCATCATTGTGTCAGTTCCAGCATCTCTTGCTATGCTTGTCATAGTTGCAACAGGCATTTTTTGGGGCCGGCACCCCAAAAAAGGGCACCCAATTCCCAAACTTGGTCACACATTTAAGATTGTAATCGTTAGCATCCTCATTATGATAGCGAGGAGCAGATGAGCAAAAAATAATAATTAAATAAAAAAGTCGGCTGAAATAAAAATTTCAGTCATATGAACTTTGATCAAATTTGTAGTCGGGCAGTTCAACAAAGTATTTTCAGTTTTGCTAATATGAAAAGTGGCTTTTTCACATTTTCAACAAAAAATAAAAGTTTAGAAAACTAACTGTCGACCAACTGAAAATAAGAGCAAATTTTTAAAAAGCAATTACTTTGCACACTTTGTTGTGTTAAAAATACTTTTTTACCACCCAAAAATGACTAATTGCTGTGTAAATTAACATGGGTAACAATTTTGATTAACACAGACCCAAAAATTGTCTGCACAGCCCTGTTTAAAAAGTCGGTGACCTGTGTGCACTTTAGATCAGAGGGGCACAATTTTAACAAGAACTCAAACAGAGTGGTTCTCAAAGTGGGGTCCGGGAACCCCCGGGGGTCCGTGGTCTTACTGCAGGGGGTCTGTGAAAGAAAATTATATTTTTTATTTTTGTTCTCTTCATTTAATTTTACATTAAATTGCGACTGTATGCATGAATAAAGCAATCAATCCGACCACTTTAACATATTTAATAATGTAATAATTTTGAAATTTGTCTAATGGACCCATGTAATCCAAGTGATCATCGAAGAGCTTGCATATTTATTCATTAAATGTTTGACAGCAGCCTGTTTAAGGAAAATTGACCCAGTTTGTTGTGAAGAAGGGTGCAATTTGCAATATTTATTTTGTAAATTGGAGTAAACATACTTGGTTTTGAATTATATAAAATATTATATATATATATATATATATATATATATATATATATATATATATATATATATATATATATATATATATATATATATATATATATATATATATATATATATATATGTTCAAGTTTGAACACCGATTTAGGACATCAAAGCACTTTTGCTAGTAATTGATGACAGAGATTCTTTTTTTTTTTTTAAATGATGGATAATGGGTCAAATGGAGTCAGACAAAAGGGCACTTTTGCCTTCCAGGGTACAAGGGGCATGTGCCTGAGCTTAAATGTCAACAGCGTTGTGTTTAAAGTCTCTGTGAGTCAAATTTCGGCTGTTTATCAAAAGATAACCGCTTGTATGTCTCCGCGATGACTTGCTGCGAGTCACGTTTCGACTCGTTGTCGAAAGATAACCGCTTATATGTCTCTGTGGTGACTTGCTGCAGGTAAAAAATATCCATATCGGATCCTTTGAGAGAGGAAAGATCAAGACTACGGCAACGTTTGGCCAAGTTCCTGAACAACAAAAAGAGCAGTGCCAGGCAAATCAGCAGGAACACGGTAATGCCAAGTATGCTGCCCGCTTTTACGTAAGATGGCACTGTGGCGGGATGTGGCTCGGCTGGCGTCGGGTACACTGAGGTCTCGTCATCCTCCTCCGGGTGGATGCACATGTAGTCATCAAACAACTCGTAGCCCTCGTTACAAGAACACACAAAACTCCCGAATAAGTTTTCACACATGTGTTCGCACTGCATCTGTATCTCACATTCGTTGATGTCGGTGCAGTAAGCTGTGCCGTTGCGGATGTCTTGGATGTAGCCCTCGGGACAGAAACACTGATGCATGTCCCTCTCCTCCAGAGCAGGATTTGGGATGCAGTTAGCCGGGCAGTCCTGCTGGTCGCAGAACATCTCGCACTTGGTGGCGTCACGTGGGGACACCCTGAACCCCTCGCGGCACGCGCATTCATACACGCCGTTGAATTTCACGCACTGCATATGTTCGCACTTGTCACAGATCCTCACATCCGCGCACACACCCCCCTCCTCCTCGAAACCGTCTTTGCACTTGCATTCGTACTCACCGCGGGTGTTCACGCATTCCTCGCCTTCTTGCACGCAAACATCCGGATGCTCGCACTCGTCCACGTCCACGCAGCTTTTCCCGTCCGGTGCCAGCGTGTAACCCGCGTGGCACTCGCACGCTTGGGTGGCGTTGTCACACAGGTGCGCGCATCGGTCACACGGCTCATCGCTGCAGGTGATGAGGTTGGCGTGGAGATATTTTCTCTCCGGCGGACACGAGCAGGATCCGGATGTGGAGTTACAGGCGTCCTCGCAGCCGCCGAGCATCACCTCGCAGTTCCACGGAGCTTGCAGCCAACTTGATTCGAAACACAAATACTTGGCGTCCGGGTGTAAGGCGCCCGTCTTATGCGCTACTGCGAAAGTCCCACGAGGGAAGTAATCTGACGTGGCATTCACCCGAAAGTACATTGGAGCCAAATACGTCACCTGGGCCTCTCTGACGTAGGGGATGGCCCGACAAGGCTCCGCGTTGGGGAATTGGCAAATATACCCAGTGAGCTGGCTGCTGCACGCCGTTGATTGGATGGTCAGGTTGTCTCCCTTGTCCCCCGCCAAGCACGAAGTGCAGTTTTGGGCGTCTTGCGTCCCCGAACGTCCGAACCAAAAACTCCCACTGAGCCCTCCAAATAAGTGTCCCTGCGCTTCCACGTCGAGGAATAGCAATAAATCTCCCTCCGAATCTCGGCAGCCTTTCCGCGCTCCCTGGAAGTCTTTTCGGCCCAGAAAAAGCGCGTAACACTGATCATGGGTGCAATGTCCGCGCAGAGAGAGAACAGTATCCTGCATCCCGCAAAGGAGAAGAGCACTCATAAGCAAAGCAATCATGGTGCCGATGCTAGACGAGATTATGAAGAAGGTGAACAGGACGACGAGTGGCTGTGTTCGACGATGCAACGTTGGCGAGGAGACTGGAAGCTCCACATTTTGGTGTCCATTTATAAAAGCATGTAGCTCTCGAGTTCGAGCAGCACAGGAAGGAAGTTCAGTTCTGGTGGGTCCGCTTGCTCAACCCTTCCCCCGCTGCTCTAAAGTCTTATCACAAACATACTGGCTCATTAAACACACGCACAAACACGCACACACATACCTCCCCCATGAGTGAGCTCATGAGAGGACAGTGGCTTGTCTTGTCACACACCCAGAGGTATAAACTGATTAAAAAAACACACACAAAACACACACACACACACACACACACACAGGTACAGTACAGTACAGCCTTGCTGATTCATGTACTGAACCTCAATTAAAACAAGAGACTGAAATGTTTATACAAGGGGTGTAACAATATTTGTTTGAACCCCCCATTTTTTAAATTATGATGTGAGTGCATCAAATCAAACTAAATTGAATCAATCTCTTTTGAAATATACCGAGATGCGTATTTATTCGTTGGAAATATCAGACATTCACAGTACTGATAAGTTCGTTCACATGCAGAGGCGTCACTAGGAATGTAGTCTGCTTGGGGAAATGAAGGGAAAACGAATTTCATTGGGTGGGATAATAATACTATACATATACATATGTATAGTATATACAATACATACAACTCTTGGGTCGGACAGAGTCAGCCCCCAGGATCAGTGCTGGGCAAGTTTCAAAACTGTAATGCATTATTTATTACTTATTACAGTTGTTTGAAAGTAATTAGTTACATTACTGTATTTGAAATGTAATGCATTACACTACTCTTGCATTATGTTTACATTCCATTTCTCACCAACAACCTGGAAATACGGATTTGCCATTCTAAATGTAGCTCATGAGGCTCATAACACATCCAGTGGAATGACCTTAAACTAAACTTAAGTCAACTTATATGCTCAAAATTTTCCCCAAATAAATATTATTGCCCCATGTACTTGTAAATGATGCCTAGATTGCTGGAAATGTAAAACAAAGACCTACAAAAATGACCTAAACAAAGTTCTTTGCATAGCAACAATACACCAGCGCGATCTCAAGGCAACCAAATGAACTGCATTACTGTTATCCACTGCTTCAATAAATAGTTTCAGTTTGAAGGGTTTAATAGAGTTTTGTTGGGCTGTATATTATAATGCATTGTAATCCATGTTACTCTTATTTGTACTGAGTAAAATATTACTCGTTTTTTTGTGTTATGTCTAACACTACTATACTACTTATAGCAAAAAGTAATGCATTTCAGTAATTCCATTAATTTTGTAATGCATTAATATTTGCATTACAGTAATTACATTAACCGTGTTATGTATTACTTTTTGCATTACAGTAATTACATTACTTTTTTATTGCATTACTCCCAACACTGCCCAGTCTATTATAAAAGATCTTAACAAACCCAGTGTATAACCACGACATGTTACAAGCAGCACTCAAACTGATAACATCGTGCAAAAGTTTAGTCAACTGATTATATTTGATGTGCCATTTCAATCTGTTAGTACATCCCATAATAAAGACAGTATACACAATTTGTTGTCACAACCCACCACAAAACCTGAAGAAAATTTACCTTCCATGTGTTAATATTATAATAATACGCACGCACGTAATCAAAATAAAAGGAAAAGCTGCAATCCCCAGATTCCATGATTGGAGAAATACTTCTTGTAGCTGACAATATCATGCAATTCTCTTGACTGGGACCTCAGATGGAAATTGTCTTTCTTGTCTCCATTTTCTGCTTGGCTTCATGCTGCTCTGCCACATCCATATGCTGTCATTCCTGCCTTTCGGACCCCAAAATTACAATCGATCATGATCCCAACTACAGTCAATATTATTTACTGCACTTTTTTTGCTGTGTATGTTTTCAGAAGTTGGCAAAACATTATTTGAAAAGTAAGTGGTGGTTAAGGCCAGATAGCTGAAAAATGAAGTTATGTCCAGGTACGGACTTTAGTTTTTTTTTCCATTGCTGTATTTATCCTTCTATTTATTCAACATATTGCCATATTTTAGAGGGCAATGAATCATTCCCATAGCAACCCTTGCAGGGAAGAGTAAAAATATTTTTTTTTTATACCATAATGTGGAAAATTAAATATTCTTATAATAATAGCATAGACAAATACATTTGTTAAAATAAACACCAATCATAAATGCATGAGCTGCCATACAAGCATCATTCAAGAATATTTGAAATTATGAAACAAAAAATAAAAATGTTTAATAACTTCTTTGAACAAAAATATTGTTGCTTGTAAATAAATAGCTGGGTCTCACAAGTGTGTTTGCACAAACACTTTTGTAGTTAGCTTCCTGTTTCTGAACATGGCTGTGAGTAAACGATTTGGATTTTGCTATCATAGTGATGTAACTGCAGCTAAATTATATAACCACCAATATACAAAGTTTCATGAACTGCACTGCCTAAAAATGCGTTGCAAAAACATATGCTATAACATTTTGATATGTTTATATATATATTTTGGTATTTCTCTGAGTACAAGTACAGTTTTTTTCCTCATTTACAACCCCCATATTAGAGGGTATTGGGGGGACTTATCACTGCATAACTCAAAACAGTTTTTCCACATATCTGTGTTTGCATTAAGTTAATCCAAATGTGAAATGAGTAATGTCATGTCTTTTACAATGCTTAACACAATTATATACATCTCTAATTCAATATAGTATGCACTTTTGTCAGGTGTTGCCAAATTGCCTCTGTTGTCAACAACGATGCTGCGTGGATCATTTTTTTCCTGCGGACTTTGACACATTATGAAAAGGAAAAGACGGCTTGATTTCTCTCCTTCAGCCAGTGGACGTGTGCTTGAACAGTGAAGGGCAATTTCACGCTCTGATCGCTCAACAGTCGTCACTTGGGATAATATCCCAAGTATGATCTGCACATTATCTCAGAATATCTCAATTTGAAATAAATTGGACAGGTCAGAAAATGACTACCCGTGGATTAACGAGGATGTTTGTGCAAATGACAAGCAGGAAGGAGAGGACTTCTGGGAGTTAAATGGGAGGAGCTATTTGGCGTGACAGATAGTGATGATGACTTTTAGGGTTTTTTGACATATTCATATTCTTTTTCATGTTCATATTCTTCATTTTCTTCATATTCAGCGGTGTCAAAAAATAAAGTCTTGAAACTTCACATCATTTTGTTTTTGCAACATTAGTTTCAGCATTTGCATCTTTGAGCGTAGATTGCCTCGCAGTCTTGTCTTGTTTTTGTCCCCTCTTCCCATAACCACATGTTATTCGATATACAATGAAAAAATGTGTCTAAAAGAACCATCATTTTGTCATAATTTTGTAATTGGACAGCCATGATCTGTGTAATAACATCAGGGATAGACTTATAATTGCGTTTTTGTGAAATTCATACAAACAGAAGTAAAAAAAAAGGGGGGGGGGGGGTTCGATTTATGTGAGATTGACTTGTATTCCGAGAAATCAGATGGTTTGAAAAATGTTATATGTTTAAAAAAAGTTATTTCATTTCAAAATATAAAATTCCATCAAACAATAGTCAACTTTTGCAACACAGTTTAACTGAACGAGCATTTTAGTGACATATTTATATTTCTATATCTAAATCTTAGTGTGATATAATGCTCTACCTAATGGTATAATAGTCTTGTTTTTCATTATCACTAAGGTCTATTACGCAATTGTATTTTTTGTTCGTCATTGTGGTGATACATTAAGGGTTACGCTTTCCTAAAAAAGTAAATGTTTCAACAATTACTGCCTTAATAGATAAATTGCTTCCAGAATATGAATTAAGATTGAATTTACGGTAAGAATCATGGACTCACATCCTGAAATGACAAAAATAGCCAGGGAAGTAGGTACTAATTTTTGCATTGTCGGTCTAAATCTGTCATCATTGTCCACCTTTTCGCTATCCCCTGTCACCTCAGTGCCTCAGTAAGCGGAAGAGTGCCGCCTTTCTCGAATGTCCCAACCTGGAAGAGGAAGTAACACAAGTAGAATGGACTCACTTCCTCCAGCTGAAAGGTTATAGAAAGGCAATTAGATGAGAACCAAATTACATTAACCAGCTTTGCATTTGCTCAGTCTTCAATGATGCAATACAGTATGTGGTCAGTTGGGAGTGTAGGAATGCGAGCATACCCTTTTTACCCCCCTCCCCTCGTGATAAATAATGAGTCTCATATGGAAATGATTTTCTCAATGAAAATGAGGTGAAATCAAACACCCAAGCTTGGAACGTGAGCGTGATTATGTCCATGTATGACACACGTACCCTCAGTGGATTCAAACTCTATTTCAATACCTTAGTCATAAAAGTAGGTGTGGTGGGATGCAATAGGGTGGAGGGGATGTGAGCCAGCCAGGCAGGGAAGAGATTTCTTTGTTCACTCCCTGCAAACAAAATAACCACTTGAATGTTTTTACTTAAATTGTAAGCGCTAGATAGAGGGTTGCTAGGTGGCTCGGTGGTAGCGGTTCCATCTAATCTAAGCCGGAATCCAGCCATGGCGACATAAACCCAGGCTGCTCGGTCTTGGTAAATATTTTTACTGATGTCTACCCATAATGGCCACACTGAGTAAATCCAGTTCCAGGCGGGTCTGTAGATTGTTTCGCCCACACCAAAAATGGAGACCATCACTTGTTTTTACAGTGATTCATCTGTTCCGTTGGTTGAGTTTTGTGTTAGCTGCTAATATGGAAATGCTTTCGACTAATTTTTTCACTAATTTGACTTTTGCAGAGGCATTGTAGGTTCACATCCTTTTAGGGGAAATATTTGAATGCCAGTGTGAAATTTGGTGTGTTTCAATAAGTGCCAATCCAAGTGCGACCAGTTTCAGTTGTCAGTCTGCCGTTTGCCTGACGTAGAAGAAAAAAAAGAAATACAAAGAAGGCTAAGTTTCAACGGAATACCAACAATTGAGGATGCAAAGCTGTGAACTGAAATTCTTTGCAGATCATAAACTACCATCCACATCATAAAGCTGACTGAGAACAAGTTAAGATGTGCAAAGCTTTCATATCCTGAGAGGAGCCGAAACTTTGAAAAACCAGAATTAAAAAATATATTGTTTTGTGTAAGTTTTTTGTTGTTGTTGAACACATGGTTCTATCAATACTTTTTCATCATGCCGATGACTGAAATATACATCTACAGGATTTTTCGAAACACAGAATCGATCTGTTTCAAACTTTTGATTGGTTCTCCTCCAGTGATGCATTTGGCTACTAGTTGAAAAGTATGCAGACCTGAAAGGGGAAATTAATATACATGTAATTTAAATAAATGTGATGTGAAATTTTTTTTGACAAAAATCAGGCTTGATTGAAAATTATATATATATATATATATATATATATATATATATATATATATATATATATATATATATATATATATATATATATATATATATATATATATATATATATATGTGTGTGTGTGTGTGTGTGTGTGTGTGTGTGTGTGTGTGTGTGTGTGTGTGTGTATGTATGTGTGTGATTGGGTGTGTGAATGGTTGTTTGTCTCAATATGCCCTGCGTTTGGCGGGCAGCCAGTTCCCATAGTTAGTGGTCATTTTGGTGTAGTCCAGTGCTTCTCAATTATATTTTGCAAAGCCCTCCTTCACTTGCCACGCCGACCATGAATAAGATTATTACGTATAAAAATTGAGTATTCCTAAAACTCAATCTTTTTTTTCATGACATAAAGATAAAGCAATATAAACCAACTTTTAAAAACTTGTAACTATGTTTTTACCGTATTGATACAGGTTAAAGGTTTCTCTAAGCGGAAAATATCCCAACTAAACGTCACATGGCAAAAACAAACCCTTTGGATGACCTGGTATTGCCTTGTGCCCCACTATTTGGGAAACACTTCTGTAGTTCATCATGGATAAAACAATATACCCACTTACAGTTTGGTGAACAACCACCTATAATAGTCTTATACAAACTGCCCAGTAAGAATTTTGTCAAAATATTTTTACCATTCCCAAGGCAACGTAAACACCACCAGGAATGTTGTTATATTCCAATGTGTATGTTGTCATCCAACTTTTAACAGCATTTTAAGCAGTCTCAGATTTTCCATTGATGTTTGTCTTCCCCGAAATTACATGCATTGATCTGTCCCAGAACATGCTTTCCTTAAAACTGTGGTGCATGAAAATATTTTCTTGAAAATATTGCATTTTCTCATTTAAAAACTGCCAATCATATTCATGACAAATGCAATACTTCCTAATTGGACCATCTTTAGCCATATTATTGCTCTTATTATGTGAACATTCACAGGTTACAGGGTTGAGGTTAGTTCTACTAGACTCTGTCCAACAAAAACAAAAGTGTGCGTGTGTGACGCGACTGGCATGGTTGTGATGTTTCTTTAACCTTCAGCTCACAGTTCCACCATCATCAATTCTATGGCAACTCCCTCCTCTATGGCGTTGAGACCCGGCCGTAGATTGCAAAGCGTGTTCGAGATGTTACAGGAGGGGAAATGGAAGGCGTTGTCCATGTCCTGACTGGAGATCAAAGGGTGTGCATACACTCCGAGACAAATGTCACATAGTTTGTGTGGGCATGTACACTACAGTATACACTGGACTGGCCAGCTTCTGTATATGGTCTCCAAGGTCTGGATCGTGATAATTATTTTACACCCAAGATTGTTTTTACCATTAAGTGTTCATATGTTTGAATATTCAGATATGTGATGTGACAAGCTAATGATTATGCCTTGTAGATTCTCCCCAAAGGCCTCAAATCTATACATGAACACGTGGAGTTATGTACTGAACAAAAATGATCAAATAATTGAAAATGTGATAAAATCTTGTTTCTATAAAATAGCCACTCTTTGTTCTGATTACTGCTTTGCACAGTTTACATTCTGTTGATAAACTTCAAGACGAAGTCAGCTGAAATGGCTTTCACTTTTTCAGGGTTAATTCGTGGAATTGAAATGGAAATTATTTGGTTCAATAAGGTAGGGGCCATCAGTTGTGTTGTGCAGACAGATATCAGTTTTTTACAAAGCCAACAGCCTCATTGGATAATTGTTTAATGGGCCGTAACGTGAAAAGTCAACTTTTTGGAGCTTTTAAGCATGTTGCAGTGTTGATTTCATACCCTAAACACCCCTAAAGTGTTATTTTCCTTCAATGATTTATTTCTAAGCATTCCTTGCTTATTCTGTGCTCTCACAGTGCTCTGCACTTATGATGGAGCGAGACAGGATCAATTCACAACTCCCTGACTTTCCTGTGCATGAGAAAATACACACCGACTCGATCCAATATCTTTTAGTTTGACTTTACTTTCGAAGGTGAGGAGGAGAGATTTTGCAACGAGTCCGTGCCGGATGGTGCAGTGGTTTTGAAATGAAGTCTTCAGGAGGAAACCATTTTTCCTTAAAATTAAGTTGTGGGCCAATTTATAAAATGCATTCTAAAAAGAGCAATATTTAGGCTCTAAACAAAGTATCAGGCATTTTTTTTGTTTCATTAACAGGTCAAACAATACACAATCAAGAAGTGAAAACGAAATGCTTCAGAAGCTTGAGAGGAGGAACAAAACAGACATGAAACTAAACAAATGAACACTCTAATAATGGATGTTGTGGATGAGATATGAAGAAGATGATGAGAAATGCTAAATGAAAATTCATTGTATTTTAATACATTTTACTGTGACATTTGTTAATATCTATTGTTGGTTTTTACAGAGGTCTTGTAAATGCAATTTGAACCTTAGACCCACTTTGTCCTTTCTATTGCACCATTTTGGGGACTCTAAACATTTATTTCGAGACCCACAGTTTTCAGAGGTAAAATGAGCACTGTGCTATATTCTCTTGAAACTGTTGTATGTACCATATATAACAATTTAACGATCAGTGGTGCACGTAAGTGACACACTGCTATGACGACCGGAATTCCAACATTGCATTAACAATATTCAGCTCATTCAGCCTGCTTGGCTGTAGTCGGGTAATTCTTCAATTGTCAAAGAAATAGGGACATCTGGCAACATTTTTTAAGGCATAGCTTAAAAAAAGTTGTTTTGTTCAATAATGAGTGGGTTGAAATTGTTGTTATGTGTTCTGCTTGTTTAACCTGAAGCTTTGTGATACCACTCATGTGTCCTGAAGGGGCACTTCCTGCCATTGAGTGCTGCATATCTACCTTTCTTGCCCCTGCGCTTCAGAACAGGACATGATTTCTACTGTGAATATTTATCTGAAAGACTCAGATGGTGAAACTAAATTTCCTCCCGCCAAGGACGCCAGGACTCAGCAAATGTTGGGGAGAAAACTGATAAATCCCTTCCAGAATTGCAAAATCATAACACCCTTGTGGATTGATGTTTTGAACCAATCCCAGAAGTTCTTTTGATGAAAGATGAGAATTCCATCAAAAGGTTTTCCTATTTGGCTTTAGAGCTTCTCTTGTTTGAAATAACCGTTTTAGGTTGACTCTCAACTCATAATTTGTGTTTTTGATATGAATTATATTATATTATATTACATTACATTACATTACATTACATTACATTATATTATATTATATTATATTATATTATATTATATTATATTATATTATATTTATAGTAAATGTGTTTATTGCTCTGTGTAGTTAGTTGTCTTGTGTCAACTCAAGTCAGAATTATTTATATGGCCCTAACTTACATGAGTAACAAAGGGCTTCATAAGAATCACAGAGAACATTAAATTCACAACAATTCGTGTCTTGCTCATTGGGTTTGTTTCCACCTGATCTTGTCAACATGGTCTTTTATGTCCATTCCGACATCAGGTAATATAGTGTTTTTCTGTTACGTCCCTTGTCAAACATGCTTTTGTTACTGTTCTTCCTTTTAGACGGAGCTCTCCGGTCGTCCATGAGGGGGTGGAGTCAACGGGCGCACACCTGACTCCAGTCCACCATCAGGCCCCTTTATAAGTTGGTTGGCGCAGGAGGGTGGCACCAAGTTATTCCTTGCAAGTTTGTGCATTATCCACATGTGTACCTTTTCCTGTTCCTCTTCTGAGTAGCGTTCTGCCTTGTGCTTTCCCTTTGTTGGTAGGTCGTATTCTTAGATCTCATTTCTTATTTTGGTTGCTACTTTGTATGCCAGGCATTAGCCCGTTACTTTTCCTCATAATTTGCTACTTTGGCCTAAGTCGCCCTCACGCCGACTCTGTCCCCTCACGATTTATATTGTTAATCTGTATATTGGACTATAGACAATTTTGTCTCTGCTTTATTTGTACTTTGGACTTTCTGTTGTACTTTTCTCAGAATTTTCTGCCACGCTTGGCGTGCGCCTTTTGTTTGTAATTAACTCTCAACACTCATTCCTGAGTGACTTGTCTCTTTTGGGTCCCCCTCCATCTCATATCCCGAGATTAATTGTATTTGTAAACTTTGTTGATTTTATGTATTTATCATCTCTTTATCATCTCGCATAAGGTCCTATATTTACTGTTGTGACAGGTTGTGGTTAGTAGTTAGTTTGTCATGTAGGATTGGTGTATGACTAGGTTTTCAGTGACAGGACAGAGTCAAGCTCTTAGGCTGCTATGTTAATCTGTCTTCCTAGTTTTGTCACAACCTAAATTTCAGAATCTAGTTTCTGAGTCTAGTTTTCCAGGTCTAGTTTCTGATGTTCACTGTGCTTTTGTTAGATGTTTGTGTATTGAAACTTTCTTCTTTTAAACTTCCTTGCCCAGTCTGCTACTGGGTCCAAACTCACTTATTCATGACAGTGTCTTTCTTTGGCCACTATTGTCTTGTCCAGCTGTTCCTCGCTGCATTGTCAATAGGCTTTTTATTTAGTTTCCTAGTTTCTTTCAGTTGTTGTTGGGTCTTTGTGATGCTACTGGTAGTGGTGGGTTGTTTTTTTTTCTGGGTGTTTGCTTTTATTCTGTAGGTTTTTTTGTTTTTATTTTTTACAGAATTTTACTTTGAGTTTTCTGACGGTACCACTGCTATGCTTTTGTTAATATTGAAATCAGATCCATTAGAAGAGCTGTTTGTCTTTGTTTTGTTTTGTTTTATAATGAAATAGAAGAAGAGTATTTGTTCATATTCTGCTTCCATGGGATTTTCTAACACACACAGCTAACCCTGAACATTCTCTCCTGGAATTTTACAAATGCTCTCCTCATGCCTCAACTAATTGTAGGAATCTTTTGGATTGAAGAGTCCCTGTCTCCCATAAAAGCAGCTTATTCAGTCTGTGTGTTTTGGCTCCGTGAGTCAAGGGATTACCGGTATGTTTTCCTCTACTCGTCTCTGCCGAGCCTCGTTGGACAGGAAATAAGAATGAGATGATCCGGTTTATTGTCTGATTTTATTCAAGTTTGGTAAACAGTGCAGAGGTATGCAGACAAGTACTGTAGATTTATTGACACATGCCACCATTCACTCCATTTCCTGCAATTGTGTTTTGTATCGGAAAGGAGAAAAGTAAGCAGGTCTGTTTGAAACCGTTTGAAATCCTCTGTGTCACAAAAAAACACCCCTGATTAAATTTTTAACGTTACAGACTGTCACGTTCTGTCTGGGTTTATTTTTTTGTGTTGTGAGTTTAGTTTGTGGAGTTTTAGTATATTTCACTTTTGGGTTCATGTTGTGCGTCTTTGTTTAGTGTAAATTGATGTCTGTCATCCGTGTGTTCCAGCCTCCATGTCCCCTCCAATCAGCTTGACCCGCCTCTCATTCCGTCCAGCTGATTTGTGTCTGCCTGATTCGTTGTTCTCCTGTGTATTTAACTCCCAGTTTAGTTACAGTTAATTGTCGGGTCATTTTCCATCGTTGTTGCTTTTGCCATTTACAGTGTTACGTTTTCCTGTCCCAAGAGTCCCCTTGTCTCCCTGTCGCTATTTCCCGTGAGTTTTTTTTTCTGTCCTGAGTTTTGTTTCGTTACTTTACCCTCATCTCAGCCCGTGTTGGATTTTGCTTCTAAGTATTATTAAACCTTTTATTTTGAGCACATCCACTCCCGGCACTCCCTGCATTTTTTTGGATCGACATTTTCTACACATCTTTCCAATATGAGATGCCGTCGTGACACAAACTCTATTTTAGGAAACATCCCGAAAGCGATCAAGCCACAAACTGTGGGATTGTCGCAATATGACAGCCAATCAGGAAGCAATCTGAATGTTGGTCATTCAATAGAGGAGCAACTGCTGTAGTTGTATTAGTTGAGTGTTTACTCAACATGACTTGAGAATCATTTTGTCATGTTGAGTTGAGATTTTTGTTGTGGGTTTTGGGATTTCCTGTTGTTGAGGGGTTTTATCGATCCTTTTTAGTTCATCTTTATGTTTCCCTCAAATTTGCCTTGTCTGTGTTCTTGTTTCGGTGATTGTGTCCACCCGTCTGTTACCTGCCCCCGTGTGTCAACCAATCAAGTTCCCCTGCTGTTCGTGGCTGTCCAGCTGTTTTGCGTTTCCCTAATTAGTGTCAGTGTATTCAAGTTCCAGATTAGTTCTTGCTAGCTGTTGGGTTATTGTCAAACGTCATGCCGTTTTGCTGTCACTGTCCGAGTCCACTGTTGTCCCCAAGTTAGTTCCTATATTTCAGTCCCTGCTGCCTCCCGTGAGTTTTTGTTTCGAGTTTTCTTTGTTTTTGTTGGCACTTTGTATTATTTTTGTTTCCATTGATCCAGCCTCAGTTTTCATTAAACCTTCTTTGTTTGAGCCACATTCCTCTCAGCTTTCTGCACTTTTTGGTCTCCCTCCTTCCATACCTCCACTCATCATGCCCATATGTGACACATTCACATAATTGTCAATGGGGACATTATCTGTGTGAATGTGTAGGACTTTTTTCATGTAGAATTTTTTTTCCTTATAATGTGTGGGGGGGACTCTTGAGTCTTTGAAAAATGGTCAAGCTATTAAAAATTGATATTAGTCTTGAACATTGTCTTCCCCTAACATCTGTTATTTATATAGTGTATATACATTCATATATTTTCATCTATTTTCTTAACCACTTGTCTTCACAATGGTCCCTATACCAGCTTTCTTTGGGTAGTTGGAGGGGTACACTCTGAACTGGTTGTCAGCCAATTGCAGGGCCCACAGGGACAAAGGACCATTCACATTAACCAACACAGCTAAAGGGCAATATGTAGCGTCCAATCTACCTACCACGCATGTTTTTGCAATTGTGAAAGTAAACCGGAGCATCTATAGAAAACCCACACAGGCACAGGGAGAGCATGCAAATTCCACAGAGTAAAGCAGGAAGAGCAATTGAACCATTTTTGCCACTTTTGCATGTGAGCTGTAGATGCTATCAAGTTGCCAGCACAAATCAAGAGGCAGGTTTGCTATGTGTTGGTAATTTTACAGACTAGTGTTTCAAAAAGAAGAATGTTTTTGTCACTGTGAGTGTGAACACAAGTCATATAAAAGCCACTCCTCTTATTTCTTTTAAATACTAGTCTCTCACTGACAGCTTCAACATGGGGGGTGAAGACAACCAAATTGTTCGACTGTAGAAATTGTTTTTTGTCTGGGAGTTCGAACTGCACAATTCAGGTATGGATGTGATTTTCCTCCATGAAAAAGGACAGTAGTTTAATGGTTTTCTATAAAATTGAGACTGCCAGAAATCTTTCAAAGGACCCTGGTTTTATTGTGTTAGCTGTACCAGAAAATCAGCCCCACTTGCACGCCTTGCAAATCCCAGAATACGTAATGTTTCCCTTTTATTTTCCAGTCCCACTCGGAGACTTCTTTCTGACTGACAGATGGATCCATGGATGGGAAAAACACTTTTTTGTTCTTCCTCATTCTGTGGTAAACAAAGTTAATCCCTCAAGGAAAAGGTCTTGGCATACTGACAGGAATATTACAACTTCCATTGACCCCAGAAACAACAAACCCCTCGGACCTTTGTAAAATGGTTGTAAATACCATTCTCAAACTCCATCTTCTGATTGTTTCAAGTTTCCGGGTTTTGCTTTTTCCATAACATGCAGCCATGGTAACATGCCTTGATTTTCACATGTGAACACACATGTACACACGCACTTGCACACACACTACTTGGCTCTTTATCCAATTTTTGTTCAACACACAGGAACACAAAGTTCACTTCACAAACACATATGTTTCCCCAGCATGAAACACTGGAAATACAATAAAGGCTTTACAATGTCACTAAGACCAAATAGTATGTAGAACTACATGAGAGGGGGCACCTCATGGGTTTTGGGACACTGCACAAATAAACTTCATTTGGGGTCTTAATATTAATATAAAAATTAATATCTTTCAATTGACACAAAATCCTATATCAAATTTTACGGTGGTAAATTTACATTTTAAAACAAACATACCCACACACAACTACCCCCCCCCCCCCCCCCCCCCCCCCCCCCCCACACACACACACACACACAGGTAGCAAGAGCAAAACAAGCAATATTTGCCTCAGGAAAGGAATTGTAAGCTCAATTGTCATTAGATGTACTGGGGTTAAGATCAAATCATAGCTTTTTTTTCCCCCCAATTTCATCTGTTAATATTTCAAGCTTCCCCAGGTTTGAAAGTGTATCAAATTATATTTTAAATGTAATTAGGTGTAGAATTAGAATAGCTGATACCCTGATAGCTGATAAAATACTTTTTTTCCGAGGTGTCGTGGCAAAAACCATGTCCACAAAGTATATATGCATGATTAAAGTATAAAAAAGTAAATGTTTGTGTGTGTGTGTGTGTGTGTGTGTGTGTGTGTGTGTGTGTGTGTGTGTATATATATATATATATATATATATATATATATATATATATATATATATATATATATATATATATATATATATATATATATAGTATACACAGCACATACAGTATATGGTTGTATTTGTATTTCTATATTTCTATGTATAACAGCCTGCTCTAAATAAGGGTTAAGTGTACAATTTTTGTTTATGAATCTTGATTTAAACTACATATCAACATTATAATATCAAGAATGCTGCCAGTCATACGATGTATTTATCATGTTTTATATAGTGAGTATATTTAAAAGAGGGTGACTGACTTATTTTTTTGCTGTCAGTGGCAGAAGAAGTTTTTATAGTATGTGGTCAAAGGTCCATGTGTGATAGAGTTCCGAATCTTCCAAAGATTTCTTTACAATACGCAGTCAGCCATGTCTTCACATAGGACATCTATTCCCCCACTTCCTGTTTCTCAAGGATTTAAATGTACAATATGTCCCATGTGGTATAGTGTATGTATATAGATGTGATGTATAAAATAAATAGACAGATGGTGTTTATGTAAGAGAGCGGGAAAAAACTTATTAAGGGACTGAACAAGACATTTGGTCGTTGAATCACTCACTTGTATTACGTGCATCCTTTAATGCAGATAAATTGATCTTAATACCAATACCCTACAATTTATAAAAGAATTTCATACATTGGAAAGTGGAAATCTGTCAGTTGCACCATGCTGACAGCCTACATCAGGAGGCTTTTATTTCAGTTGGCCTTTGCAGCTGTGCTAGCCTCGTGGCTAGCTTGACTCTTTCTTGCAACTCCTGTATAACAAGTTATTGCCATCACATCACAGAGCTACAAACATCAGCACAACACTATTAAAAATCTTCATCAATTTCTGATAAAAGACAAGAAGGCACTATTTAAGTTTTGTTTTGTTTTATTGCCTACTTTATTATTTGCTCAATTATGAAAGTAGTTTGCTTTCTAAACCTACCCCTCATTGTGTAGTATAATTACGCATTTGACAATAAAACTCTTGAATCTCTAATTAATTATGCTTTCATTGAATGATATGGCACAAGTCTTCCAGTGTTAGCATGGTGCACATTTGTGCATTCAAATTCACTCAGACATTTCAAACTCAAGAAAAAACCTCTATCAATGCATTAAAAGTTACTGACTACAACTATCTAGCAATATGAACTTTGTGTCACTCCATTAAAGCTGATATATATCAAACAGCATGATGAGGGTGAAAACATGCTGAAAATAAGAACTAACATTTGCTAGTACATGATATCCACAGTCACAATTTGTTGGATCAATAAACAAACTAATTTTGGGCATATTATCATAAATAACAACATTCTTACAAAAAAGGTACGACCTACAGAAGCTCATGGGCCAGATTTCACAGAGAGACAGAATAACATGCATGTATGAGGTCAGAATTGCAGCAAAAGAATTCACAAATGCATATTTCAATACACAAATGCGCTTTTCAATCCTCAAACGTGTAACCAAAGTCACAAATGCGTAACGAAAGTCACGAATGTGCAACGAGAGCCACAAATGCGCGACTGAAGTCACAAATGCAAAACGCGAGTAGAAAAAGCGCAACAGAAATCCACAAATGCACAACAACAACAAAAAAAACACAAATACGCGGCTAAAGTCACAAACGTGTAATGAAAGTCACAACCAAAGAAACACTGTCCTTCCTCACTATAAAATGTACTATCAAAAGCATCCAGAGGCCGCGCCAAAAAACAAAGGTCATGCCAAACAAGACACAAATGAACCATTAAAGAATAAACTTTAAACGGTTCCAAAACATCATTATTTTGGGTGCGGCCCACCCGGTCCGTGGATCAACTGGTACTGGGCCGTGGAGGACCTAATTGTACAACAAAGGGTTGCCCCCCCTCTCAATTGAAAAAAAAAAAAAAAAAACAGTATGTGAATTCAAATGAGTAAACATCAGCAAATATGGTCATGCATATCTCCCCGAGAAAGTGTGCAACCAAATTATGTATGGTGCAACTAAATAAAAAGTGGGTGGCAGCAGTGCTACCAAAAGTTAGTGTTGAGCCATGTTTTTATGATTATTGATGATGCAGCAATGAAACCACATTTGGACTAATCCTAAAAGCAGTGAGTCATAGGCAGCAGGAAACTCATTGTTTCCACAACTTTGTCTGTGGTTAGATATCAGAGAGAACGATCTCCTTAACACACAGTTTTGTTTTGTTTTGTTTTTTTTTTTTAACTATTATTACTACTACTACTCATCTGCTACAACTACTTCAACTACAACTATTACTATTGTGACTAATAATAGTGGATGGTGGAAGACTGGTTAGCACGTCTGCCTCACGGTTCAGAGATTGTGTTTACTTTTGCTTCTGGCTTCCTCTGTAGAGTTTGCATGTTCTCCCTGTACCTGTGTGGGCTATCTCTTGGCACTCTGGTTTCCTCCTACATTCTAAAAACCTGTGCGGTAGGTGTATTGAGCACTCTAAATTGTCCTTAAGTGTACTTGTGAGTGTGAATGGTTGTTTGTCTATGTGCCCTGCGATTGACCGTTAGAACAAATGTATTTAGGTTATCCCATAATTGTTTTTGCAACATTTATATTGGTAGACATGATTTTTTTTTTCTGTTGGAGCTGTTGGTGAAAAACGTGTGAGGAGACGGCACATCTAAAAGGGCAGAACAGAATTGGGGTTGCTCTTTGTGTTCCTGATCAAGAAGATCACAGCATAGACTCGCACCTACTGCCCCCAACTTCCCCCACTATCACAAACTGATTGTTTGCATTGTTGCCAAAGCTCTCCCCCAACCCCTTAGGTCTGCAATTACTTTTGTACCTAGGGCAAACCGAAATGAATAAATGAGGAGCAGTAAGGATGTGTGACCAGAGCAGGATATCTGAGAAGGTCAAGTTCCTGTCCGCTCTCCTCGCGTGAAAAAAAAAAAAATAGTTGTCTTCCTTTCTATTTGTGATTTATTAAATGATCTCGGTTGCCTGAACCTAACATTAACTACATCAGGGTGTATGCTGCCTACGGGCCAAAGACTGCTTGACGGATGGGTGGATGGATAATAATGAGGATCTGTCTAAATTTTGCATCAGGATTTAGCAGACAGTCTATTGGTTTATGAAGCTCACAATTTTGATCATGCCCAAAGTAAACACAAGTATATTACCAGGACTGTTTTTCACTGCACACTACTTTTTATGCACATTTTGGGATATAATTGTGGACAACATGCAGTAATACGTGCAAATAAACACAAAATAAAAAAATACTGTCAATCCTGTTAATAAAATGTTTTCAAAGGAAGTTCATTTATCCCTCATAAGAAGTAAAGTCAATTCAGCAACAACAAAAAAAGGTGTTTTGTAGAAATTTATCACAATACGTTTTTTAATATCACTTGTAGAAAGTCTTCTTAACCACACAGATTTGGTTCTGGGTTATGTTTTTTTTTTGGGTGGGGGGCTTAAAGTAGAATTAATAAGGTTTGAGTTTGACTTATACAATGTCTATATACTGGCTAATAAAAAGCATGTATTGAAAGCAAATAATGTTTATTTGCTCAGGTTGTAGTTTATTTTGTTCGTGTGGTTGTCTGTTTGTTAGCCTTGTCCTTAAATTGTATAAATGGCATAAGTCTCATCTTAAATATTTCCCAATACAATTTCTGATAAATCTGAAAAAGACTGATTTGTAGAACAGAAGCAATTCAAGGTTACAAGTTTTTAAATGACTTCATTATTGAGGACGGAATTAAATGTTTTGATAGTGAATGATGGAGTAAGCTTAAATGAGCTTAATATGCTGAAGGCGTGGTTTGAATCGATAAACATATTTAGGAGATGAATGAATAAAATGTGCTGAAGAATGAATGTACGATTTATTTTTAAAATGTGCTTTACAAAATGTGCTGATGCTAGGTGTTTGTGAAACTAACAAATTAGGAAAAAAGAAGGGCGTAGCCACTGTGTAGCTTTGAAGAATCCTTGAGCTTTTAACAGCTTTTCAGTGCCAATGTTTGAACAAAAAGTGACAATAATATTTCAGTGCCTTTGGTCAACAAATGGAGTCTTGGGATAACTGCCATTTCCTTTCTGTGCCACACCATTCTACACACTTCTTGATTTATTCATTTCTTCTTTATTAGCTGATGATTTGAGAGGGATATGCGGCTTTGTCCACACATCCACCCTGGCAACAAAGTCTGAAAATCAAGTGTGTCCCAATTGGGGATCGTTTCATTGCACAGGCAATGAGGTAATGCAAAGAAATTGCACTCCAATTCAAAAGAACACCAGAGCGACAAAACTATATGTTGGCTTAAATGTCCCATTTGTCTGCTGACAACCAAGTACTATTGTTATTGAAGCCCACATGTCACGTTTTTCTTGTTTTGTATCCTGAATATATAATGCTGTACTGAATAGGATATTTTAAAATCCCATGAAAGAATCTGGCCTTGTAATATAACAATCACACATGGTTGACATTGTGACTGGCTGTGACTGCGGTACAATTCAAGCCAAGGGGGAGCCTGCATAACTTGAGTTTCAACTCAAGTATTTTGGCTGAGCTCACTGTAACATGTGTTTACAAGGTTGCAGTACACTGTGGTTAGACACGCATGCAAATAAACAATCATCTTCATCTCTTTCTTATTATCAAAGACAGAATTATTTGTGTGATTGAGGTTCAATACAGAAAATAAGGCCAAACTCAGCTCTATAATCAACATTTTGATTAGCATTGCAAAAAAAGGTCATGTTCCAATGGAGTGTCCAGTATGCTTAAGTTTTTCTATATTTTCATAATTACATTAACCCCTAGGTGTCCGAGAATTTTTCTTTAACCTGGCCTTTTAAATTACTTTAAACAAGTCATAACATCGTAAAATATCAATACATTTTTACTTTCAACCCCTCAAAATGTTTAGTGCCTCAGCCATATGCATACATACCCATTTTTACACATACATATTCCAAGGCTGTTTCGTTTCAGAAGAATTTTCATTTTGTGAGAAAAAATAAATTAATAAAAGCTTTTCAATGCTGCAGATTTCGCAGACGGAAATGCGGATATATGTTTTGCATCGCATTAAATAAAACACTTCCCTGCAGCAAAATAAAAGCTTTTCTGCAACATTTAGTTCTTGGATCGAAGCTTTTTGTCAACTACAAGTCCCACAATGCATAGCAAGAACTTTGTATTATGAGAGTCAGGCTAAGCCACCGAATGAAGTCATTTGAAAGGCTTGAAAATGTCATTAGTTGTTTGCTAGCGCCACCCGGTGGTTTTGGGTTGCAACACAAAAGTATTTTTGGACCCTGTTTGTGAGTTGCCATTGAAAGGATTAATCCAAAAATTGGGGGAACTGCACAATAAAACATTGGTTTTTTTAATATGTCCAAAATGGACTATTTCCAATATTGGATGGCAGTAAATGAGGCCGACATGGGCTAAATTTGACATCTGCATTGTGTACCTCTCGACCTCCTGTTTACAAGCATTTAGAAGTACGGCATATTGAAAGTCAACATGTTTTGACAATCTGTGATATGCAATATTTTAGCCTCCTAGTGTGTTTTTTTTGTATATGCTTTTCCTTTGATCACATATCAAGCTGAAAATCTCTCTCTCTCTCTCTCTCTCTCTCTCTCTCTCTCTCTCTCTCCCTCCCTTACCCTCTGTCAAACATTTAGCAATTTTATCTTCATGTATGAGCCAAACATGAAAAATGTATTTGAGGTTTTGTTCAAAAGCATGGTTATATTCTCACTACACATGTTCTAATGATGCCATGTTCCCAGAAGACAATTATGGCATGACAGTCTAAGCTTAAAAACCAGGACTCAAATGAAGACCAGTTATTCCTTGAGGCGCCGTGCGTCACATAATGCTAAATACTATGGTAACTGTGATTAAAAACAAACAACAACAACCCTTTTTCAGCACAACTTTCCACAAGTGTAGGTCTTCAGCCCCCCCAACCCTACCCCCACCACCACCAGCCGTTCTTCCAGGACCTGGACCCTCCTCCACCGCCATCAATCACACTCCATTTGTTCCAAACATTCCTTTCCTCTGCGCCTGAGGAGAACTCGGGTACAGTTCAACAAGTCTTTGCCTCACAGCTGTTTGTCCATTAATGGCAGTAATAAGTGAGAGCCCTCTTGCTGTTAATCCAGATGTGAGCTTCTGTTTACAAAATCTTGTGATCACATTTTATACAAACACTTTAAACCTGGAGGCTTCATTTGATTTAAAAGAATTTGGAACTCCTCTATGTATACTGCATATGCACTTTCTGCACTCACACTGTTTTTTTTTGCAAGTTTTCACTGTTTACTAAATTGATGGGTAAGCAACCCTTTGATCAAGAATGTCAGATGGTGGAAAAAAATACAAGACCATGTGATCTGAGTATAATCAAATCCACGTTGGATTCCTTTTCATCCATGCAGCTTCAAAAGTCAAGATTTCCTTGAGCACACTTTCTACTGCAAGCTCGAGATGATGATCACGTTACATCATAGAGATTTGTGATAAGGAGAGAAAACGTTGTTTACAAATCTCATCTTTTACCAAAGGAATTCAGAAGGGGATGAAATATTTAACCTCCCACAAGGATTTCCCCCGTGAGAATTCAGTGAAGACCTGCACAAATTGTTATTGGCACTGCCTGAAAATGATTTAAAATGATGAGTGTTTTCAACAGACAAGCATGGGAATGATCTTTCATTGGCAACATTCATCAACGAGAGAACAGAATATCCATGGCAAGACGTTTTATGTTTTTGGTACAAGAAAAGAAGTTTGTAAATCAATTGTTTTGTTGAAAAAATAAAATAAAATCTTAAGAACATGTGGTCTTTTACGAGTCGTATGTTGTATATTGTGTCGATAACATTCATCTTCGGTACAAAAGACCAAGGTTTCTCACCTTCACCGAAAAGTGTCACTGAAAAAAAAAAAGCTTCACGCACAGCAACATTAATTCCCAAACCTACCTAAATCCTCTTGAATACATGATAAAAATCTAAATCAAAACATCTCCCCAAAATTCCATACGTTACTCCAAAAATCTTTCACAAAGTACCAGAGCGTTTTGAGTTGTTATAATGAATGAAATAATGATGTTTTGGAAACGATTTCCTTTATCTTATAACAGTTCATTAATGTGTGCATTGTTTTGCTTGATCTTTGTTTTTAGCGCTACCTCTGGCCGGTATTGACATTACATTTTGTAGCGAGGAAAGGAAGGCCAGTGCGGCTTCAATTGAGAGCCGAAACTGGCGTGGTATGGCGTTATATTTGTGCCACAATTACGCACGCGCGGAAAAAAAATTGAGCGGAGAAAATCAAACTGAGCGAGCGAAAACAGATTTTGAGAGCAAGAAAAAAACTATTGAGCGCGTAATGATAAGAGTTTGAGCGCGCGCCGATGGAGTTTGAACACAGAAAAAGAAATTGCTCGCTCAAAATTCCTTTTTGCTCGCTCGCAATAGCATTCTCGCGCTCAACATCTCGCTCTCGCTCGCGATACTCCTCTCTCCCTCGCTCAACATCGCGTTTGCTCAACATTGAGCTCTCGCTCGCTCGAGTCGTCCTCTGCGCTCGCTCAGTTCTGCTCACGCGTTACGTTTGTGCCACAAAACCAGCCAATCAGAGCTTGTAAAAGCACTTTGATTGACACAGCTCAGTATCCAATGAGATTGCTTGTACGCTATCCGTTGACGCACTCTCGTTTGCCCTGTGTTCACCCGGAAAGGGCAAACGAGAGTGCGTCAACACGGTCTTGGGCTGGAGAATTACTTTTATATCATTATTATTACTGAATTGTATCATTTGACAGAAATACCTTGTTAGTTTTTGTACTTTAATAATATAAGCCCACAACTCCCGCCCATGTCGATGTGACGCACTCTCGTTTGCTCCTTCCGGGTGAACACAACAAGCAATCTCATTGGATATCAAGCTGTCAATCAATGTGCTTTTACAAGCTCTGATTGGCTGGTTTTGTGGCACAAACGTAACGCGTGAGCAGAACTGAGCGAGCGCAGAGGACGACTCGAGCGAGCGAGAGCTCGATGTTGAGCAAACGCGATGTTGAGCGAGGGAGGGAGGAGTATTGCGAACGAGAGCGAGATGTTGAGCGCGAGAATGCTATTGCGAGCGAGCAAAAAGGAATTTTGAGCGAGAAACTTCTTTTCAAGAACTTTTTTTCTGCGCTCAAAATCTGTTTTCGCTCGCTCAGTTTTATTTTCAACGCTCAATTTTTTTTTCCGCGCGTGCGTAATTGTGGCACAAATATAACGCCATAGCGTGGAAGCCGACAGGAAGCAGATTTATTTTTAATTATAAAATCAAGCTTGGGACATATCAGATCTGATTTGTAGACTCATGATTCTTTTGTGCATCGATTTTTTTTCGGGCAAACCTCTGCTGTATAATGATTCAAACTTTTAAATGCAGTAAATAATTTTGCTTCGAAGGTTCCCATAATGCAAGTGCTTCTCAAATAGCATAGCGGCCCCCCCTGAGGCAATGCCGGGGGGCGCGGATGACCCAGGGAAAAGGCTTTGTTTTTGCCATGTGAAATGTAATTGCAATAAAATACGATTTTTCTTTTTTTTTTTTTTTTTTTAGTCCCAGGCACTTTGATGCACTTATTTTTTTTCAGTTTTAGACAAAGGTGTAACCCGTATAAACGCTGTAGAAATGTATTAACAGTTGTTGAAAGTTGAATAATATTGCTTTTTACTTCTGTTAATGTGAAAAATCATACAGGCTTAGATATACAATTTTATAGATAATAATCTTATTTATAATCAGCACGTCGAGTATGGGGGGGGGGGCAAAAAGTTTTCTCTTTCCTTTGGGGGGCTTGGCAAAACATAGTTGAGAAGCAGTGCCGTAAAGCATGCTGTGTGTTATCTTTATTTTTATGTTTGACCTACTTAGCCTTCTGATCATTACTGCAAACAAGTCACTTGTATGCACACACTAATTTTATCAGACACACCATACATAGTGTACAGTGTCAACTCTAACCACACGCTTCCAGCCCTACGTTTCCCAGTATGAACGTCAACCCAAGGTGTCAGATGGGATGTTTGCACATGGCCGGAGAACACTCATCTGTTTTTACTTAGGTCTTGCCACGTGAATGTCAACACCCTGACAAACTACACAAGTGGCTCTGCATGGCTGAGCAGCACGCCAAATCTGGACCCCTTTGCTCCCTCACACTAAGCTCAGCAGAGCCACTTTAAGGAACACGCAAAACTATAGAAAGAGCAAAAACAGATATGAAAATTGCATATTTGACATTCACTTTCATGAGCTCAATCTAAGTGTTTAAACACAGAAACAAAAGGAATGAAACCATAAGAAACTAAACATGCATTTGGTGTCGGGAAGTATCAGGAATTTCTCACAAAATGATTACACAGAGAAATGTTGATGTTCGCCCTTAACTCAAAGCGGCACCGCACAATGATGTTAGCTGTTAGCTCATCCTTAAACTACACCAGCTGTTGTTAATCTGAGAAGGGCTGAACTGCTCTGTTGGGGCTCAGAGAAGAAAAGGCATCAGTGCACCATCACACAGATAAAACCTTTTTTAGGACTCTCACAATCACGTTTCAACCAGGAGATAACACAAACAGTTTGAAATGTGTGTTTTAATTGACATGAATACAGTTAAAATACTCAAAATAATTTTAAAAATACCAAAAAAAAAAAAAGTGCAATTCCTGAAGAAATTGCGTGTGAAGGCGAAAACAGTGAAGGGAGAGCAAGGCTGCACGGATCATTTTGCCGGCTTACTTTGACACATTATGAAAAGGAAAATACGGTTTGACTTATCTCCTTCAGCCCTTGGATGTGCATCAAAACAGCAAAGAGCAACCTTCCACACTCTGATCTCACAACAGTCGTCACTTGGGTAAAGAATATTCCAAGTAAGATGATCAGCAAATCATCTCCGAAGAACTCAATTTCAAACCAATTGAATAGGGCTGAAGATGACTACCCGTGAAAGAGTAACAAGGTTGTTTGCATATATCACGAGCAGAATGGAGAAGATGTCCGGGATTTAAATGGTGGGAGTTATTTGGCCTGTTTGATAATGATGATGACGTTGAGGGCTTTTAGATGAATTCACATTCAACTGTTTAAAAAAATAAAGCAGTGGAATTTCATATCGTTTTGTTGTTGCAACATTAGTCTCAGTATTTGTGTCTAGATTGTGTGCACATTTCTTCACACTTACTCGTCTCTTTTCAGCCCCTCCATAACCGCAGTCGTATGTTATTCGATATACAATGAAGAACCGCATCTAAAAGTACCGTAATTGCATCATTTTAATAACACACCATGTGTTTTCATTGGACTGCCTTGATATGTGTAACCACTAAAGACAAGGGTCGACTCATACTCACGTTTTTGTAAAGTTCATCCAAATTTAAGTCACAAAGGGGGGGGTCGACTTATAAGTGAGAATTACGGTAACAACGTTCATATCCTGTCTGATTCTGGCTCCAAATTCTGCTCCTCACGTGGCAATTTAATACATTTAATGCACTTGTTACCTAAAAGAAAGGGACAAAAAGTGATCATAGCACTTGTTTAGGAAACCTTCATAGTTTCAAATTGTTAACTGTAAGAACTACATTCATGTATCAGATTTAATCTTTGAGTAACATCAGATTTGGACATGTTTTGCCTGGAGGATTTTTTTTTTTTTTTTGGTCTTTTATTATGTAATAACACATGCGGTAACCATCCAGGAAGGCCACTCTCAGCACTCTGGCGCCCAAATGCTCAGAGCTATTAATACATTTCTATGGTTTTGTTTATGTATATTTTCAATTACATGAGCAAACAATGTCAGATATCTATGGAAAAAAAACTGAGAACAAATTCTTCACATCAATTTTTTTGCTAAGAGCATAATGTTCTTCTTATGCATCTCAGCAATGTTAATTTTGTTAGAATAGTTACTTTGCTTGTCATGTGTTTGAGGTCCACACAGGGTTCAAGTGGAAAGACTCTGCATAATTCAGTTATGTCATTAGTCTCTTTGACCACAAAGTTCCCATTTTAAATAACTTCAGTATAATGTGTATCGCTGTCTGCAAATTGAATCACAGCTTTGTTTTGATTGGTTAGGATATGCACAAAACATTTCACTATTGACAAAAAAAAAGTCGTTCTTGTTTGCTTCTTTGAGATGGCTTTTTTTAACTGTATAACTCAAAATGATAAAAGAGCAATGAGTATAAATTATCAATGAAAACAAATAAGAGTGACAATAAAAAAAACCTCACCAATGAAATTCTCCTAAAATAAATACCATGAATACAATAAGTCCCCCACTGTTGTTTAATGATGTGATAGCTTTCTTCATTTAACCCGTTTTTATTTTTTTAGGCAAATGAGAAAAGATTATGAATTGCAATGCCGGTCTAGCTGCAGACAAAATTACACTTTTACATAATACACCATAACTTATACAAGCGAAACATTTTATAAACACTGACAAGGTTAAATATATCTTATCAATTTATGACATCAAAATGTTGTATTCATCTTACTTTCATTTGAAAATTGAAATTAAATAATGCATAATTTCTGGATTCTTACTTAAATATTAGAATGCTTTGAAGAGTCTACCTGTCAAATATTGCACTTTTTCCTCTGATGTTAAAGGAGCTAAAAACTATTGTCAGAAACAAAAAAATACTCACATACTTTTTCCACTAAAATACACTGCAAATGAAAAAAGATATGTGTCACTAATATACCCATTCTGTCTGTATTGCGTTTGTTTCAAATAAAGGGAAATCTGAAAGCATTTCAGAGGTGTTCCTCATACTGTATATACAATGTCTGGGAAATGACATTATCATTATAATTTTGATAGTTTTGTAGTCAAGTTTTTTCTGGATAACAGGAACATCACTGCGTGAAGTCTGAAGATCACCCGTGTTGTTTTTATAATTACAATAAATCTTGTATTTTTTCAAATCCACACCGAGTCTGCTTCCATTTCTCATTCCAAAAATTCAGTTTTCATATCACTGAAAAAATGTAGTCTCCCCCCCAAAAAATATATGTACTTTAATTAGTTACTGCAATTCTCATTCATTTCACACACACTTTCAACATTAGACATTTTAATCATTTCAGAACATTAAGTTCGTTCCATTCGCTGTGGAAAATAATTTCCATCAGCCCAAAGGTTTGCATATAATCTGGGGAAATTTTGTAGACTCTACATGATTCACTCCTTCCTCAGAATTACTGGAACAGTTTTGCAGAATTACTTGACCTATTCAAACTGTTCCAAATTCACTTGGAACAGCTCATGTCATTTACCATTTTATTACCCAGTTATAATTTTGCAAATTAATAATTATCAATAACTAATTTTCCAAAGCACCAAATTTAAAAATTAATTAAACAATAAATAAGAAAGAATAAATTAATTGAAAATATATTTACATTTGATATGAAACAATTGGGGAGTTGGCATATTTTCAACTCCAATTTCCATATATACTGAGAGATTCAAAGCATTCCAACTTCCACATAATCATCTTCTTCAAGTTTAATCCATGCTCTTCATAATCATTGCCTATAACGCCAAATCATTCCAAATGCTTTCACATAGTTCCATGTGCTCCAGTTTTTTTTTTTTTTTTTGCTTTTTCACAGCCTTTCAGTACTGTCAGGGAGTTTCTCTATACAGCCTTTTCTAGTTTTAGCATTTTATCCGCACCAGTCTCTGTACGTGTGACATCAAGTTTTATGTGATAGAAACAAGGTTGCATTATCCTGTGATTATCCAATAATTTTCCACTTTCACAAACATCCTGCCATTTTCCGATCACATGTATTTCTATGGAAATTAAGGAGGAATGTAATCCTTCAACAAAAGGAAACACATACTCCGGGGACTTTATTGTCTTGTTCTTGCGGGCGAACCTCCCAAAACTAGTGTGTTTATAGCAACTGTGCGTGATTGTGAGCTGGATGTTGATGTAACAAACGAATTAACATGGGTGTGCTGTTACCCCCAAAACAAAAGATGAAGTGAAAGAGATGTTCCAAATAAATTTAGTTTAAACAAACAAAGCCTGAACTTCATTTTTCATTCACAAGAAATATTCTTTAAAAGACTGTCAAGTAAAAAAGATGGCTCTACATCTTTTCGCATGCTTTCTGCATAATACATAATCAACAATTGGAAAATATTTAACATAAAGTGTCTTTCTCTTTTGGGATTACAGTAAGGATCTGTTGACAAAAATAAATCACTAATTTAATTATCAATAAATATTTGCCCACAAAAATAATCAACATAAAGTGTCAGACCTGTTCTCAAAAAGAAATAATTAAAAACTTATTGATAATTGATAACTTAATTATCAATAAATATTTGCCCACAAAAATAATCAACATAAAGTGTCAGACCTGTTCTCAAAAAGAAATAATTAAAAATAAATATTTGTCAACATAAAAATATTCAACTTAATGTGTCCTCTTTTGAGATCATTGCAGAAATCTGTTCACAAAAATTAATCATTCATATTCACAATCATAAATTTGGTGAAACACAAATGCTGTACAATTTCGGCTTATTTATTGTAAAATGAACTTGAACCGCGTCAAGAGGAAAAGAAAAAATAACCGCTTAGCGCATTTAACACTGACGAGGCTTTCAATGACCGCTCACAATATGGGACATCCATGTCCTGTCAATTAATATAAACTCGAGAAAAAAGGCAATTGTGGTTAAAAATGTGCAGCTTTTGACTGTTGTCAAGAATGCGTGGCTTGGAAGTATGATGAACTATTGGGCATGGATATTTTGCAAATCAATTAACAGTGTGCACCCCTAATACAGTATTTCTGCCTGGCCAACTAAAATTTTAAGTGAAAGGCCACTGTGTCCCACTCATACTTTCTCTTGCAGCCTCAACAGGGAACCCCAGATTTCCCTCTCCTCGGCCACTTCGTCCAGCTACTCCAGGAGGATCCCAAGGCGTTCCCAGGCCAGCTGTGTCCCAGGTTATTAAAAGAAAGTTAAAAAAACAACAACAACAACAACACATGAATAAATAAATTTGTCGTGGACCCTATGTAAAAGTAATAAAAATAACACTCTTGTGGTGGACACTAGGACCATGTCTCTCACCCAGTAGGCATGTCGCTATGATCCTTTGATGCTTTGAACCTGTTGGCTTTGTCTTTGCTGTTTTGGACTTTGTTGTATCAGTTTTGTGATGGCATGCGAAGAGTAAAGATCTCCACTAGCACGGCAACGTGTGGTTTCTTCGCCTCGCCACATTGGTGACCCCGGACGTTAGAATGGGTGACCCCGGATGGGTCATCTTGCCATATTATTATCCCAGACGTTAGAAAGTTTCGTCAGGCTGTTGGAGATGTAGTCTCGCCACATGGGTGACCCCGGACGTCAGAATGTTTCAGCGAGGAATCACCGCAGACGTCCCACATCGTGACATTCCTCCACCAGCCTACTATACGTCAGGTAATGCAGCAAGCTGGTACCACATCAGCCAGCCAGCACCCCGACAAGGGTCCTCTCACCCGTCGCACAGTCCCTTGGCGCACCAGGGATCGAGCCAGCCAGCAACAGGCTGGTACGGGCGCTGGTGAGAACGGCTGTGCAGTCCAATTTCGGAGTCCCTGGCCGTCGACCGGGATCTTCCAGCCGGGCGGCCTCATCTACTACCGATGTCCGTTCGGCCTCAGCAGTAGGCCTCCAGCCACCATCATTCAGCCGCCCCTCCGATTCACCATGCCCGCAGGTATGGTCCGAGTATACATCGGAGCGGGTCAGCTGGTGTTGGTGCCGCAGCAGGTTCATGCCCAGGCACAGACTGGGACGCAGCCGTGACCGGCCGTCCCTCGGAAGCCACTGTGCCTACCAGCATGCGGGTCAGCACTGCCATCCGGCTCCTGCGGAACTTCAGAACATCCCTTTGCCAACGCTACCTCATGGTTTTCACGCTGAGCGTCTCACCCTTACTCCCGTCGCACCTGGGGCCCTGGTGTCACATACACCGCCCAGGACCGGACTGAGTCTCAGGGTGCCAGACTGGTGAATACCCTGTGGGGTTTTCCGTTATGCCTTTCTGGGTGTTCGGGGGGAGCTGTGTGGCGGACACTAGGACCATGTCCCTCACCCAGTAGGCATGTCGCTATGATCCTTTGATGCTTTGAACCTGTTGGCTTTGTCTTTGCTGTTTTGGACTTTGTTGTATCAGTTTTGTGATGGCATGCGAAGAGTAAAGATCTCCACTAGCACGGCAACGTGTGGTTTCTTCGCCTCGCCACACTCTACACGAATAGAGTATTATTTGGCATAGTTGTATTCACCAGCATACTTACATCAAAGATAACGTGAAAGAAAGTAAGTTATTTTTCTTCTAAGGCACATTACAGTACAGGAGGAACATCTTCTGAGACACACGACTGTACAGAAGTAGAACAAAACAGTGAAAAAGCAGTGCCCTCTGTTGGACAAACTAAGTCATTACAAAACTCCCACTTAGTTTTCAATATACTTAAAGTTACCTTAATATTACAGAGCTGTGCTCTTATTCGCCAGTAATTTCAAGCAACAAAAAATCATTTCACGTATTTTTTGCTGGAACTCTTTCGTTTCATTTCCATTTGTTTCAAGTTAACTTTTCAAAACCTTTTTTACATTTGCATTGATCAGGCAGCATTCGGTGTACAGTACTCCGGTCAAACACAGGTTACCACTCTACATTGAAGAGAAATGTCCAAGCTCTTCCCCGAGGGAATCAAACCTCTGTTTGTGTCGTGATTTGGTAAAGAAATCCGCTTTCATGTCATTTTTTAAGACAATATTGCAGTTCGATGTGTCCATTCCGCACACAATTACGAATATTGTGGTCGCAAATTATGTATTTCGTGAACAGGATTCTTCGTGATTGCGATGACTCCTTTTTTTTTCTTCCAGGATTACTAAGGACATAGTTTATTCGCTTCCACTCTGAGATCAATCAGCAACAGTGTTGGGCAAGTTACTTCAAAACTGTAATGCATTATTTATTACTTCTTGTCATGCCAAAGAAATTTGTTACACTACTATATTACTGTATTTGAAATGTAATGCATTACATTACTATTGGATTGCTTTTATATTACTCTCTTTACCATAACTGGAAATATGGATTTGCTCATTACTGTATGCTCGTTACACATCTAGTGGGAGGTTGGCTTAAGCCTAAAAACAGTACAAATCATTTCATCTGTATTGTATTGTAAACCTTTAGAGCATAGGTGTCGAACTCCAGTCCTCGAGGGCCGGCATCCTGTGTGTTTTCCGGTTTTCTTTCCCCAACACACCTGATTCAAATAAGTAGCTCATTAGCAAGCTCTGCAGGAGCTTCGGAATGATCCCAATCATTTGAATCCGATGTTTTTGAGGGAAAGGGTTTGAAAACATGTAGGATACCGGCCCTCGAGGACTGGAGTTCGACACCTGTGCTTTAGAGACATGACAAGGCAGCAAATCTTTTTTTGTATTTTAATCATTTTATTACTTAGCTTCGCAACATAATAATGCATTGTTTATGCTTTAGGCGAACACAACTACTGCATTCCACAATTTCAATGCTAATATTCAAATTCAAGTTCAGTCAGCTAGGGTACGGACAGACGTTTAAAAAATAGATGGTTTCTGTATGAGTTTTTGTATGCTTCATCTTGATACACATTGACCACAACTATATATAGACTATTATTAATATCAGTTGTTCAGTGAAAATTATCATTATTGGTATTTGTGACAGGAATCTTGCTGACAAGGTTTCGAAATGCTGGCAAATGCATTATGGAAAGCAGCAGCATACAGTATCTTCTACGTACGACATAACAGAGTAGGCCAAAGTGGCATCCCTGAGTTAGAGATCAATAATTTTGCCTGCTTTGTTATATCCTCAATCTCCATCCTTCGCATTTTTCTTTTCGCTAACTTCACGTTACTATGGCGCCGCTCCGATAAGTTTGTCAAATTACTTGTGCTATTTTGCAAAGTGGACAGCTCTTTAATTGTCACGCACAAAGTGCAGGAGACAGAATAGGGCGAATTTTAGCAATATTGCGAAGGTGAAAAAACGCCGTTCTCGCCGTGTTCTTAATATGTGTTTGAAAAGAGAGAGTTGAGTCAAATACCACGCCGAGGTTTTTTGCAAAATTATTTTGGACAATAGTACAGTTATCCAGGTTCAAAGTGGTATTCTCAATCAAGTGCTGATGATGAGCAGGGCCAATAATTAACATCTTTGTTTTACTAGAGTTAAGAAGCAGAAAATTGGAAGACATCCATTGTTGAATCTGCGCAAGGCAGGCCTCCAGTTTACAGCACTTGCACGGATCTGTTATTTCTAAAGGCATGAACAGTTGGGTATCATTAGCATAGCAATGAAAACTAATAGCATGTTTACGTATAATATCGCCAAGGGGGATCATGTAGATCTTAAACAGTAAAGGACCAAGTACTGACCCCTGCGGGACACCACATGAAACGGAGAAAGATTCAGAGATCACATTGGCATAAGAGACACTATGTGTCCTTCCCAAGATGTAAGATCTGAACCAAGAAAGTGCTGATGCCAAGATAGCAACATGTGATTCAAGACCTCTATAAGAATACGATGACCAATAGTGTCAAGTGCGGCACTATGGTCAAACAATATTGATGAGATGTTGGAATCCACGGCTAAGAGATCATTCGTCACTTTTACAAGTGCTGTCTCAGTTGGCCCTAAATCCTGACTGAAGGAGTTCAAATCGACTGTTATGAATCATATAATCGCTAAGCTGTTGTAAAGCTACAACTTGCTCAAGAATTTTCACAATACAATTTTCAAGACACATGTTCCCAAGATCGGGAATAAGTCTTTGACGAGTTTTCCTGGAAACGGGTCGAGAATGTCGGCTTTGCTGCTTCAACCAGGTGTGTAAGACACTACAGAGATACTAAATCAAAGTGGGACAGGGTTATCAGACTTTCATGAACCTGATTGTCCAAATTAGACTCAGCAATCACAAAACCCGAGAGGGTAAGTGGCGCTGCAGTTTTTTTATTTCGTCCCTGATTAGCTGAATCCGCTAAGTAAAGAATTCGCATGAAATCGTGTGTTGAATGGAGGGAGCTATGATTAATCTGCTGCTGTTGCGCTAGCTTTGCTGCCGTATCAAATAAATATTTGGAGTTGTATTTATTAAGACCAATCATTTTGGAAAAGTAATTTGTTTTAGCTAACCGAAGAGCCTCTTTATATTTCAGCAAGCTATCGCATGACGGAAAACCTCGAGTTTGGTTGTTCGCCATTTACGGTCAACTTTTCTACTTAACAATTTAAGAGTGCGCGTTTCATCCGTAAACCACGGATTGTGCCGCTTCGGACGACTTTTAAATCTTAACGGTGCTATAGAGTTTACGAAATTTAAAAGAACCGTATTGAAATCATTTTCTCCTCTGATCTGTAAAAAGACAACAAAAATTTACCGGTAATTGCACCATATTCTCTATCCTATTCCTCGTACCCTATTGAATTAAATTTAACCCTGCTGTCGAGCTGAAGTGAATCGTACCAGTTTCAAGTTAAACAGTTCTTGAATCGTTTGTATCTTTGAGAAAAGATGCCAACTCCCCAATTGTTTCATATCAAACTGAAAAATAATATATTTATTGATTCATTTTTGTTTTTATCATTACCATACATACTACATCAAATGGTGAGTAGAGTGGCGTTTCCTTGCACATCTATAGAGTGAAGCAAAGCTCATGTCAATCAAAACAATTTGAATATTAGGATGTCACCATTAGAGGGCCTCTGTCATTTCTTCGCTAAAATCACAGTATGATCTATGCAAGGATTCCAATATGGAACGAGAGCCTCGCCTTAGTACACCAGTTGACATAGCTTCCGAAAGGGGCCTAGAGTTTAGGACAGAAGTATGGATGCCAGTCACTGACATTTTTGGGGGCACAGATTGACAAGTGACTACATTTTATTCCCTTTTAATTCTGATCAGATGACCCAGATGATTACTGTTGCAAAGCATGTTGCACCTGCTTCCTTGAAAACCACCCAGTTTAGTTGGACCGTTGCTATTGTTATTTTTATTCCTTAGGAATAACTGCTCACTTACCGTTTTATTTGTATATGTTTGCAAACATTTGTCATTATGGGGTGATGATGTGAGGAGGACGACATAGGCTGTTGATGATAACGTAAAGTACATAAATTAGTTACTGTATTTCCCATTCATTTCACACACACACATTCATCATTCGACATTTTGATCATTTCAAAACATTAAGATCATTTCATTCGCTTTGGAAAATCATTTCCATCAGCCCAAACGTTTGCACATAATCTGGGGAAATTTGGGGAAAATCATTTCCATCAACCCAAAAGTTTGCACATAATCTGGGGAAATTTTGTAGAATCTACATGATTCACGCTTTCCTCAAAATTACTGGAGCAGTAATTTGAATTACATTATCATCGTGTCGTGTAAAAGGTGCTCTGTAAATAGTTTGACTGATTACCATAATTCCCCAAATATAACACATAAGACTTTTAAGACAAAAAAAGAAGAAAAAAAAGATGGCCAAAAGTAAAATATAAACTGTATATTTATAAACGGTAAATTAAAAAAATTGATTTAAAAAAAAAAATATTTGACACCATTGGAGGAAGATTGAGCTGTCAGCCACATAAGCCGTGTTTTGATGCTCAGATGTGCCTTTTTAATATCAGATGTATTTTTACTTAAAATAATTACCATTAAGGGGTGGACGTCATTTGGCTGTTAGCATCAAGTGCCTGATGCAGTTGACAGCAGCACATGTTAGCTGAGCTTGTTCTGGCATAATTTTCAATGAAAGAAGCGAGCAGACTGAACCATCCTTGTTCCTACACAGGAACATTACTAAAACCGAAAAGATCATGTAAAAGTTATGACGTCTCCAGCTGATTCAAATGTGCGCAGAAAGGTAATTCATTTGACTCGTTTATTAATTGCATGTTTTGGCATTTACACACAATCATAAACTTGGTGAAATGCAGATGGTGCTCAACACCAAGTATTTATGGTGAAATGAACTCAAACCGCGTCACGAAGAAAATGAAAAGCAACAGTTACGTGCGCATTCGATTAATATTACACTGGTGGGGCGTTCACTGGCTGCTCATAATATGGGAAATTGAAAAATGCTGAACCTAATGCGCAACAAATATGCAACTTACAGATATGAAGAAAAAATGAGATTTATTCTGTTTTGCTATTTGTTTTGACATTTTTGCCAAAGTTTTGGTTTGTCTTGGACATGATAACATAGCGAATACCAGAATTTGTCCCCAAATTTAAGTCTTGTACACAGGTGTGTCTTATGTTGAGATAAGTCACATGTCTGAATCTGGAATGTCAAGGAAAAAATTATTTGTGTGTTGCATTTTCATGTAAGATTATATTAGACGGTATATCTTAAACTACATTTCAGGCTACATTATTTTGATTTTAAATTATTTTGGAGCATTAAAGTTTCTCAGTAGATCACAATAAAGTTCTTTTGTTTGGAAAAACTAATACAATAAAACCAGACCTGACCACATTTGTGGGAATATATTGTCGTGCCCCACTGTAGACTTTGCAAAGAAATAAAACCTGACCAGCTACTGCTTTTTATGCTGTTCATGTGATGCAATCCCAAGCTTTTCTAGTTCCTCTTTTTTCTGTATATTCAGGTGATACTCAGCCAAACCAGTCCAACCAGTGTAGTTTCAACAGGTCATTTTTTTTCACTCCTGAGATCTGGATACTATCTTGACAGTAGCTCAGTATTCAGGATATTTCACAATTCTAAAATGAGCTTCAGTTTGTCTCTTATTTTTTAATGTTTTCAGACCAGAGTCTTATGGTTCTGTATCCTTCCAGCCACAATTTTAAACCCATATTTTGAACTCATTTAGTTATCCTTTATGCCCCAGAGTTTTTTTTGTTTGTTTGTTTTGTTTTTAATAGCACTATTTGAAAAGGTTTTAGCTTGATAATAATTCGAGATAAAGGCATACTGTGTAAATGTTGCTCGGTGCTATTTTGCTCCTTTTGCTACTTTAAGGGTTAATATATTACATAGTTTGGCTTACAAATTCTTGGTGTGGTCTGTAATTCATGTTTTGATGATGTTGGTTAAAATTTTTAATTTGGTGCCTCCTGGCCCATGGAAACATCAAAATGAGCTTTTTTGTTTTATGTTCCATTTTATTTCAACTGTGTATTGAGACATGGTTCGAATGTATTTGCAAAAACTGAAATGTATTTGGATGCGTTTGAATTATTTGCTAGTGCATACAAATTATGAAATGTAGTCTCCTCGGGAAAGGGAACAGACTAAGAATTTCATTGTGTGGTACTACGATGCATATAATAAAACTCTTGAATCTTGAGAACCGTTGCTCTAACTTTAAAAAGGACCTGTAGTAGGAGGCATGTGCTAATGCCCCTTGCCCCTCCCTTTGTCGACTGTCAAACAGGGCCAGCTCTCTGTTTCCTCCATATTGTGCAACACTGCGAGTATGATTTGTCCAGCGGCCTCTCAGTCTCGCTTGAAGAGGGAGAGGGTCAATCTGCAGCCTGCAAAAGAGGGGTGGAACTTGATCTGGGGGCGTAAACGACTGAACGCTTTCGCCACATTGTACACGTCAGCAGTCAATGGGTTGTGGAATGGAGAAGAAACACCCCCGTCAAACCTCTTTTCCTGTTACGAGCAGCGTACGCCACTGTCAAGTTACACAGCAGCCGGGTGAGTAACTTTTAGCACGGCGTTTATACTTTTGTTAAGAATACTTTATTCCACTCCTTTCTTCTCAGAGACGTACAAGAAAGCAGCAGCACGTGTGGCAGCTGGAAGAAAGAGAGAAGTCACACATCGTTATTGAAAGCAACACACATGACCTGACGCATAAAGGGGAACTTTTCAGATAATGTGAGCTGCTGATCAAAGGTTGCTTTTCTGACTTTTCCAAAATGAAGCTTCGGCTTACTAAAAGGAACCTGCTGGTGCTTTTAGGTGTTTCCTTTGTGGTTTGGATTATTTTGGTTTCCGAGCATGTACTGTCAGTTTCAGAAAATGCCGCAAGTGACATAAATGGTCAAGGAAATCTTGGCATACACCCAAGTGACACAGTAAAGTTCGACATTTCTGGTTCGCTGTCAAAACTGTCTCAGTTCATCTACAGCGCTAATTACAAGCAACATATTTTAAATGCTGAGCGGTTTCCAAGGGAGTCCCAGCTGGTGCTCGTCGTGCAGGTCCACAACAGACCGGAATACCTCCAACTTCTCATCAAGTCTCTGGAGAAAGCTGCAGATGTCGACAGCGTCCTCCTTATCTTCAGCCATGACTATTTTTCAGCGGAAATAAACGCCATTGTGCAAGGAATCACTTTCTGCAAGGTACTGCAAATTTATTTCCCGTTCAGCACTCAGTTGTATCCCACTGAGTTTCCTGGGCAGGATCCACGGGACTGCCCGCGGGACATATCCAAAGACAATGCCATCAAAACAGGATGTCTCAATGCAAAGCACCCAGACTCTTACGGACACTACCGAGAAGCTTTCATCACTCAAACCAAACATCACTGGTGGTGGAAGTTGCATTTTGTGTGGGAACGAGTGCAAGCAATGCAGGGCTACAGTGGATTTGTAATATTCATGGAGGAAGACAACTACGTTTTGCCGGACTTTTTCAAGTTTTATAAGTTAATGCTTGAGTTCAGGTCAAACAGCTGCCAGGATTGTGATTTGCTGGCCTTGGGGAACCATGATGACTTTACTAAGTTCCCCACACTGTCTAATAAGGTGATGGCCACTGGGTGGTTGTCCACAAAGCACAATATTGGCATGGCCATCTCCAGGGAGTTGTACTATAAAATGATGGGCTGCAGCAATGACTTCTGCACATATGATGATTACAACTGGGACTGGACGCTGCAGCATCTCTCTGGTACCTGCATTTCAAAGCCTATAAAAATTCTTGCGGCTCAGGGCTCTCGGGTTCTTCACACTGGAGAATGTGGACTGCACCAGAAAAAAAACTGCAGGCCAGAATGGGCCTCACAGAAAGTGGAGGAGATACTTAAGATAACTAAAAATGAACTTTACCCTCTTTCTCTGGTCCTTACTTCTTCTGTAGCTGCTCTACACGAGGACCACATGAAGAATGGAGGGTGGGGAGATGTACGAGACCATATTCTATGCAATAACTATGCCAAACGGCTTTAAAATGTGCCTTTATGTTACAACGTTTTAACACGTTTACTGCCATCACTGTTCAAATGTATTTTTCACATACACAGCTCTTTGACATCTATAACCATCAATGGCAGTGAACGAGTTAAAGAAAAAGTCCGTGTCGCACATGTTTTAAACGAACATTCGCCATTTGGGAAGTCCCGCCACCACCACAAAAAAAAAAAAAAAATCATGAGCAAATCAAGTCGAAGCATGTAGTGCATATTTAAGACTGCTTCATCTCCTGATAGGAATTAGATGTGTCATTGCCAAAGACTGTTAATAATGTGTGTATGATCCATTTGATCTGTGGATGGCTAACGTCCACGCCAGGGTGAACCAACCGATATAAGATGGGTGGATGTTTTACTGTATTTCCAGCAATCCATAGACATCCCATGACGATGTGATTCCTTTTTTTTTGTTCACGATTGACAGAATCTTACACATAATTGTGTTATGTCCTGCACTGTTGTTGCTCGTATTTGTATTTGTGCTTTCCATGGTACGATTTCAAGTGCAGTTTAAACAGCACATGGATGATATGGAACTGTTAAACTAATGCACATAATGGAACGTATGGATACTACAGCTGTATCTTGAGTGAGCAGACTTTAATCTGGTTTGTTCATTGGACCCAATGCATTCTATGTTTGCACTTGTCCGATAGCCACTGATGTCAACAATGAGAACTCGGTTTATTTGGTTTGTGGATTTTTTATTTTTCTTTTCTGGCTGTTTGCTCTTGAAACGGGGGCAACAAAGTGTCCTTCTTTTTGGGATCTTACTGAGGGATCAAAAACTGTGCATTTGGTGGAAGCAAAAGTGAAGATGCATTTGTGTGAATTGAGATTTAACAGTGTAAAACTGAAGCTGACCAACAGTGCCTTTTGTTTACTTGAAATTGATTGTTATGCAGTCATTTACTAACTAAAGATGATACCCTGAAATAAGTTCATCTTTAGATTGTTAACTCGAGTCCTGGTGAATATACCAAACCTGTGGTATACTACAAATCGCAGTCTCTGACGTTAATATGCTTCATAGTAATGAGTTGGGTAGCATGTGATATTGATAATGTGATTTTAAAAAATGTCTTGGCCAAATTCTGAACCTTACTTCTGTTTTGTTGATCAATGTTTTTTTTTCATAATGAGAAAAAAATAAAATGTTTTTTTTTTCCTATTTATAATGATGAAGTACTTCCAGCTTATGGGATATTGAATTTAGTTAGTTGATGTGATTTTTAGTTTACTTTTTACTTTAAAAATAAAGATGACGATGATGACTGGGATCCTAGTGAGGATAAGCTGCTATTGAGGATGGACGGATGGACAGACGAACGGGCGGATGGATATTTAATAGGAAACTGACTTTTTTAAAAGGCAGAGTAAAATTTTTAACGCATATGATTAATGGTCCTTTAGTTTGCTTTGTTGCCATATGGGATTAATGTCTGGCATTAAATTCTCAGTGACACTGTCAGAACATTAAATCTAGTTCTTAACTCAGCTCCTCATTTCTATTTCTAAGTTTAGTTCCAAATTGGGAGTTAATTTTCTATCTATGAGTTTAGTTTCCTAGTCTAGTGTTCCAAGACTATCTCTTTCCATTGCTGGCTGTGGTTACATTGGATTTTTGTGTATAAATATTTTCTAATTATTGATTTCCATGTCCTGTCCGCTCCTGGATCAAAATCTTCCTCCTCACATGACAGGATTGTTACTTTAAATCAGGGGTTCTCAAACTTTTGGAGTCAGGGACCCCTTTTAAAAAGCAAATTTTCCCAAGGACCCCCAGTGCAAATGTTTGTGGAAACAAAACAAAACAAAACAAAAAAAGTCATCATATTAAGTGACTAAATCAAAGTATTTGATGATGACGTGAATTACATGTGTTTATTTTACACATTTCAAAATGATACATTTTTTTTAAATATATTCAACTGCTTGAATGGATTGCTTTATTGAAGAGTCATGAATGCTTTTCCAATTTAACATAAAGTAAAAGGAAATTGAGACAAATTTGTTTTTTTTTCACTCATTCAATGCAAAAGATATATCTTTACTTTTTTTTTTTCTTTTTTTAAAGTGTCCAGACTTTTTTTAGGGGGGCTAAAAGAGGCTTGTTCTAAATGGATAAATTTCAACTCGAGGTACTGGTGTTAGCAATTATCTAAAGTAATTGAATATTCATTAATTCACTTTCAGCTGTATTTAGATGCTACTTTAGCCAAAAACCTGAAGAAGAAAAAAATACAGAAGTACCTGGGATTGAATGTCTGGACTTAAAAAACATAGAAATACGTCTTTGGGATTGAATAAGTTAAGTACAGTACTAAGGTAATCAGCTACTTTAGGTTTTTAACCCTCTCACTGCCAATGACGGCTGTAGACGTCAAAGATACATTTTTACTGGCCATGCTGTAAGTTAATAACCCAAATTCTTTCATGGACCCTGGGGTCCGCTGACTCCCCCTTTGAGAACCACCGCTTTAAAGGAGGCGGATGTTGTTATTACATCAGTGATCAGGTCAATGCCTTTGCTGTTCAAAAGATCAATACTGAGATTTGGCTTTAAAAAAAAAAAAAAAAAATCATCTGCATGGGACATTAGATGAAACCAGTTTGCATTCATCGCAACTATCATTTAATTGAATAACGGAACGTTTAACATACCATCCCAATACCAAACACGTTTTTGAGGCAGCCGCTAGCAAAAAAGCAAGTATTCTAATTACAAGCCAACAACACAAAACAACACAAAAGATTCTCTTCATAAAAAGTTGACTGGGGTATAATTACATTTTGCAAAGTGTTTGATAGCACTTGCTCCTGTATATAAATATGTTGTTCTCTTCAGTACAAGCCCATTCACCAAGTGTGAAAGGGAAAACAAAAGTAAAGCTTTTCTAAGTGGACATACATTTGGTCATGTCATTCATCAGCATGAAATGCCTGAAAGCAATAGGGGAAATACAATTCATGTGTGCTTCAAGTTTCATATTTAACATACTTTTTTGTTTTTGTTTTTTTTACAATCTGGCCTCAAACCCATGGCCTCTTGATGGTAATTATAAATCTGTACTCGCAATTGGCCCTGCAGTGGATGCTGCTTTTATGACTCACTTTTATGAGACAGACACTCAAAACAAATTTCAACAAGATGAAAAAAGGGTGTAAAGTGAGTATAAATATCAAGAGTGCTTATCTTTATTTTATTTGGCATTCTGAGCTAATTAAAATATTGATTACCTGCGTTTTACGTTGAAAAAACAAATGATTTTACATTACTTTTTACACGAGGCTTGTTAAATATCTCCTCTTAATGAAATAGTTTAACTGGTCTGAGCATAGATTTAAAAAAAGAATCTGCAAACAATAGTAATATCAAATTCTATGAATGTCAAGGAGTATTTAAGAAAAGAAATAAATAAACAATGTAGGCACACGAGGTGTCTTTTATTTCAAGGTTTGCACAGCAGACTAGTCTACGGTATTAGTAATAAGGCACTAGAGCAGGGGTGTCCAAACATTTTGCAAAATGGGCCAGATTTGGTGTGTTAAAAATGTAGGGGGGCCAACCTTGGCAGGCGTTCTTTACATATAACAGCAATTAATTTAAATACATTACTACATTTCAGCGAGCTGTTCTGTTTAACATTTGCTTTTTTATTTTCATTTCAGCTTTTTTAAGCATGTGTTTTGGTTCATTTGAAACATGCTTACCAAAAATGAATTGACGTTAAATATTGAAATTGAATATTCCACTTCACTTTTTTTTAACACTTTAATTAACTTTTTAGTAACAGTTGAACAGAAGTAATTAGGTGCAAATTACATTTGAAACAAAAAAATATCTCACCATGGCAGTTTAATGTTAGAATTGTTAAACGCAATAACAGAGAAATGAACACGTAATCGTCATATCAACAAGTGCAGGGTCATTTACAATATGAAATGAGTTACTATAAATGTGGATTGGATTTTTAAATGGTTATTATTCTGGAGTGAAAACTTAAAAAAAAAAAAAAACGTTTTCAGACTTATCATAAATGAAAAATGACTTGTCCACATGAGTAAGCATGTGTTTTGGTTCATTTGGAACATGCTTATCAAAAATGAATTGACGTTAAATATTGAAATTGAATATTCCACTTCACTTTTTTTAACACTTTAATTAAATTTTTAGTAACAGTTGAACAGAAGTAATTAGGTGCATATTACATTTGAAACAAAAAATATCTCACCATGGCAGTTTAATGTTTATAGAATTGTTAAACACAATAACAGAGAAATGAACAAGTAATCGTCATATCAACAAGTGCAGGGTCATTTAAACTATGAAATTAGTTACTATAAATGTGGATTGGATTTTTAAATGGTTATTATTCTGGAGTGAAAACTTAAAAAAAAAAAACGTTCTCAGACTTATCATAAATGAAAAATGACATGTCCACATGAGTGTGATGGGTGAAACTGAGATCTGGAGTGTAGGACAAAGGCCAGGTGTGGCTCTAAGGCAGTAGTATGGATGCGCAAGATGTCTTGTAAGTGAGAGTTCGATAGCCGTGTCCTCACACGGCTCTAATTTAAGTTCATAACCGAGAATGGCTTCTCACACAAATACGTCGAACCAAGCAGGCTTAGCATTTTCTTACCAAATGCTCGAATCTCTCTTGTCCTTATCCAGCTGTCGGTAAAAGTTGGCGATACAAAGCTGCTGGTGCTGACCGCAGTCACTGCGTCACACTGCAGCTCAACTTTCCTCCTTTTGTTGATTGTCGCCATTTTAGAAAATTAGGGGCTCATACAGTCAATTACTCATATACTAATTTGCTATTCCTAATTGAGCCTATAGATAGCAGCATTTAGCACACGCAGGTAACAGCGCTGCTGCCCAAAGTATAAATTCTCCATGCGGGCCAGACGTTATTGATTTTATGACGGAGGCTGCGGGCCGGAAGGAAATTGACCACGGGCCGCATTTGGCCCCGGGACCGAACTTTGGATATTATGCACTAGAGCAGAAAAGCACTGAAAATTTTGTTTTCTCATATTGCATGGGTAAATTGTCCCAGTTGGCGTCAGGATACACATTTATTGTATACAAAAAAATTGTGATAATGTCCTTTTGTCCACATCAGAAAAAAAAAATCCTAAAGTACGCGTTCATCGGATCGCAAGTTGATAAACAGGTTGATAAGCAGGTTGAACATAGTTTCCGGATTCTTGTCATGTGACTAAACAGTCTGTTTTCATTGGTCAACGCACAGTCCCAGTTTATTTCCGGAAGTAACTTGGTAACATCAGACTTTCCGTGACATCGCCAAAAACAAACGTCATAAAGATCGGTAAGTGTTAAACGCAACGTTTTTAACTTGACGTTAACTTATTTGCGATGTAAAGAATCGTCTGATACATCGCTCTAACTATTCTTATACTTCGCTAGCGTTCATATTAGCCGATAGCGCTCCTCTTTTTTAAGTAATCCTTTCGTTTTAAGACGCTGAAGCAATGTACAAATAATAGTAGGAAGTAGTCAAATCCCAGTATAAATACATGGAGAAGCACATGCTTTGAGTTGTCTGTTTTTTGTGTTTACAGTCATATCGAGTTAACCGTATTTATTCATTGTTAGCTACTAGCTAAAACAGGCTATCTGCTGTAATTAACGGGTCAAAACTCAATCCATAACTAAATGATTAACCTGGTGTCATTTTGACTGTTGCGTCCACTATAGTTACCCTGTTGTCATGTTGACTTTTACAGCCACTATAAGCGTGTTCTCACCCAGAGATGGCACACTGGTTTCACCGAAACCCCCTGAAGGCAACAGCGCCTGTGTCTTTTAATTTTTATGGCGTTGCAGGGAGCCCCGCTGCCAATAAAATTTGCAAGTATGTCTGAATATATTGTTGATAGTATTTTCAGAAATGGACTTTGATATGATCATGATTAAACATTGGATGTGTGTTTTAGCTCATATTGCACTGTTGCCGTCTGGTTTATATCATATAGCCAATCAATGTTATCATAAATCGGTCACATGGTTTTCAATCAACCATTGAAACACTGTCTTTTTGTCCATAAATACAGTGACCTAAGGACAACCAGGGCAAGGCTACTGGAAATGTTCACAGATGTCACCTGCAATGCAGAGCTCATGAAAAGTGCCACAGATGCATACTTCTCCCTCCTGCAATGTAAGTTGTCACAGTCACGCAAAATCATCTGAAATAATTTGTAATGATGTGTGATGTATCATCTTGTATTCTGAAATTGTGACCGCTGCTGTAATACATATCATTCATTAGTGGTTAAAGGGGCCACTTAGTTTTCTTGATGTTTTTGTTGCATTCTCAAGCGTGTAGTTTACTGCCTGGAGAGACAAGCATAATAACAGACATAATTGAGCTCACTGAATGAGTGGTATGGTAAAACTGCGACCGTACACCTATATTTGTACAGCAAGGGTTAGCATTGATGAAGTGTTGTTTTTGTATCCCAGCGCTCAACGGGCATGTCACCTCACAATGAAAAAATGTAAAAGAAGGCTAGATAGCAACAATTCTTCCCAAGAAAAAAAATGGCAGAAGGAGAAACCTCCATTGCATTATGTTTGTTCATTTAAACTGTTTTATGACTGCAACTGTCATCATCTAGGTCGTTGGAGCATTTTCTCTGTGCTCTTAGAATATTCGCTTCCAGTTTACCCGGTACACGCGTCAAAGATGACACAGAGGACACGTCACAACTGAAAGTGACATCACAGTTGCTAATTGCTCAGTTAATGACTAATCACATCTCGGCTTGTAAAAATCACATCATCAATCACAAAAATCCGGTGATTCACGATGTGGTTGTTCCCTGAGCAACTGAGATGTAATTTTCAGTCAATGGGAGGTGGTCGCACAAGGCAAAATGGCCGCCCCGGACATGGATAAAAATGGCTGGGTTTTGATGCTTTATTCATATTTCACAAATGCAATAAATCAGGGGTGGCCAAGTTCGGTCCTCAAGAGCCACAATCCAGCCTGTTTTCATTGTGTCTCTTCAACTAACACACCTGATTCAAATGATTAGCTCATCAGCATGCTTTGCACAATCCTGATAACGACGCTGATTTGACTCAGGTGTGTTGGTTGAAGAGATACATTGAAAACAGTCTGGATTGTGGCTCTTGAGGACCGAACTTGGCCACCCCTGCAATAAATGAATGCTATGCTTAGACTAGTGGGGTGCGTAGAATGTTATTTTAAAAAAACTGAAAAAACTTTTGACTTGACTTCGCCTTAAATAGAATTGTCTTTCAAATAATGCCTAGTAGTGTCTGCATTTGATTAAACATGTTACATACATATATAGTGCAAAACACTGGTATACTATATTATGAATTCCAGTGTTTTTCCATTTGTTGACGTTCTTTTTAACCATGATTCTTTAACTACAGGCTTTATCGTATCTTTGGATGGAACCACACAGGACAACAAGATGAGGTATATTCAGAACTTCAAATGGACCGATACTTTACAGGGGAACACACCAAGGTACGGATTAAATGTTTAAGCCTTTCCCCTCACATCGCTGAAACATATTATGTCTCATACTCCAACATTTGTCTCAGTGCCCAACAAGATGCAGTTTTCGAGTTGGTCTCCATGGCCTTCAATGTAGCACTCTGGTACACCAAATTCGCCTCTAGAATTGCCGGAAAAGAAAAGTATGTCTTTGATTCATCGCCTTTAAATGTTCCAAATATTTACCTGCAGTTTTTTTCATGGGATGTTTTCATTTTTAACAGTGTCTCAGAGGATGAAGCGAAAGTTGTTCACCGTAGCCTGAAAGTTGCTGCTGGAATTTTTAAAAGTCTTAGGGTAAGACTATTTACCGTCACAAACCGTCTTAATTGTTTGCTCTACAAACCAGCACTCGTGAGCAGGTTCCTAGATGGCCTTTATTTGATGTCCTGCTCTGAAGGATGGAAATGACTTAATTTTCTGACAGGAGGTCCACATCCCTCGTCTCATCACCCCTGCGGAAAAGGGTAGAGACCTGGATCCCAGAGTGATTGACGCATATATCATCCAGTCTCAGGCAGAAGCTCAAGAAGGTATGTGAGATCAGACGGAAAATGTGTTTTTACTGGCAATGTGAAATGTCACAATGTCATTTTTCTTTACCGGATTATCCCTCCTCTCATGAATTGTATTTCCTGTCAGGCATTGAACGTGAAAGCGTTTGGCCCCAGTCTGCCTAGTATCTTTGAGTATGCAAACATTCTTGTTTATCCACAGTGACAATCGCCAGAGCCATTGAACTGAAGCACAATGCCTCGATTGTCGCATCGTTGGCATCTGAGACGGCAAACTTTTATCAGAAAGCTGGTGAGCATTTCAAGTCATGTTTGAATTTTAGTGCATTGTAGTTCCTCCAAGAGGACTTAAATCCAGTATCAAGACAGTATAAAAGTGAGATCCAATTATGATTAAAACCAGCTGTTTTTTTTCTCTCCAGACCACACTCTAAACACTTTGGAGCCTGAGTGCAGTAGCAAATGGAGGAAGTATCTCCAGCTGAAGTTCTACTTCTACATGGCTTATGTAAGTTTGTTTTTGTGTATTAAGGTTATTTTTATTGTGTCATGTCATTCACAGAAGTACAATGGTCCTATCAAATTGTGCCGCTTTGGGTTCACAGGCTTACTGCTATCATGGTCAGACACTGCTGGCGAATGATAAGTGTGGTGAAGCCATACGGTCTCTTCAAGAAGCAGAAAAGGGTATTTGTCTTGGTGTTGATTCCCGTGCATATCAGAATCTTCATTTCACATTAATTATGGATTTCTGGAACCATATGTCCACTGTTTTACGCTACAAGTTGTGAAGTAGGTTCAGCAACTTCTACTATCTGATGGGACTAGCACAAAAATGCCATGCGATGACACATTTCAGATTGAAGATTGAAAAGTTGCTGGACAACTGTTCCATTGACAAGAACAAATATTTGGATGCCTGTGGGAGACAAAGACACTACTTTCTATCAGTAGCTGTCCCATCCCAGTTGAAATGAATTTTTGATTTATGGCTGCCAATGGCAGTGAATGAATTGTTTTGAAGCGGTTTAATTCAGTTCAGCTGAATAAATGAGGCTTTTTTTTTTTAGCATTAGCTCTGAGTAAGTTAAATTGACCAATTCAGTTTCAGCTCTTTCAAGATAACAAGAATTGCCATAGAATCTTATCTTAGTAATGAAACCGTCCAGTTCAAATGCAGTCCTAATATTTAAGTTATGAATTTCCATAATGTTGGATGGATATGACAAATTTTGTGAAATGGCCCATTTGTTTTTTTGCTTAGCTAGGTCAGATGAAAGAATATCACGTTTTGAACCATTTGCACACAGGCTTGGTGGGTCTCAGATTTGTCTGAACAGGCCCAAATCTTTATTTGACTAGCCTGACTGGCTAGCCTTCTCATCAATATAAAATTAAGTCTTTTTTTTTTTTTTTTCTATAGCTTATACACGAGCTGAGGAGCTGTGCAAGGAGTATCGTCACACCAAAGGTCCGGGCACCACGGCCAAACCATCTGAGCAAATTTTCTTCCTGAAACTGGGAGGCTTCATTAAGAACACACTGGAAAAATGTCAGAGAGAAAATGGCTTCATGTAAGTCACACAGATATTCACGGAAACAAATGACATTCATTCGAGCAGATCACATGAACGCAAAGGAAACACACATGTGATACTTTGTGGCAGAACTCTTCAGTTAGCGTGCAATGGAGGCTTGCATAGTTCTCTTTATATTTGTTTGGCGCCTGTTGTAATGAAAAGTAACAAAGGCCAGTTCAGTGCAAGCCAAATCGGTGCGGAGTGGTGTCAGGCAGCTCTGGAACCTGTAATGGAAAAATTACTTAATAGTGGAGTTAATACTAGGAATAACAGGAAACACTTGATAATAAAATGGAAATGGCAGTAGCATGCTGTTAGTATGGGATCTGGGCCTTCAGTTGGTATCCAGCAAGCTAACCCACCTCTTAACGCCGTAACGCGACAACATCATGTACAAAAATCCTGTTATAAATATGACCAAATGAATCCTGCAGCCTTGTCAGGAAAATCTTTTGATGTGATTTGAAAAACAACTGCAGATTCACAGACAATTCTCAGTTGACTCTTTTCTTCCTCTTCTATGGCGTAAAATTGTTGTCAAAAGGACATATGCTTGTTTCACCATTCGTATGAGTACGACTCTCGCGAGACACGACTTCACATCTTAGCATGAATGAATCTCTCTTTTGAATTCGCGAGTCTGTCCTTTTGCATGCATGGATCTGAGCTTTTGGGTTTGAGTTGAATATGCAAATCAAGATGACATCACACCAAGCTGTCAGGCAAAGTCAGTTGATTTACGAGTCATTTGCGCCGCACATGCTTAGAGCCGAAAAAAAAAATGTCTGAACTGAACGCTAAACAGAAGTTTTTCAGTTTTAAGGATTATATATGCCCTTTTTTGTTGATGCTCATATGAAGATTTAGTGGGCCGTTTGTGGCCATTTAGGGCTATTTTGGTTTGGACAACAGTTTACAGCTAGTGACCTCTGCTGGCAGAACCAAGCACTGCAGTTAATTCGGAAATAGCCCTTAGAATTGCCATTGGTGATCACATTTGTAATTTATATAAAATATTTTCAAACAATATATGGATTTGGAGTTAAGGGTCATAAGCCCAGTACAATTTCATAAAATAATTTATGAATAAATTGAACTTTTACGTTGCAAACAATCATCTGTATATGTATGGAGTAAGATCACTGTCAACAAGATGTATGTGACCATAAAGACTTAATCATATTTTAAAAGCCATTAAAACCTACAATTTATCGACTCTTCTCATATTTTTTTTTAAATATTATGGTACACTGATTTTTATTGTTAGTATCCCCTTAGCGATGTTTTTTTTATTTTTTGCATTGCATTATATTCTTTTATTTCAATAATAAAGAATTGACAACAAAAAAACTGACTAATGGCAGTGCAGATCATTTGCATATTGACTGACTTTGCCTGGTAGCTTGGCATGACGTCATCTCAATTTGCATATTCAACAAAAACCCAAAGCCTCAGATCCATGCATGCAAAGGATCAGACTCACGAATCCAAAGGAGAGATTTATGCAAAGACATGAAATCGTTTCTCGCGAGAGTCGTACTCATACGAATGGTAAAACATGGACACGAATGGTAAAAAACGCATACTTCTTTTTGACAGCGATCTTATTCCATATATGTTTGGCATGTACCTTTTGGCTTTTGATGACTTACAGTATTTACAGATGAGCAATCATGCAGAGGCATCGCATACATATCCAACGTGTAGCATCAAAGAAGAGATGAACAAAATTAATCAATAATAAAAACGTTTTAATAAATCATATCACAATCACCAGTGATACTGATCCAAATTCTGTCTGTCTGTGGCTTATCTAATTATTCCACTCGTACATGTCGCAACTACTCTTAAAATGTCCAAAACAACATTTCTGAATTGAAATACGCAAGCCAGGAATAGTGTTGGTTGACCTAGCCTCATACAATCCAGAAAATGCGCACTTCAATGACATATTTTTACATTTTTTTCACTCAATCCCAATCAATTATTTATACTTTTTGCAGGTTCAAGTCTTTGGTTAATGGAAGGTCTAGAAATGGCTGTTAGTAAATGAATTAGGTACTAAAATAATCAATTACCTTGGAATTAAGTATTAAGTAATCAATTACTTTGGCCATTTAAGTACTAAGGTAATAATTTATTTTTAGATAATTACTAAAATAACTGATTACTTTAGTCCATAGTTAATTTTGTGCCAGACATTTTTACCCTTCCATATACAAACAGTTGAACATTTCTGAAAAATAAGTAGCTGGGACTGAGTGTCAGGACTCGACACACAAAAACACAATTCACATTAAGCACTTATTAGATGGCTGGACTGATTTTTTTTTTTTTTCCCCAGTTACTTCCACAAGGTCCCTGCTGAACCTCCTCAGCTAGAGCTGAAAGCAAGCTATGGCCTGGTCGAGCCTGTCCCATTTGAGCTGCCACCCCCCAATGAGCAGTGTACCCCTGAGGTTTATGCCACCTTTGACCTCACCAAGGGAGCCAAAAATGACAAGGTAATCTTACTCCCTTTTTTTTTTTTTTTCAGTGTAATTACCATTCTGTGAAAAACCAATATGACCATCAATGCAGGGAAAAGCAACATTGGCTTCTTTGCTGTTATTTTTTTTTTTTTAAGACTATTTCTCCATCCGCTTTTGAGTGTTTGCACACAACATCGCAAAAATCCACTTTTGTCAAGCGGGGTGAGAAACAGCGATGTAGACCTCGCTGATGTCAAACCCAATTTTGTGACTTCAATTTGGGTGAATTTTACAAAAACGCGATTATGTCTACCCCTGACTTTACTGGTTACATAAATAATTTCTGTCCAATTAAAACACATGCCGTGTGCTATTAAAATGACGAATACGCTACTTTTTGACACATTACTTCATTGTATATCGAATAACATACTGTTGCAGTTATGGGGAGGCGCAAACGAAACAAGCGTGAGGCAAGGTATGCGTGCGCGTAAACTAATGTTGCAAAATTATTTGAAGTTTCAATGCTGGAACACACAGCTGGAAATTCATTTGTCAAAAAGCCCTCAAAGTCCTCATCACTATCTGACACGACACGCCTGACATTTAAATCGTGGAAGTCCTCTCCTTCCTGCTCGTCATTTGCGCAAAAACCCCTGTTACTCATCCACGGATAATCATCTTGGGACCCTGTCTAAAATGGATGTCTTCAGAGATGATTTGCTGATCATCTTACTTGGGATGTTCTCTAGACAAGTGACGACTGTTGTGAGATCAGAGCATAGAAGGTTGCCATTTGCTGCTCCCTAACCCCCTTCCAAATGCTGACATCCATGCAGGCTTGTTTAAGTCAATCCATATTTTCCTTTTCATCATGCGTCCAAGTCCGCTGCAAAAATGATCCACGCGGAATCGTTGTTGACAACAAAGATGCAATTAGGCGACTCTTGACGAAACTGTGTTTTGCGATGTTCTGTGCAAACGCTTTAAAATGCATAATAAATTGAATTTGTGGTATATATAATCATTTTAATCATTTTAAATGAAATAGTATCACTTATTTTGCATTTGAATTAATCTTATTCATACACAGATATGTGGGAAAAAAAAGTCTTTTCGACCACCCTAATATGGGGGGTTGAAAATGAGAGGGGGAAAAAGTTGACTTGTACTTGGAGAAAGTATCATAATAATTCAGCATTTAGTAAACAAAAGGACATTGTGCCTGTTGAAACAGTGCTGGCAGAGTTCTAGGACTGCTGCTATGTAAAATTAGGAGCGCAACTATGCTCAAAGATAAATAAGATAGAGAGATCTTATAAGATCAGTTAAGGTATAATCACAACTGTATGTCTTGAACCTGGTGTACATTTATCACAACTGTATGACTATCACCTGCTAAGGATACATACAATTGTGTTCATAAGTTTAAATATTTAGTTGTGCATCAATGATACAGTATTTATGAAGTGCTAATCAAGTACATTTCCACGAACCCCTAGTCATGTATTACATTTGGAAAACAATAATTCTTAAATGCTTCTTTGTTTTTTCTACTTCCTCCAGGCCAAACCTAAAGAAGAAGAAGTAAAACCAATAAAGGAACCTGATTTAAAGCCCCAGAAGGACACAGGCTGCACCATTTCTTAAACGTGCTTGAGTCATTCCTCTCAAGATGCAGTAGCATCCGATATCCACATAAATGATCGTCTCTTCTTTGACATGTATGCTGGAATGTTTTTGTGTATTTAGATATCACATCACCATCGTTCTTGCCAGAGTCGTCTTAATTTTTGATCTGATAGTAGAATCTAATTATGTGTGGCATTTCATTGACATTGTGCTCCATAATTCAAACGGAAATGTGATCAACTCGCTCCATCATTCATCATGGAGTGCTTTAATGATGCCCACTGAAGTTTGAGATGGCTCCCAACAAAAAGTTAGCAAGAAATTAATTTTTGTTTAAATCTGCTTATTCACTCCAAGAAATCTGTTTTAGTTATATACTTAATGTAGCTTTCATATAAGTCCATACAGGTAATTTTGACTTGTCATGGCTCTGTCAGTTTACTGAACAAAATAGAGACTAATAGTTAGGGCCCCCCCCCCCCCCCCCCCCCCAAATATCCATAGTTCCTTATTTATTCATTGTATGTATATTTCAGTAGTTTACTTCAAATCAACAGTATTCAAGTCAGAAATCTTTTGTCCATTTTTTTTAATACATTGCTATTGCCTTACATAAACTGCTTAATCATGTTAACTCTTGGAATTGCAGAGAAAACATTAATAGTTAACACTACTTGCACTTTATTGATATAGCTATTGCTCCTCCAAGCGTGTAAGTACAATTTCAAATTAACAGTTAAAAAAAAAAGTGCTGCTGAGTCCTGCTTTTAAGACAAGTATCATATTATCAAGATTCAGTTGGATTTTAACTTGTGTGAGCTGAATGAAGCACAACCAGTTGAACTGTGTACACTTTGTAATATACTGTATTTGTGCTGTACTCGTAACATTTTTGTCCATAGTCACTCCAGCCAGGATAAATAACTAACTATGGGGGAAAAAAATCAAATAAATGCTGGCAAAATTCTAAAATACATGAATGCAACGCGAGAAACTATCTTAACTCTCTTTGGAACCGACTGATGCTTGTTTAGCATTTTCATCATTCCACGCGTTCATCAATATAGTGAGTTCGCTGTCACAATTGAAAATCATTGTAAAGTTCCTATTGTAATTTATGTAAACTGTATTACAATCAATATTAAATCACATCAATAATTCCTTGTATGTGTTTTGTAGTTTATATATTTTGTATTGGCGCACCGACTAACCTACCTGACCTTACCTTACCTTACCTTACCTTACCTACCTATCTTTTTATCTCTATCTTTTCTGTCCCCCTCCATGAAAGCTAAATAAGGCTTCAACTGAACATTTAGCTAACCATTTACTTAAATACCGTGATCTGACTTCATTACTATTTGTTTTTAGTTGTTTAGCAAGCATATTACATCATTGCAAAATTTATCATCGCAGTGACAGTAGTACATGAGCTGTAAGTTACGGTGGCCCTGAAGTGCAAATCAAAATCATTAAAAAAAAAAAAACAAGCTAACAAAAAAGGTAGCTGTAAACAAACAAACAAAAAAACACATCATCAAAGATGAACATACCACAAAAGAGAAGCACACTAAAAAAAATGGAGCACATAAAAAAAAGAATACAAGAAAAAAAAGTAGTACACAGGAAAAAGCACACAAAAACAGAAGAGCACAACAACATCCAGCGATTCAAACGGTGCTGCCAACTGCCAAATTGCCTGCCAGGAGGCAGTCTAATAGGGCATATAATATTACTGTTACAGATGAGAAGTGGTTTTGAACTGCGGATGAACTGATAGCTTACTTGGCTGATCTTAGGCTCAGTATTATACAAGCGCCCAGATGTTTGTCCATGAATGGTCAGGTTTTGCTGTTGTCCGTACAATGAAATGTTTTGACCCAGATTGTTATTAAACCCAAAGTTACATAAACGAGCATTGCAAAAATAATGGGGGGCTCATTCTACCAAATTGCTCCAAGTGCAAGTATCTTCTCCGACATATTGGTGTCGCAAACAGGGTTCGAACATGTGCGGGGAAACCCCATTAGATTTCCACATAACACACTGTCCACAAGTGGTCTTGTTGTATAAGCGTCTTCTTATATGCTGTTTTTAATACATCGGCTTCGCAGGTTCCAACCCCATTTGCACTTTCAAATGCACTTTTGTGAAGCATCGCCTTCTTGCCCCTTTGACCCATTATGAAAAGGACAAGATGGCTTGACTTGTCCGTTCAAGACAAAAATGGCATGGCACACGTGGATGTCAGCAGGTAGGGGGAGAAACACAGCCAAGAGCAAGCCATCCAAGCTCTGATCTTACCACATTCGTCACTTGGGTAAAGCAAATCGTCTCAGAAGACCTCCATTTCAAACCAATCGGACGGGTCTGAAGATGACTACCCGTGGAAGAGTATCAAAGATGTGAGTAAAAATGTATGAGCAGGAAGGAGTGGATGTCTGGGAGTTAAGTGTGAGGAGCTAATTCCCACGGATAGTTATGATGACTTTAAGGGCTTTACCGCAAATTCATTTTGAGCTGTGTCCAAAACAAAAACAAAAAAAAGGCAACGAAACTTCAAATCATTTTATTGGTGCAACATTATTCTCAGAATTTGCGTCCATGCGCACCTACATTGCCTCGCACTTGTCCCTTTCCACCCCACCTCCCTCACCCCCCAAATTGTAACTGTTATTTGATATACGATGAAAAATTACGTCTAAAAGTAGCATAATTTTGCCATTTTAATGACACAAACCATGTGTTTTCATTGGACATGATATTTGTAACCACTGAAGTCACGTTTTTGTAAAGCTGTGTGACTTGGAATACAGATGAAAACACAACAAATTTATTGTCTTTAAATTGGTTTTCAATTATTGTAATTTTAGTTATTATACACACACACACACACACACACACACACACACACATATATATATATATATATATATATATATATATATATATATATATATATATATATATATATATATATATTAATTTTTTTGATTTATGGATTTTTACTGCTGTAGTAGTTTATCATTTTTGTAATATTTTAATCTCGTAGTTCTTTGTTTAAAGTATTATAATTTGCAGAATGAAATGTATTCCATCAATACAACTAATAAATTAAATTTGAGTCGGTGAAGTCCACTTTCGGATTCGATTATGCGAGGTTTTTAAAGAAAAGCAGTCCGCGAGCCAGAAGCATGAGAAGAAAGAAGGCACGCAATATATGATTAAGTAACCCTGCTCAAACTGGGGGATTTTTTTTTTTTTTAGATAGTTACTGGCAGTCCAGCAGATGACGCCACAGACCAATTAATGATATTGCAAGACTCAAGTCATTCAGTTTGCAGTCAAACAGCTGTCAAACCAAAAAGTGTTTAAGGTACAATATTTCTGTGTGTAGTTTTGTCATTTCTGGTCATTTGTTTTGATGGTCCCCCACTAAGGCGTCTGGCAAAATTCCAGCAATGTGTTTCTGCTGCCTTCAAAGATCTCTGTTGGTCTGTGCCAGATGTTCCACAGCAATGCGTTCACCTATAACAATAAACCAACTTTTGGATAAATGATCCCTTGCATGACGCTGCATATTCTGGATGGATATTGACCAGTAGTAAATTATAATGTATGCATTCATGTATGAATAAATCAAAATAAATAAATAACTATGTTGGTTCGGTGGCGTTCCCAAACAAACGCAGGTTAATTCGAGAAACAAAAATGACTCGACGAGGATGGGATTCGAACCCACGCGTGCAGAGCACAATGGATTAGCAGTCCATCGCCTTAACCACTCGGCCACCTCGTCATGTGCTCAATAGCGCCCTCCTAGAGCGGTCTATAGCCATTTATAAATCCGTGCTAGCTTTATTGACTGCAATGAAAATTTTCGAACGTCAGAAAAAAATCAAGACTCGGGAATTGTGGATGTCAGATTCAATTTGGTCATTGGACAAGTGGGATTTTAGGCATTGGCAATGGCATTTTATGGGGTATGCCACATACATTTTAAAGATTTTCAAGCAGTCTTTTTTAGTGCCTGAGGAATGGTTTCCGATAAACTGCAAATTTTAGTATGTTGTACGTGGTTTATTTAAAATGTAATTGTCCAATTCTTATATACACGATTAACACTGTGTTGATCACCTGTGGTTTTCATATATGTTTAGTCAAGTGGGGTGTTTGTTTGCACACCCTAATACAAAAACATGTACTGTATAGGGTTAATCATACAACTGGTTCAATGTGCCAGGAAAGAGAGAGAAACAAAAATTGTAATGTAGACATTACTAGCATTTTGACCTGATAGGTCACACCAAATGGACTGAGGATGACCAGTGCGGAAAATAGATCAAAGAAATATTGAAATCCACTGGTAAAATTATCTCACTACATTACAATATCAACTCAAAGTGACCTTTGACCCAGCTTTTTCCTTTCTTTATTTGTACAATTGCAGTTCAGATTCTTGTTCTTTGATACAATTCCAGTGTGTGTGCGTGTGCATGAGTGTGTGTACACACGCACAAACACACACACACACACACACAGGCCAAGCCTTCCAGCACTCTTCTCTGCCAGTCGACACGTGTACCGACCAGGACTGTCCTTGACCTCCCGCCTGCCTGTTGCCCCCGTCTGTCCACACGTGCATCGTCCTAGTAAGTTTCTGACCTCCCGCCTGCCTCCCGTCCTCCTCTGCCCGCCTGCCGCCCACGTCTGCCTACCCGTGCCTCAACTAGGCTTGCTCGTGCCTCAACCAGGCTTGATCGCGGACCACCACCAAAGTTTCCATACTGTCGTCATCCTGCCAACCTGCAGTCCTCTGCCGAGCAATAAACAAACCTTATCAGCACTTACCAGCCTGTGCGTGCTCTTGGATCCTCTCCCCACTCATGATAAATAAGGGTTATCTCTAGCAACGTTTCCATATAAATCATCTTCATGCTTCTCTATTTAATATCCCTTGCAACCTTGGGACCCATGGCGAACTAATTCAACTTTGAATTAAGAAATAAAATGCACTATAAATACGGTTTTGAAACCACTCACAATTGAACAAAGCTTTACTGTTTCACCATTTTGAAACAAGTGAGTCCGAACAATTAGCAGACCACCATCTCCGTGAGGAGACGCCGACCAATAGCAGAATTGTAGTGATGCGTTGCAAGGACGGCAACTGAAAATAAGTGTAATTACCTAAAAACGCCTGCAGATGGTGACGAAACAACATGATACAGCTAAGCCCCTACGGTCATGACCGTTGCAAATCTGGAAAGATGTCATAAAAAGGGGATTTAAAAACTGTGAAGGGAATCATATATTAGGTTGTTATCATTATGTTCTTAGTTCATTGTTACCCATTTATGCAATCCTAGTTCATCTTGACCCTGTCCTTAGATAGAACTGTTGACGCACGAAAGTGTGAGCCGGGACCTTGGCCCAGCTGCCGGTGGCGCCCGGCTGGCTCTTTTGTTGTGTCTTGTAATCTGCTATGCTTCTATTCAATAAAAGCCGGGGGGAACGGCTGGGCAAGTGGAAAACTGGCGTTGGAAGACCCACGAGTTACATTTGCTCAAGCTTTTTTCCCTGCGCCGGCGTAGAAAAGTCAATCTTGGCTGGTCTGAGTTACTCTTTTTGCTGTTTAAGCAGCTAGGCTTGTCCTAGTCTTCTTTTCTGAGATTTCTCTGACAAAAACTCAGTATTCCAGGTCGCAACATGAAAAATTATAAGCCAGGGACGTTGAAACATGGGGGGTCCACTGTATATATATATATATATATATATATATATAGAGAGAGAGAGAGAGAGAGAGAGAGAGAGAGAGAGAGAGATACTGTAGATAGATACTTTATGTGTGTGTGTGATATGAATTATGTGCAATATGTTTATTCATTAACAATGTTGCTGTAAGCATTCAATAAAAAAAACATTTAAAAAATGAACCAAAAATGAAAATAAAGGTATAAAACTCATATACCATCTTTCTGTGTAAATATCTGACGATATGACTTGCGGCTTTTAGTCCAGTGTGCCTTATCTGTGACAGTTTTTTTTTTTTTTTTTGCTGATGCGGCTTATATACCAGTCAGAAAAATGCGGTAATCTTAACACGAATGTTAAGATCAGATCATATGATGTACACCATCAACAACAATACTTGAGACTGATAGGCTGTGTGACGCAGAGGTTACTCATTAAGCGCCATTAAAAGAGAGCAAAGCTCCTCCTGAACTGCTTTCTTTAAGTGTATCCTTACTCTAGCTTCACAAAACCAAATACTGTGCGGAGAACAACATGTGTTTCGGAGACACCTGGATGAAGATTGGGTCATTGGTTGTCATTTTGGCAGTTTTGGAGGTAGATTTATCTCAAATTGAGCTGCAATCAGGAAATTATTTGTTTTGAAATTAAGTGTTTTATTTTATACTAGGTGCAAACTGCTCCAACAGATACAGGTAGGCAGATGTTGTTGTCTGTTGCATATCATTTTTGATCAGAAGTGGGCACTCCATCAGCACTGACGGACTTTGTCGCTGACGGACGCCCATTTTGCTGAGAGACCGACGAATGATGAAAAATACCGCGTTAAAATTTCAGAATTGCAATTTTCATCCATCGTTGCAATCGTCGAGATAGACATTATGTCATATGTCTGTCAGATGTCTATAGGTCTTTTGCTTACTGAAATATAATTCAACTGACTTGGATGTTTATCTGCTATATTGTTGCATCTATAGCAAACTGCAAGCAGCCTGCAGTCAATGTGACAATAGTCACTTTAGCCACCTAGCAGTGGACAAATATGTTCAGTTGAGTGAACTAACTGGGTTGGTTCATTTCACTACTTGTCATTGACTGCCATAACACAGTTGACTTTACGAGAGATTTATTTGTAGTTGCCACCTTTCTTAATCCTGGTTTCAGATTTCTTGCTAATAAGAGCATTCTGGGATGTGTGTCTACTGTAATGCGGTCACTCTTTCAGGTAACCATAGAATACAGAACAAATTTGCATTCTTTCTCTGATTGGCTCTTGGCCAGGAAATGCAAGATAGAAGATTTTTAATTCCCTAAATTAAGATGTTGCACACCCAGCAATACTTTGTTTTACTTGTAGCTTATGCGACAGATGCAATTTAGACAAATGTTAATGTAACCATCTTCTAAAATTGTATGGCAGGAAATGAAAACCGACATCCACAATTTGAGTATCATGTTAAGCATAATAATGCCATCCAAAAGACATGATTGCTAATTGCACTCTCATCCCCTGTATTCCCTCATATATGGGATACTAAACATGATGGTGTGTTATAGTCTAGGATTAAACTCCATAACTAGCTTTGTTTTCGTGTTAGGCTTTTATTACTGTGCTATGTTTACATTGCAGTGTAACGGTAGAACCACAGACATGGTGTTAAATTGAAGTGTAAGCAGAAAAACAGAAAAAAAGAATTAGTATGAGTGCAGACAGAAAAGTACACCAGCGCTTAACGAGGGACGGACCAGAAGAAAAAAGTCAAATGTCGCCCTCTTGTGGTGGCGGAAGCTTGGGCATAATAATACATTGACGATTACAATTTTGTATGGATTGAAAAAATGACGGACCGATATTGACGGAAATGGGGCAGGGCTCTGAGGAGTGTCAGACCAACAAAAAAATGTAACTTGCCCACCTCCGCTTTTGATCAATATATGTTTTTGTTATACAGTTGAAAATGCAGATGGTGGTGAACTAAGGGGCGACATCCCAGACATCAATAAAGGTAAGAGTTCCCAGCTGTTTAAAATGTCTGCAAATGCGAGCTTTGGTAACTGACGTAACATTTTTAGACTTGAAGCATCTTTTTGAGGGTGACATCGCCGGTCATGTGAGTCCATACGTCTGACGTTGAAATCACGTCAATGAAAATAGACATATCTCAAGTTGTTGCTTTGTGCATTGCAGCCCAGCAGGAACGCAATTCTTGATCAAACAAGAAGATGGACGTTTCCCATACCTTACATTTTAACAGATTCACTCGGTAGGTCGAGCTAGGACGGTGAATGACGTTTTATCTGATCTAAAACAATATTAATACCATGATTGCTGTTGTTGCAGAGTTGAATGCCAAAGGGGTAATACTCCAGGCTTTTGAGGAATACCGTTTAAGATCCTGTGTGGACTTTAAGCCCTATGAAGGAGAGGAAAGCTATATCACCTTCACTAAGCTCTCTGGGTAAACTATAACCTTATGGATCACGCATCTCATTATTCAATTATAAGACATGTTGATGTGGCCAACTCTTATGTCACACTCAGAACCTTGTGGGGGATTTTCTCCTAATCTCAATTTAGATGCTGGTCCTATGTCGGAGATTTTAAAACGGGACAGAATGTGTCCATCGGGGCCCGGTGTGACACTAAAGCTATTGTTGAGCATGAGCTCCTGCACGCTCTTGGCTTTTACCATGAACAGTCACGCTCGGACAGAGACGACTATGTCAAGATCTGGTGGGACCAGATTGAAGAAGGTAAAGACTATGGTTTTTAGTATGAATGAAAAATAAGCTTTAAAATCAAGTGATGTTGCAAGTTTACAGTGAATGTTGTTCTCTCGACACCCCTTGAGCCACAACAGGCAAAATATATGATCCATGTCACGTTTTCACAGGAAAGGAGCATAATTTCAATAAGTATGATGATGACTTCATCACTGATCTGAACACGCCATATGATTATGAGTCCATCATGCACTACAGGCCATTTTCCTTCAACAAGAATGAGAGTATCCCTACAATCACCACCGCTATTCCGTTTTTTAACGAGGTCATCGGTCAGCGCCTGGACTTCAGTGCAGCGGATATCACGAGGCTAAATCACATGTACAGCTGTGGTGAGTGTCATCTGATAAACATTTGAAAAGATAAGAATCAGGTGATCCCCTGGATGTAGTATAGGCATTAAGCAACAGTATACAAAGTATGGTAGTACAAAGAAGTCTGAAGAAATCGGAATCATGTTACAATGCTGTTAATACATATATATATATATATATATATATATATATATATATATATATATATATATATATATATATATATATATATATATATATATATATATATATATATATATATATATGTACTGTATACACTTTTAGTAAAACGCAAAACCTAAAAAGCAGAAAAGTGAGATGCAACTGATGATAACTGGGGTGTTTTAATGTTTTGTTTGAAAGTTTTGAACCCCCCTTCTAAAATGCCTTGTAAAAAAAAAAGTGTTATCTTTAGGCACAAAGTAAATTGCATTGTTTTTTTTTTAGTATCAGTGACAAAGTAAACAAATCAACACTCAAAGTAAAATGCAAACTTTTCTACCAAAATGAATTGTTATCTCAGTGGTTGCGTTATGAAGAAGATGATGCTACATGTAAGTTCATTCTATTTTAATGTTTTACTTTGGCATTTGTTAATAACTTTTGTTGGTTTTTGCTCAAATTTGAACCGTGGCCTTACTTTGTCCTTTTTACTGCAAAATTTTTGGGACTCCAAACATTTCTGTCAGGACCCATAGTTTTTTAGTATTGCGAGTCCCAGGGACCCAACACTTTTCAGAAGTAAAATGAGCAGTACTTTAACTCTGACTGTTGTTAATTGATCACAATTAATCTGCTTTGCCTGTTGTCAAGACATTTTTGCATTGTATGCTTTCTGCTTAATATGACACATTGCGTTTATCCATCTTTGTTTGTATTTTGTACACTCAGCATCCACTTCAACCTGATGAGCCGGTAAGGGGGCTCATCCCACTTGTTGGCCCTTATGAAAGTTTCTCATTTTCCTCAATTGGGATTTTGAGTTTTTCCTTCCCTTTCCAGCAGCTTTGTTCAGGGGATGCTGTTGTGTATTTATGTTGAAAAGAAGTCTCTGTATGACTTTTTCACCTGTGAAGAGACTTTGGTGATTCAGTGCTATATAAATAAACTTGATATATGTATGAACAATAATACTGCGGTTTCATCTAACAATCGAGGCTGTCCATCCAAATGAACATTTTTCATTTGAGATCCTCTTGTTTTGACATGTCTCATAACAGCAAACACACACACTCTTCTGGACCAGTGTTCCTTTGAACTGAACAACATCTGTGGAATGATCCAAAATGAGGAAGACAACTCAGACTGGGTGCAGACGTTGAGCACTCCCGATGATACAGATCAGACACTTGCAGGCCGGTGCAGAGGTAAAAAAAAAAAAACAACAACAAAAAAACAGGTTTTTTACAATAGCTCATGTATCGATTAAAATGCAGCTTTCAAAATGTTTTTTTTGGTGAAGATTCTGGCTACTTCATGAAGTTTGACACTTCTACTGGAATTGCTGCAAACAGCGCCTTACTGGAGTCTCGCATCCTCTATCCCAAGAGAAATGAGCAGTGCTTGCAGTTCTTCTACAAGATGTCAGGAGCAGCAGGAGACAAACTAGTGATTTGGGTCCGGATAGATGACGGAACCGGAACTGTTCGCAGTGTCAGGAAAATCCACACCATCATAGGTATTGTATTTGATTAACTTTGACTATGCCAGCTGAGATGATGAATGAAATGATTTTTCTTTTTAGGTGATGGAAGCGATGCCTGGAAAATAAGCCATGTAACACTCAAGATGTCCAAAAAATTTCGCTATATTTTCCAAGGAATCACAGGCTCACCCAGTTCCTCTGGTGCCATCTTTCTTGATGACATCACTCTCAGTGAGGCTGTTTGCCCCACTGCTGTCTGGCAAGTCCACAACATTTCTGGACTTCTTTCCAGCACCCCACCTGGAAGTCCAGTAAAAAGTCCATGCTTTTACAACTCTGAGGGCTACTCGTTTGGCATCAATGTTTACCCAAATGGAAAAGACCATGACTACCCGGACTACGTGGGTCTGTTCTTCCACTTGTGCAGTGGTGAAAATGATGTCGTGATGCAGTGGCCGGCCCAGAACAGACAAGTTACACTTGTTACCATGGACCAGGATCCTGATGTTAAAATGAGGATGTCCTCTTCAAGGAGTTTTACCACAGGTAAAGCTCACTGACATATACCATATTTTTTGGACAATAAGCCGCAATTTTTTCATCGTGATTTGAGCCCTGCGGCTTAAGGTCCAGTGCAGTTTATCTCCTGGTTTTTCCCACCGGTCAAGCAAATGTATGTTCAAGGTCAGTTAATTGAACAACTATAAAATAGAACTGAAAAGATGTGAATCAATGGCTGTGCTCAATAAGAGTTTGAAAATTTATTATTAAAAATATTTTTAAAAAGGTCTAAATTGAATAAGATCTTGTGTTAAAAGTTTGTGACATGTAAATTTGATATAAGGTATACAGTATATATGATTGTATTTATAAATTTTTGATTGCATATATTATTTATTTGCAGTGTATGCAATGTTCACTAAAATAATCTATCAATTAAACAACGGGAGACAGAATGCTATTGAAGTATTGATTTTGAGTTTGAACTGCTATTTAACTCTGGAGTATTCTGTTGGTAATATCCATCCACCCATTATCTATATATATAATGCTGGGTCTAAATATGCAGGCATGTTTAGTCTGTTAAAGAGAGGATGTTGCAGTTGGTAGACAATTAAAAACATATATAAAGGAAATTTAAGTTTCATATTACCACCATATAGCTACGTCTTATAGTCCAGTTGGGCTTATCCGTGGCCAAAGATGTTTTTTTGTTCAATTTTTACTGCTGCGGCTATATACCGATGCGCTCTGTACTCCGGAAAATACGGTAATGTACATTCACAGTCATATGTGGTTTTTATAAAAAGTACGAAGGACTCTTCACTTCAGGGGCTTGGCGGATAAACACACTAACCTGAATTAGAAAAAAACGAACAGATGAATGAGCAATTGTAAAGTGCTTTGAGCACCGTATGGAAAAGAAAGCACAACATAAGTACACCCCGTTTACTAAAATTCAACCCCAAAAGTTGAGTCAAAAGAATAAATGACAAATCAATCCAGGAAATTTGGTCATTTTGAACTCCACTCCCCCTCTTCCTACCGTTGGGTTGTTTTGTGGGGCGGTTTATTTCACAAAATGATGAAATGAGTTAACCAAAGAGTTGGGTGCACAAACTCGATCTAGATGTCAAAGGAGGTGCACTTCTTAACTCTATCAGTTCCATGGATGACATTTTTTGTCATGTAAAAGACTTAGGCTGTGTGCCAGTGACAAGAATTCTTATCAAGTAGGTTTTGTTGTTGTTGTTTATAAATGGATAGATGACACTCGTGGCTCCTCTTAATTTATGCTAATTGAGCACCGTTGTAATGCAGTAAGTAATATACATACACAAAACGTATTATTTTGTTATCAAAACATTTTCACAGTTTTTGTTTGTTTTATCAAAGGGCAGGACTGTTTAGATGTTTCAGAAGCTACTAAAAAAATGTGCAGAAAATGTATCTTTTCACAAAATAGCTCATTTTCTCCTTTTGTCTGAAATTGCTTAGTGTCACTCAAATGACCTATTTTCATTATACTCTTGCATAGTGAAAGAACTGCAAGTTTTCATTTTGGAGGAGACAAAAAAAATAAAAGCCTTTAATCGGCATGTAAATTATTCTTTTTTTTTTTTTTTTACCACTGACTTTCAGTTATAAATGTATTTTTTTTCCCCGTAAAATTTTTGCAACACCCAGTCTGAAATTTTGATAGGCTATGTGCTATGTGGTCCAAATTTGAAGCAATTCATATCAGGACAAGGCGCAAAAAAAAACAACAACAAAAACATGTGTCTTTGTAAAAAGAAAGTGCAATTTTATAAAATAAATCCAGAAGCAGTTTTTAATTCAACAAAACAATATATTTTAATGTTTTTAGGTGCAATTTTATTCCAAAATGTATGTTTAATATTGATTTGAATCATAGTTATATTCTCTTAACCTCTATTGGTCTTGTCATTTACCCAAACAGTCTTTTAATGTAATCGGAAGGTTTTTTTTATTCCCCATTCTTCTGTTAGCACTTTCGACGAATCATCTTTATTCTTCATTTCTCATTGAAAACTTTGACAAAAGTTATGTGATTGTATTTTTGACATTCCCTTCAGCTCCATCAGTGGATGCATAATACAACACCAGTCACTACTTTAGCTTCTATTCTATGCGCCTTATAATGCGGTTCGCCTTATAATGCGGTTCACCCTACATAGAACCGTTCTAAAATAGGCCATTCGTTGAAGTTGCGCCTTACAATCCAGTGCGCCTTATGGTGCTGAAAATACGGTATGTCTTTGGTATTGAATAAATTAATGATAATAATTGTTCATTCACCCTTCATTACTAATTCATCTTTTGTCGATGTAGATGACGGCTGGAGCAAACCAACTGCTGCTTCGGGTGCAGTGTGGGATGCTGATTGCAAATGTTACCGGGGTGCAGAAAGAGGCTGGAGCACCTTTATATCTCACAAGCAACTCCACAAGAGGAGCTTCATTAAAAACAATGACCTCATTATTTTTGCTGACTTCAATGGTGATAACCCCAAATATCCATTATTTTACAGTACTATTCATATTTAATATATGGTGTGCAAGATTTCAGTGAATTAATTTATATCAACAGATTTGACACATTTGATCAAGTCTGAGGTACCCATCAAACAAAGAGAACCAGGTATTTGAATGAAGGTGTCTGTGTGAAGAGGGGAGGAGCAGTGTCATGCAGGTGTGTATGCCATTTAATTGAGTTTAGTGATGTGACTACAAAATTGCCAGGAAAAGCATACAGAAGAAATCTGAACTTTATTCTTTATTCTGACCCCTATTTATCATTTGTTTGAATGTGATGGATTCATGTTGACCAATAGTTACTTCATTAGCATCTGCTTATTTTCAGGTGTCCTTCAAGTGATTCCTCTCTATACAGTGGTGTGTGTGTGAGAATAGGCAGATGCAATCTCCAAGTGTCTCACATTGACTGTGAGCCCAGTGTTCAGATGTACACAGTATAGTACTTACAGTTACCAGCATTAACACCGACTCTGTTATTTTATTTTTTACCTATTTGGACAGCAAATGGCTTTGGGCTTTCCTGACTTGAGACCACAAACTCCATTTTAATCAAAATACATCATTTCAACAAGAAGTATTTGCAATGCTCATAAAAGGACAAAGCTACTGGTAAAAAAGTACTAACACTGAAGATGTAACCATACCGTGGATGAATTTGTCACTTACTTGTAATTTATCACTGTACTTGTACTTGTAAGAAAATGTTTAAATTGAGAGCACTGATATTACAATAAAGCTGAACTGATGATGAATGACCTGGAACATGACAAATATTTTATGCTTGTGGAAAGTCCACACCTTGAAAAGCTTAGTTAGTTTACTGTTATTACAGTTACTTACGTTCATATACATACATACATATATATATATATATATATATATATATATATATATATATATATATATATATATATATATATATATATATATATATATATATATATATATATATATATATATATATATATTGTTGGAATTTTATTTCTAAATCAACATAAACTCAAGTTGGTAATCTGACTCCAATTTGTGACCTTACCCAACTGCCACTCATCCAACAATTTGCGCGCTCGTTCTGCAATAGAAAGGTATCAGGAAGCCGGCATTTTCACACACTAGTGGATTTATTCCTAACACGCAGATCTAATACAAGCACCTGGGTCTCGGGTCCCTCTCAATACAGCCCTGTACGCCGCTGTTGCCACCAGCAGACGTACTCTCATCCGAGTTGCCCAGCAATGAGTTATACTACACAATATGCAAATGGCACATCAACAAAGGCATCCTGGCATTATTTTATTGGCTATGTGTATACTGTTGTTAACTTTAGCTTGCTCTCATTGGTCTTTCTTCCCCTGCAGAATTGCTTGCTTACTCCTCCCGGTTGTAGTTTTCCTCAAAGTTGTTTTTCACCAGGTGCCAAGGTCATCTCATCCCCGCGACTAGCACCGCTTGCTCTGAAACATTCCATTCTTACACTCCCGTGCACCCCATATTGTTTGTTCACTTTACAGTCTCACACTCTCATACACAGAATGTAGCAACATCTAATGAACTACTTTAAGCTCAAACTCTTATATTCCTTTAATATATATATATATATATATATATATATATATATATATATATATATATATATATATATATATATATATATATAGTGGATCCCGGGTTACAGCATAGCTGACTTACGTTTTTTCACTTTGCGATGCAGAATACTGAGTTTTTTCCATCCGTCCATCATCTTCCACTTATCTGGGGTAGGGTCACGGGGGCAATAGCCTTAGCAGGGAAGCCAGACGTCCCTCTCTACAGCCCCTCTGGGAGGATCCCCAGGCCAGCCAAGAGACATCGTCCCTCCAGCATGTCCTAGGTTGTCGCTGGTCGTCTCCTCTCGGTCGGACATACTTGGAACACCTCACCCGGGAGGAGTCCAGGAGAAATCCTAACCAGATGCCCGAACTAACTCAACTGGCTCTTCTCAACGCAGAGGAGCAGCGGCTCGTTGCTGAGTCCCTCCCAGATAGACCTTACCTCTGAGGAAGAACCTGGACCTCCTGTGGAGGAAACTCATTTCGGCCATTTGCATCTGGGACCTCGTTCTTTCGGTCATGACCCACAGCTGTTGACCACCGGCGGGGGCAGCAATGTAGATCGATAAACAATGAGCTTTGCCTTTCGGGTCAGCTCTTTCTTTACAACGACTAATGAGTACAGAGTCCACATTATGCTGTACCGATCCACCTGTCAATCTCCTGTTCCATCCCACCCTCACGCTTGAAGAAGATCCCAAGATACCTGAAATTCTCCACGAGAGACAGGACCTCAGGACATGGGCATTCCCAGGGCATTCCACCCATTTCCAACTGAGGACCATAGTCTCAGATTTGGAGGTGCTGATCATCATCCCAGCCACTTCACAGTCAGCTGCGAACCACTCCGGTGAGAGTTGGAGGTCACAGACTGAAGAAGCCAACAGCACCACATCATCTGCAAAGAGTAGAGAAGCAATGCTGAGACTACCAAACCAAACCCCCTCAATACTTCAGCTGCACCAAGAGATTCTGTCCATAAAAGTAATGCACAGAATTTGTGACAAGGGGCAACCTTGGAAATGGATTTGACTTACTGCGTGCAATGCAGACCAAACCCTGATATTGGTGGTACAGGGACCAAACGTGACATACCAGATGGGTTCGGTACTCCGTAATCCCGAAGCAACCTCCACAGAACTCCCAGAAGGCACGGTCGAATGCCTTTTCCAAGTCCACAAAACACATGTAGACTGGATGGGGTCAAACTCCCATGGACCCTCGAGGATCTTCCCGAGGCTATAATGCTGGTCCACTGTTCTACGGCCCGGACAAAAACCACAATGCTCCTCCTGAATCCGAGGCTCGACTTCCAGATGAACCCTCCCCTCCAGCACCCTTGAATAGACTTTACCAGGGAGGCTGGGAAGTGTGAGCCCTCTGTTTTGTGTGACAAAACCAGGTGTGATTGTTATGTTTTGCTGAGTTGTCTGTATTTTTTGTGTGTGACAAATACCGTATTTTCCGCACTATAAGGCGCACCGGATTACAAGGTGCACCCTCAATTAATGACATATTTTAAAACTTTTCCATATATAAGGGCACCGGATTTTAAGGCGCACCCTCAATTAATGACATAATGTATTTTAAAACCTTTTCAATCACAATAGAGTAATACTCAAAGTAATAACAATAATAACTCAAGTAATAACTCTAAACTCTCAATAGCATAATAACTCAATGTCAATATGACCAACCTTGTTCAACTGTAAACACACAAAAGAAACAGGTAAATCTGACTTTATCAGTTCATTCTCCATCTACGAATCCCAATCTCAATATTGATCCATGTATAAGGCGCGCCTGATTATAAGGCGCACCATCAGCTGTTTAAAAGGAATTAAGGTTTTTAGGTGCGCCTTATAGTGCGTAAAATACGGTATATATATCTATATATTTATATATAGATATATACCGTATTTTTCGGACTATAAGCCGTGACTTTTTCCTCATGTTTAAAGCCTTGCAGCCTATAGTCCAGTGCGGCTTATCTGTTTTTTTTGTTTGTTTTGTTTTGTTTTTTTGCTCGCCACAAGCAAGCAATTGTGTGTATCTGTTCGAGGTGTCAATTTATGGAACAACTACTGTATCAAATAGAACTGAAAAAATGTGAATCAATGGCCGTGCTTGAAAAGAGTTAAAACAATATATAATTAAAAATATGTCTAAAATGTATGTCTAATATGTGTAAAATTGTAGGTAAATTTGTGATGTTTACATTTTATATACAGTACACAGTATATGTGATTTTATTTATGTATTTATGATTATATATACTGTATATATATATATATATATATATATATATATATATATATATATATATATATATATATATATATATATATATATATATAAATATACACAGTATATAGGAGAACTTTGACCTGCAATCATAGTGTGACTAACAGTTTCCCTTCCTTTTCCTTGTTCAGTTTTGTGTCAGTTCTTTCTCACTGCTGCAACACATTGGCAGTTTGTTGTAATTGCATTAGGTGGGGAGGTTACTGTATTTGATGTCACCTTAAATACATTTTATTTGGCACTCTTTAAAGATTAGCTGTGTAGTTTATTCAACTTGAAAAAGTAACTGATAATCTTTGGACTCGTTACTGGAAAACGTAAAAAGTTTGGGATATTGTGTTACCAGTATTGCTGCTTGTGGATAGAAAACATAGAACACACCAGATATCTGTCATAATTATAAAATATATTTTTTTTTAAACAAAATGGTTTTTGATGCAGTCTGGGGCTACCATAAATAATCACTACGATGAAGGGATACGGTAGAAAAACTGCACTTTACTTAGCTTATCAAAATGCCTCGAAATCCCTGTATTCAACTTGCAAATACGTACTGTATACAGTATTGAAAGGAATGACAATGACAATTGTCTCTTGTACTGCCGCCCTATGCTGGACGTAAAGTATATCTTTATTTAGCAATCTGGTGTTGATTTGGAGAAGAATATGAGCAGTTCAGCCACACTTAGTAACAAAACAATATAGCCCAGATTATATAAAAAAAAAAGATACAAAAATTAAAGAGGCAGAAAATGGTGTCAGTCAGGACGAGCATGAAGTGGCCGACCTCAACATTCATTTGCCCTTCCTGCATGAAGATATTTTTTTGACCTCGTTTCGAGTTTTCAAATTCACCTGAGAATATAAGCAGAAAAGCACTTTATATTCCAATTCAAAGGCATAATTCAAAATAAATAAGATTTAAAAGTGTACCATTATGAGCTTCAACAGTTCCTCTCGAACCTGTTACAAACGTACACACACAAATATATTGACTAGGTCCCCTTGGATACAAAATTTGTAGGTTTAATCGATATTTTGAAAAAGTTCACCAACCTTTTTCTCTGCAAAACAGCCTGACAGCAAAATAGAAAGTCCCTGCAAGCCAGTAAGAAAAACAGCAAAATAAATGTAAAATAAATGTAAAATTGTTAGATGATGATTATCATGCCTCAATGTTGCTTTTACATGTAATAACCTTTATTTGTGCGCATGACAGATCTTCCTCTTCCAAAACAGGAAAATTTGGTGCATCTTTATTTACCATGATAAATGGCACCGTTTTGCCACTAAAATGTTTTGCCTTCGTAAAGTGATTCCACAGGAGCATTATAAGTAACTCCAAGCCATGAAGGTCTTTCTTGGTCCGGCTGGAACTTTAAAGGGAGGGAGGAGCTAACTTCTAGTGCTGTTCCTGTCCTTGCTAATCGCAATATACAGTATTAAGAATGAAGTATAAGCAATGATGAATAGGTGGACAAGCAAAGTGGTGCCTTTTCACTATTTTAGCATACATAGACGCAACGTCCAATTTTATCTTTTTTTTTTCTTTTTGAGTTGAAAAATTGCCATGCAATATATTTAAATATGCTTATATCACACAATAATTTGAAAAGTCTTTATTAGATTTTCATTGTATATTTGAATATTTGATAATTAAACTTATAGGAATACAAAGGTATAAAAAAAATTCAATTAACTCAGTGTTTCTCAATTATTTTTTGCAAAGGGCCCCCAGGAGAGTGAAAACATTTTGCAACCCCCCCCTCATCGCGGTGACTATAAATAAAAAAAAAACAATATAAATAAACTTTCGACAAATATTAACTTTTTTAACAGTGTTTATATAGGTTACAAGTTTATTTGAAAAAGAAAAAAAAATGACTTCAAGTGCACCAAGGGGCCCGAATTTTTTTAAAAAAAGTTAATCCTTATTCAAACTAGAAACATTTTTGACCAACTTTTTTTTTCCTCATAATTTTAAAAGTTGAAGGCAGCTTGCAAGATTAGTATTTCAGCCAGAAACCTAAAGTCAAGTCAGCATTTCATGAACCACATAAAATTATGTGGCGGTCCGGATCTGGTCCCCGGGCCTTGAGTTTGACACCCGTGATCTATGGTATTAGGACTGTGGTTAGGTTTGTATGTGTTGAACGTACCTGAAAGGAATTTAGGAAGCAGAAACTGTGGTCCACAAATTTAAAAAACGTCTCACTGGGGTCCAATACGTAGTAAAGATATCCAAAGATCCATGTTAATCCAAAAATTGGTGTCAAAAAAACCACGGCTTTGAGGATACTTTTGGCTGTTTCCTTGTGATCTGCCCTGAAGCCATCGAGGACCGGAGACTTTAACAGAGTGATAATGACAATCACTAAACAACAGAGATTTGTCAAAGTAATAGTTCCTACTGGGATAATAAAAGAATGCAAGGCACTTGTAATATTTTTTCCAGAAACTAGCCAGCATTTGTCATTGTGGTAAGGTGTGTTGCTATTTTTACAATACATGTAGGTGGAAACCACTATGAATATCGGGCAGACATAGCCGACTATGCTGGAGAGTACCGTGAAAACCATTTTGCTAAGTGGTTTGAAGACAAAAATCAGATGGTGAACAAGCACGATGCTCAGACATAGCATCCAGCAAAATGTGGCCAAGAAAAAAAGATGTTTGCAGACAGTCGCAACTTCGCACCATGGGGGATACTTTGGGAGATTAGTTAAGGAGGAAATCAAGAAACTGCAGTGGGCAAGCAAAAGGAACAAGGCGATATTCACCATGGCTGTGTGATAAAAATGGGAAAGGTTTGTTTTGACCACCGCTGACCATACCAGAAACTGACTGAGAAGAAAGATAAGCAAGGAGCAAATGGACACACTCAGACCTACTTTTGTAAGAATATCAACACTTTGTGATGATTTATCACCAAATCCGAAAAGAACTGAGAATGGAGTCAAGTGATCGCACACACACACGGTGTTGTTACTGCTACTACTTATTACTCTGCATCCTTCTTCTGACCATCCTGTGGTGTTCCAGAACACACAGAAAGATTTTCCGGAGATCTCCTGCTCCTTGAAGAAGTCCAAACTAATGTTTAAAGATGACTTATCCTTGTGTTCTAGTGTTGCAGATATTAAAACTGGTGATGGCGTCGTGTTGAGAAAGTTGTTTCGCAATTTGTCCGTCAGATTTTTCACAGCCAGTATTTTCAATGATCCAGGTGACCTGTTCAAAATTACCGTGCTATTGAACATAGTCACTTTACAGTTAGCATCTGGGCAAAAGTTGAGGTCTAAATTGTGAGTAGTTAATGTTTGACCTCTGTTGATTTGGATGTTCTTCACTAAACTTTCCACAGCCCCAAGATACTTTGAAGACAGGTCATTAATAACTGAGGTATTCCCTCCGTCCCAGGGTTGGTCCAACATATTACTTGCTGCTTGTATGAAGTCCTGAAATGCAAAAAAAATAAATAAATTATATATACTGTATATGTCAGGTTCACCTGTTTCACTTTGTGAGAAACTATACACAAAGAAAGAGAAAAGGCATTCTTTTTCAGCTCATGCATGAGATCAGAGAAGGACTGCACAAGTATAATTCTACTGCACTCTAAAGCAGGCTTTCCAAACCTTCTCTTTTTATTTGATTCAGAAGTCCCTTATTTACATGAAGGTTCCAACCTAGAAAAAACAAGGCCGGAACCCAGTGCGCTTGTCCTTTTATATGTTTGTATGATTAGTACATGTGTGGCAAAGCATTCTGGGTGTCAAGACATTCTACAAGACATTTTGTAGATCACAATTGAAGTGGTGTCTGTCTATGGTCCTCTCCAACTTGACGGTTATGAGAGTGCTATTATTTTTTTTTTAAGTGATCCATGTATCAATCTGTTCATCCTTTATTATAATTCGTTCAATGCATTAATGTAGAATAAATAACTGGGATGACTGTGAATCATTTATTTTCCCTCGCCCCCTATTAGCTGTGCTGGCACGGTGTGCTACTTAAAATATACAATGATGCCTCCTACTTCGCAGTCTCAGATATCACGGTCTCAGTACTTCGCGGGTTTTTCCAGGAAAAATTAAAAATATTTCAAAATAAAAAATAATTAAAAAAATGCACAAATATGGAAAAAATTGAAAAAGACAAAAAAGTACATTATATAGTACTGTATTCATCAAATAACTAAGTAATATTAGCTAATAACTATGTTAAGAATTCTTCAAGCGTTAGAGTTTGTGATTTTTTTCTTATTTTGAAATTTATGCTTTTAATTTGTCGGGTCGGGGTGCATTTCCGTTTCCTGTTTTACGTTCTCTGTGCGTCATTCGGCTCGTTAAGGTGACGTAGTGAATGACAACGTAAGATCATATTTATAGTTTATTATCATTTATGTTGATAACGCACGCTACTGCCTATGTTTAGTAAGCGATGAGTGTTTATTCTGTTTATGTGTTCGTGTGTGTAGAGGTTGCACTTTATAGTTAGTAGTTGTTGTTAGTTGTTGCTAACCCGCTAATATCGGCTAAAAATACAGTAAATTCACAGATTAAAGTTCTGCAAGTGTTTATATGTTAGTTTACTGACTTTAAGATTATTGTTGATTTATTATTCAACAGATACTACATGATACACCATACATGAGCCAAAATAAATGTGAAGTTCAAGTGATGATTTGCGTACTCTTTCATCGGAGTCTTGGTGCAGTTAACCAGTCCTGAGAACAAATTCTCAACAAACTAAGTAATAATAGTTATTTAATGAATATACAATACGGTTAATAAGGATAATTTAATGTTAAATAATAGGAGAAAGGAAATAAAATATGCAAAAAAATAATTAAAAAAGGATTGTTTATGGTTACTGCAGCTATATTGGGGCGTACATAGAAATCTAGGAACTGATACCCTACTTCGCGGGTTTTAGACTTCGCGGGGGGTTGACACCCCCCATTAACCGTGAAGTAGGGGGGATCACTGTATATCAAATGATAATAAATAATGTAAATAAATGATTTATACATCAATTCAGGGTATTGTTACATGTATGCTATTGTGGAATGATTACAGCAAAGGAAGCATGGTTGACTTCAACCTCACCATCGACACTCCTCCTACCCCACCGTGCAAAGGTGCTAATGAACATATTTTTTAAATGATCATGGTTTTAATTTGTTTAGTGACAAGATGTGTAGCGTATAAAATTGAGATGGAATTTCCTATCCTGTTGTCACATTTATGAGTGAAGGGGCGGTGTGAATAATGAGGATTGTGGACCGAATTGCTGAGAAGCTCACAGAAACAGGACAAAAACAGGACAGCAAGAATACTACAAAATACAGGTAGGTGGGTAAACATTACAAAAGACAAGTAGGCAGGCATGACAACAATTCCACAAGAACTGAACAAGCATGAACTAAATACACTCACACAAATTAGACAACAAGGAACACCTGGATAAGGGACAATGAAAGCAGGGAGCTGATTGGTTAACACAAGGACAGGTACGCACGCACACACGCACGCACACACACACACACACACACACACACACACACACACACACACACACACACACACACACACAAGGCTACCCAGTTGCCCAACAATATTTTGTTCGTGTTAAGAACTGACAAACACTTACTGATAAGACACTATTCTGCAAAGGGATTTTTTCTGAGGCGTTGGCCATCAACTCAAGAATGTAGATAGATGCCATAAGGTCAGCCATCCTTTCACTTGAATTTGAATTCACCAGAGAACTATTAAGAAGTCCTCTAAAAATACCCATGGCCGCCTCTGGGGTGGCCTCTTGTCCATTCACGAAGTTCTAGAAATGTGAAAACAAACTCATTAAACTACTGTATTCTAGATGTTTGTCATGTTTGTTTGAAAAGGACCACACCATATACACACACACACACACACACACACACACACACACACACACACACACATGTAGGAGCAGGTTTTCACACACGCGTGTGAGTGTGAAAACTTGCTCCTGATTTCCTCCGCCCAACCCTATCTTATCATTTCCAATTATCTTGTACCTCTACCTCTGAGTAGAAAAATAACATAAGTTCATGTAAAGTGAATTGTTCTTTATCCTTATTGTGTTTTGACTGAAGAAAGATGTGTGAAACCTTACATTAAGATACCTTGGCAATAAACGAAACATTTGGATGTTATGATTGTAACAGTATTAGTATAGCTTGATCATCATTATGCTGCTTGTAAAAGCACGAAACATGGGTTACCTCTGCTGCTTTTATAAGGTTAAACAAATGGTTGCTGACACATTTGGAGAAAACTGGCTGCCACTCGTTTCCGTTACAAGTGCGTGACTCATAGCCAACTCTGCCTTCTGGACATGATGGTTTAATCACTGTGTCTCCATCTGGGGTGTTGGGCCACAAATCCCCATCTTCTTTGCAAAATTTCTCACCCTCTTGAAAGAAATATAGGAAGAAATGTAGAAGATCATACATCATATTTCTCCTTATACAAGTCAAGTTTTTTTTTTCCCGCCTCATTCTCAACCCCCATATTAGGGGTGGGCTGACTTATAACCACATAAATCAAACAGACCAATATGTTTCCACATGTCTGTGTTTGAATAACATTAATTAGAAAGTGAAATAAGTAATATGGCATTTACAAGGCTTAAAATGATTATATATATATATATATATATATATATATATATATATATATATATATATATATATATATATATATATATATATATATATATATATATCCCTAATTCGATATAGTCTGTTTTAAAACGTCTGCGCAGAACATCAAAAAAATTCACTTTCATCAAGCGTCGCCTAATTGCCTCTTTGTTGGCAACATTGAGGCTGTATGGATCATTTTTTTTCTGCAGACATGAGGAATTATGAAAAGGAAAAGACAGCCTGACTTGTCCCCTTCAGCCCTTGGATGTGCGCTTGAACAAGCCGGCATGGATGTCAGCAGACGGGAGGCAGAAGCAGCGAATGGCAACCTTCCACGCTCTGATCTCACAATAGTTGTCACTTGGGTAAAGAACGTCCCAAGTAAGATAATCAGAAAATTCTCTCCGAGGACCTACATCTCAAACAAATTTGATGGGTTAGAGGATGACTTTCCGTGGAAGAGTAACAAGGATGTTTGGAGGAAGGAGGAGTAAGATAAGGATTTCTGGGATTTAAATGGGAGGAGCTATTTGGCCTGATAGTGATGATGACTTTTAGGGCTTTTGGACAAATCAATATTGAATATTCAGCTGTGTCAAAAAAAATTGAAACTTTAAATAATTTTATTGTTGCAACTTTAGTTTCAGCATTTACGTCTACATGCATTTGCTCCTGCCACCCCCCCCAACCACGACGTTATTCAATATACGATGAAAAAATACATCTATATGAACCGTTATTTCAGCATTTTAATAGCACCAGCCATGTGTTATAATTGGACAGCCATGATCTATGTAACCACTTAAGTCAGAAGTAGACTTATCATTGTGAGTTTTTTAAAATTGACCGTAATAAAGGGTGGGTCGACTTATAAGCGAGGTCGACTTGTATTCGGACCAATACGGTAGGAAACAATTATTTAGATAATTAGACATTTATGAAAGGAACAAAAAAAACTTATGTGGAAAGAAAGACTGAAAAAATGAATATTGCGTACCATAAATCACAGGAATTTTCAATCTTGCAGTTTTATGTTGACCTTTGACATTTTCAAAGGTGACAGTCACAAAATGTCCTTCAATAGCTTTCTGGCAACTGATTACAGCTTTGAAATAGTAGACCGATGAATCTGAATTAGCTGTAGAAGAAGAAAAAACATGTCAGTTACAGGTTTATGCACCTTATAATATAATATAATATGTTTCAGCTTACGTTGCCTTTCATGTCCATCTTTGTATCGCCACCAGACTTTGTAGGTGTCGCTGTTATCGATAGTGGCAGTTATAAGAGCTGTAACATTTTCAGAGCTTTGTCTGTTCGAGCAGTCCACAGTAACTGGTTTGGCTCTCATGCTGATATTTTCAGGCAGGGATGCCACTCTTAGATTTGTCGTCGCGGTATGCTTAAATGACCCACTAGTGAATTCACATTCATACATGCCTGCAATAAACAATAGGAAGACTTGGAAAATGGCTGCAAGTAAATGTGTCATTTACTAGACAGAAAGTCTTGACAATGCAAAAACTTTTTTTGGAAATCAAATTACAAACCGCTTCAAAAAATAAATTCCTAGTCATTCCCTGGTTGGTGACGCTATTAGGGCTATCCGCTAGCCTGCCTTTTCTCTAGGCCTTTCCACCATCAAGCACTGCTCAGGAGCAGACTGGTGCCAATTCAGGAGCAGACTGGTGCCAATTCAGGAGCAGACTGGTGCCAATTCAGAAGCATCCTGAGATTTTGCAAGGAGCGCATACAGGCACACAGATGCCATACACACCAGTGCCCTATTTTATTATTTGTCTTTCGGAATTCACAGAAAGTGAATGTTGGAACATGCTATACTGTGCTATACTTTATTATGTGTGGCAGTTACTTAGAGAATTCGAAATCAGGACTTTTCTGTTGGAATATTTGATACATGGAAGAAAATTCAATCATGCACCAATAATTTGAAACAATGACAAAATGGATGGATGCATGGTTGGTTTATTCCAAAATACATTTACAAAAGTACGTGGAAGTCATGCTAATCTATCAGAGGTTAATGACATTGTCATAAGAAATCTCCCAACTCACCTGCCCAGAGGCTTGTTGCTTTATGAATTGTGACGGCAGTGCAAGATTTATATTCTTTTGTGGCACAGTTTGAATCAAGGGTGACCACACTGCTATTGTTAAGATCAAAACTCTCATTCAGCCTGCTGATTTTCCAGCGAGAGCTCTCCGATGCCTCTTCTAGAGTGCATTTCAGACTAAATGCAGACATATATGAAACAAAAGGTTCTGTTGACTCTATGGTGACCATGCCTAAGAGAAAGAAAACACATAAATATTAGCAAAGGCCGGCAGTTTACATGTTTTTGCTGGTTTGTCATTTACAGTCCTGGCGGTACGTGATCCCTTGTTGTCGTCGTTGGTCCATCGTTTTTGGAAGTTTACCCAAATTGTAATTGTCGGTCCTTCAGTCAAATGTTACAACACTTCCGTCATCACTTCCAATATTTCCGTCATCACTTCCTTCAAGAAAGTCATCCCCAGTGCCCCCAGCCCTCGAAAAAAATAAAGCACTTGCCAAAGAAAACAACAATCAAACCTAAAATCAACACTCAGACCTAAAAGCCCAAGACCCAAAGATGAAATCTTAAGGCTTCCTTTTCCTACAATCACTCAATCATCCTAAGGTGGGCAAACCTTAGAAAAAATATACTAAAACCAAACAAGTACCGCTGTAAATTGGCCTGAAGGATTCCCCTGGCACCAGTCTGCAATAAGCAGTCATGTCCCCTCTATCAGCCTTCAGTGCCTGCAGTCCATCCATCTAACCATCCATTTTAACCACTTGAAAAAAGATTTTAATTGACGGTTATCTAAAACAAAGTTTAAATTTAACCACGTGAAGTGTCACATACACCACAAGTAATAAGCAATGTTTTCCTGACCTTAATTTAACAAATGATGCCTTTTTGAGGCCGAATTTGAAAACTTCTATCTTGCATTTCCTGGCTAAGAGCCGATCAGAGATTGTCATTTAACGAAATGCCGATTTGAATTAAAATGCATCCCAGAATGCTTTGCTCAGACCTCCATGGCTAGATAATATAAAGTAGGCAGGGCGATCACAGATTATTGATGTGCTCACCATGTTAGCCGTTTAAGAACTTAACTGGACTCTTCAGAAACTGACTTGCAACTTCGAGAATATTTGAGTAAATCTTCAGCACAAAGAAACACCAAACCATCGCAAACATCATTAGATATGAACAAACATCAACAACAAACTTTTACTTGCCTATAGAGCTGATTTTGAAAACAGCTCCAAGATTGGCTTCCAAAATTGACACAATGCCTTGGAGTTTCGCCATTTCAAATTTGACTCTAAGTTCCACCTCAAATTCCAAAGAGTCGTTGAATTGCCTTAAAGATTGAGAAAAGCTCAAAAACACAAAGTTGATGGTAGCAGCAACATTTTCATTTTTTAAGATATTTTAAGGTTTGGGCTTTCCAAAAAACAGTACATATCAGATATATCAAAATATACAGTATTTATAAAAGAAGAAAAGAAAATCTACATATATATACATATAAAATTATGCATTTGCAAAAATAAACCACATGAAAATGCAGATCTTAAATTCTTCAGAAAGCAGGAATATTGATATTTGATACCAATCCACAAGTACCGCATTGTAACAGACAACAGTATGATATGTCACAAAGTAGCTATTTCAAACAAAAACAAAATTGAACCTTTTTTTTTTTTTTAGTACAATACCTCAAGCTCTTAATGTTCAGGTGCTCCAAACTATTAAGTCCTTGAAAGGCACTTTCAAGCTTTAAAAAAAAAAAAGGGGAGGGGGGTGAGTAAAATTTCATAATAGGCACCCACGCACGCACACATCCATACACACGCACACTTACACACGTATACAATTCCTATTTAGCGGCTAATATGCTAGATTCATATTAACTTGTTGGGACAATGTGTCCCACAGTTTTAAAAAAAATGGCAGTGGGTATAGAAATGGTAACTGAAATGGTATCCCAGCGCTTCACATTACACACCAATCTACACATTCTAGTGGCATTTAACAACTTTTCCATGCACAACAAGCTAGTGCTGGGCCCACTGTCAACAAGGTAGCTTGCCTTGTACAATTTCTCCTCAATTAAACTTCTAGTACTGCGGAAACACTTTGATAATATGCGCTGTATTAGTGTCTTACTATAGATTACATTGATTACTATAGTATGTGTTGTCGGTGTTTGATGGTCATTTTCACTTCTCTAGCACGTTTGCATTATTCTTATTCTTTTTCTTCTTATTATTATTATTGTTATTATTATCCCTATCATCCCTAATATATAATATATAAGAATAAGTATATAAGAAAATATAAGAATGTGATTAAACTCAATGCAGATGAAATTATGTACCTGTTTAGTTTTGTTTGAATCCCATGTGGTTCCCTTTAGTGTTGAAATTCCATTGAGGTGGACTGTGGAGATGACAAGAGGGATTTTGTTCAGTTCTGACCTCACTCGTTGTATTTCTGCCTAACATGTCCTCCTTGTCTTCTATTCACAAAGACTGCACCGCATAAAAGAGTGAGTATAGTCTATCGCAGTAAATAATGGTGAAATGCTAGTTTTCACAAGAACAGGTCAAGGTTTTATGAGGGCAGCAGATTGACTCTCAAACTGATAGTTTTGTCATAAATCTATTTACAGTGGACCCTCGGTTTACGACGGTACTGTCTTATGTTTTTTGTTTGTTTTTCACTTCAGGACATGGACTGCAACATTCTTTGTCCCCTCTCTATGGCATTTTTTACCGCTTTACAACATCAACAATTGTATAGACCTTAGGGGTCGGCTATGTTTATGGTATTTTGCCTCCATCTTCCGGCATTTTTAGGTCATTGCTCATTTTTTGGTCTCGTCAAACTGCCTGCGCTGCTCTTCTGCTATTGGTCGGCGTTACGGTGTCACTAAGATGCCGACACGCTAAGGACTTGATCTTAGTGTGAGTGCATACAATATCATATTTATTGTGCATTTTAGTCATTAATTCAAACTTTAATTGGTTAGCTACGGGGCCCAAGATTGCTAGTGATGTTAAAGTGAGAACCTAGGTTTTGTAACCACTCACAATAGAACAAAGCTTTACCGTTCCGCCATTTTGAAACGAGTGAGGCCGACCATTAGCAGACCAGCATCTCTGTGAGGAGACCCTGACCAATAGCAGACTGGCATTGTAGTGACGTGTTGCATGGAGGCAGTTAGGCAACAGAACAGAAAGTAAGTGCAATTACCTAAAAACGCCTGCAGATGGAGGTAAGACAACACAAATACAGCAAACAGTTGTTTTTTGTTGCAAAGCTAAAAAACTTAGTATTCCACATCGCAACATGAAAAATACATACGCCAGGGACGCTGTAACACGGGGTCCACTATATATATATATATATATATATATATATATATATATATATATATATATATATATATATATATATATATATATATTTTTTTTTTTTTTAAATAATCAAGTTGCAACTCCTGTTATCTGTTACCTTGGACCTTTTCAATGCAGACTGATGAGAATGTCAAAACATTGTGTTTGCATGTCACTTCACTGCAGCAGTTTAGATTGTAGCACACCTCCTTGCTCCAAGTGTACCCATCAGAGCAGTTGCACGTGTATTCCTCTTCAATAACTTTGCATTCTTGAATGGGAAACACAGGATGCTTTTTCATACGGAGTACAATGTATAATAAGCAAAATATGAATGATATACTTTCTGAGTTTTTTTCATCCAAGTATCAACTGATTGATACTGCATTGGGACAGTTGGTGTTGGTTCCTCTTTCCAGGATTATTTGTATATTATGATGTAGGGTTAGGTAGCTTGTCATGCGGCAGAAGAAGCTAATCAGTAACTTGCATGATGTACCTGCAACTATTTCACTTTTATCGATCATCACTGTGTGGAACGTTCCATTCCCATCAGTCACTTGAAGATTGGTTGATTGGTTCAAGGCTGACAGGATGGTCTGGGCTGAGCATGTGACATTACTTTCCACCAACATTTCAGCAATGTAGGATATCCCTAGAGAAACATCAGTAACATTTTTTTTTAATTAAATACCCCAATTAATACAAAATATAGTCATCTCGTTTCATTGATAAAGAGCCTCAGAACAGTAAGGCTGCTGGGTTGGGAAAGCCAATGATGCAATTGGAAATATTAACTTGAACTTGGTCGCTGCACAACAAATTTGAAAATATGTGTATGCGTATATGTGTATATCTGTAATATGAGCAGTTAAATGTGTAAATGAAATTTGAAGGGGTAGTAATACATACCAGCAGCATCAGCCTGCAAATCACAAGAACAAACATTCGATTTATTTATAAAATACTTCTCCACTATTTGTTTTCCATATATTAAAAATATGCTGTGTACTGCATGCAATGAAATCAATATATCTTGTCATTGTGATGTATACAAAATGTTACTTTGTGATTCTGAGATCCACTGTAATGGAACATGATTTACACAACCATACATATAGAGTAGAGAAAAGGGCAGTTAAAGTAACTTAATAGAATTCAGAGATGTTTGTAAATAGAGTACATTGATTGAAATTTGAAGAGAAATGCTGAAAATGTGTCAAGATTGACGACTATGTAATACTAGTCAGCCATGCAGATACAGTGTAGCATCAAACTGTTTTTATGCCAAATCACAGCTCAGTATGTTGTTTTAATTTAGTCATGTGACATTGGTAAGCTGAACTATTAATGGCCAGTAGCTGTGCCCTTAGCAACTGTGATATTAATTTCAGACGAGACAAAAAAATGAGCAGGTTACGCTGCTTAATTTATTTTTAACAAACGCATAGTTAATCTGAATACTGTGTTCAGACTTGTGGAGTTGCATGGAACATTTTATTGTACAGAAAATGTTTGAGTTGACCACCCCTTCAAGTTAACAGTAATGTAAGTTCATAGCAGTCAATACTGGAAACATCACACAGTAAAATGTGAAGAAGCATCATTACCTGCGTGTATAAAGATCCCATCAGGTACACTAACATGGTGCAAAACATTGTGTCCCTAATGGAAAAATCAACATTCAGTAAACCATACATCACAATAAAAGGAATAGGAGAGACCAAGGCTCGTTGTCACATGAGTAAGTTGTCACATGACTATTCTCCACCAAAGAATGCACGCATTAACATATTGAATACGTTTTCTTCCTTTTTATGATCACCGGTGCTATTTTAGGCCTTGTCTACACGTAACCAGGGCTAGTTAAACCTGGATAATTCTCCCCTCTTCATGTGTAAAACAATCCATCCATATAAGCTTTGTTTATTTTGAAAAATATGAGTCTATAGCAAATAGATGGATAAATGGATGCTTCTAGCCGAATCCACATAGTGTAGTTTTATTCATTTCCAAGCATGCCAAGCCGCTAGATGGCAGTAATTTGACCAAATTCTGTCCAATTGCAAATAGGTTTTGCATCCAAACGTCACCGGCGTCAGGATTACTTTATCTCTAAGAGAGAGCCTGGACACTCTGCAGAGAAAGCTCATTTCGGTCGCTTGTATTCTGGATCTCATTCTTTCAGTCAGGACTCAAAGCTCATGACCATAGGTGAGGGCAGGAACATAGATAGACCAGTAAGTAGAGAGCTTCGCCTTCCAGGTTAGCTCTTTCTTTCCCGTGACAAACCAGTACAGAGTCCACACCACAGCAGATGCTAACTAACCCGCCTATTGATCTCCCCTTCCATCCTACCCTCAATTATGAGCAAGACCCCAAGATACTTGAACTTCTCTACTTGGGGCAGGACCTTATCCCTAACCTTGAGAGGGCACTCCACCCTCTTCTGACAGAGGACCATAGTCTCAGATTTGGAGGTGCTGTTCTTCATCCCAGCTGCTTCACACTCAGCTTGCAAACCTCTCCAGTGAGGGTTGGCGGTCATAGCCCAAGGAAGCCAACAACACCACATCATCCACAAGTAGAGGATGCAATGCTAAGAGCCAGAAACTGGATGCCCCCAATGCTTCGGCTGCACCGAAATTCTATTCATAAAAGTAATGACCAGAACTGGTGGCAAAGGGCAGCCTTGACGGACTCCAACCCTCACTGGAAACAGATTCGACTTAGTGCCAGCAATGCGGACCAAACTATGACAAGTGTGGTACGGGGACCAAACAGCTTTTATCAGGGGGTTCGCTACCGGGCCCTCCCAAAGCACTCCCTACAGAACTCCCCGAGGGACACGGTAAAACACCTTTTCCAAGTCGACAAAACACATGTAGACTGGTTAGGCATGCACCCTCGAGGATCCTGCCAAAGGTATAGAACTGGTCAAGGGTTCCACGGCCGGGATGAAAGTCACACTGCTCTTCCTGTAAGCAAGGTTCGTCCAGCTGATGGAACCTCCTCTACAGCACCCCTGAAAAGACCTTACTGGAGAAGATGAGGATTGTGATTCCTCTATAGTTGGAACACATCCTCCAGTCCCTCTTCATAAGAAGACCACCACCCCAGTCTGACAAACAAGAAGCGCTGCCCCCAATGCCCACACGATTTTGCCGAAACATGTCAACCAGATCAACCTTACAACATTCAGAGCCCTCAGGAACTTTGGGCGGCTGTCATCACGGGCCCTTGCCACAAAGGTTTTATTTTTTTTACCACTTCACTGACTTCATTGGAGCCATCATTGGAGTCTGGACCCTCACTGTTTGCCATGGCTGACACTACCAGGGGCATAAAGTGGGCATCCATGTTTATTCTCAAACACAAGTCAAGCATGTGACGTCAGAGCATTTTCGTCGCAGAGTCATGGTATAAAATTCCGGTTTATAATTGCGGATCTAGGGAATTTGGCAAATCTCCACTTTGGTCATAGTTTTTAGAGATTTTTTTTTTCTAATGAAAAAAATTAAGGGCAAACCTGAGACATTTACCACCCTTTTATAAGAACCCAGGCTACGTGTAGACTATTCCCTAAACTACTTTATTTCAGTGAAATGTATTCACTCCTATTGACCACCACAAATATTGAATTAAGCAGGCCATAGCTCATGCTTTGTCAACTTGGTTGCGTTTTTTTCCTCATGAATTTTACTGTACTTTTATGATAGACTTAGCCTAGTTTGCATTTACGTCAGTGTTATAACCACATTATAAAATGCAAATACAAATCTTACAGAGAAACATAGAGCTACTGAATTATTATTCAAAGAGTTAGCTACAAAAAGGATACATTAATTGATTGAAATCATTTATTGATTTGTGTGGTTGTGTTGGTTAATTGGAAAACAACTAATGATGACCTTTGATCAAACATATTCTAGAGAATAGAACCACACTGTTCATAATTCACCTTTGTTTGCCTTTTGAAATGATATAAAGAAACATTTAATAAATTACAATGAATTGTCATTTTTCTTGTTATTAAATCAAGCAAGTGCATGTATGAGCTTCATGAAGAATATATTATTAACTGTATTTACTAGCTTGTGCTTTACTTTGTGGAAATAATCAATTGGGATAAATTATTACTATACAGATTTTGTTTTTCCTCCTCGCTGTAGCGATATTAAAATACTATTTTGGGCACAATACTACAAATCGATATGACTGTTTTTAACATTTTAACATGCAGGTAAGTAAATTGCATTAATTGACAAAAAATATTGAGTCAAAAGACACTTCTTACCTTTCAGCTGCAACTGGTGAAGGGAAGCATACTCTGGATGCACTGTGCCTCCAGATTTGAAAATAAAAAAAATCCACTGGGTAGGGGCGGGCGGTCTGCATTACCTTTGTACTAAAGCTCTATCGAAAATTTGCATGTTTCACGACAAAGGTTCATACAGGCAGAGAGCATTTCATTTTTACGAGGAATTCATGTTCGTCTACCAAAACATTCAACAGTCTAAATGATACCACACAGAACCATAACCCAAATGATATCACTTCAATTTTTTCTTGACGCTTTTTGCCACACACACACAAATCAAGATGAGAACGAAGGACATATATATATATATATATATATATATATATATATATATATATATATATATATATATATATATATATATATATATATATATATATACCATATTTTCCGCACTAAAAGGTGCACATAAAAGCCTTATCATTTGAAAAAGCTGATGGTGCACCTTATAATCAGGTGCGCCTTATATATGGATCAATATTGAGATCGGGATACGTAGATGGGGAACGAACTGATAAAGTAAGCTTTTCCTGGTTCTTTTTTGTGTTTACAGTTGAACAAGGTTGGTCATATTGGCATTGAGTTATTATGCTATTGCGAGTTTAGAGTAATTATTTGAGTTATTGTTATTACTTTGAGTATTAGTATTGCGAGTTTAGAGTAATTATTTGAGTTGTTATTGTTATTACTTTGAGTATTACTATATTGTGATTGAAAAAGTTTTAAAATATGTAATTAATTGAGGATGTGCCTTATAATCCGGTGCGCCTCATATATGGAAAAAGTTTTAAAATGTCATTAATTGAGGGTGCGCCTTATAGTGTGGAAAAGACGGTGTGTATATATATATATATATATATATATATATATATATATATATATATATATATATATATATATATATATATATATTTATATATATACACACACACACGTGTGTGTGTGTGTGTATTTTTTCCCCAGACCCCTGAGGAAAATTTTGACCCAATTCAGGCTTTTTGATGTTTCTGATTTGTAATATCAAAGAAAAAGCATGTACAAATAGCATTGATTGTCAAAACATGACAACTTTCAAGATGCCACGCTGCCATTCCTTCTAAATGCTTAAGAGTAGAATTTTTACGACTCAACCCGACTCTGGCTCCCACAAATGTGTACCAACATCACTTCTCTGTTTTACCTTTTGTGTTGTGACCTAATTTTGTTTTTGTTGATTCCAGACACTAGATCAGGGGTCTCAAACGTGTTCAGCTTGCGGGCCACGCAGAGGAAAATCTATTCCCAAGTGGGCTGGACCAATAAAATCATGGTATGTATTTTGATCACTTTAAAACAGCAACTTCAGATTTGTTTTCCTTTTTTGATACTGTCCAAAATAGCACAAGTGCAACATCACTATTGACCATAAAACATTAACATTACTATTAATCAGAAAGCAAGTTTTCATTTATTGAAAAAAAAATCAGCTCATTTTTATACTTTACAATATCATTTCGAGCAGTAGTGTTTGGCTTAATTTTGTGTGTGTGTGTGTGTGTGTGTGTGTGTGTGTTTTGTGCCCGCAAACATTTACAGTGGGGGGGGGTCTCTGGAAAATGTGTTTGCTAAAAGGTTTGAGAACCCCTGATTTCAAGGGCCAGATTAAACCTGTTTCTTGGGACAGAACCAACCTGCGGGCCATATGTCTGACAACCAACTCGAGGTATTGCTTGTTATTGCAGACCTTCAGCCAATGCACACTGTTAATCAAGGGGAGAGTAGCTTGTTGTGCAAACAATTAAGTCAACAGCTCTCTTTGTATGCAGTTAATATAATATTATAACCCCTGTATGTTTACTTTTGAATTATGTAAAATTAAAATTTCTCTAAAGAAAATTGAGTGTTAAATGTCTTCCTGTCCTCTCTAAAATGCCACAAAGAAAGAAATGAAGTCTTACTCTCAACTTCTGCAAAGCAGAAAGGAAGGAAAAGGATTAATGTCAAACAGAAGTTGACTCAACATTCACTCAACATTTTAATTATCAGTCAATGATACACATTAATTTACACTTGAAAGTATTCTAAAACACAACAAACAATACAACATCAAACTGGTAACTTAATGCATAGCAATACTCTGTTACAAAAATGTCATGCTAGCAAGAAAACTACATTCAAATATTGCTAGCACATTTATTTACATTTAACCGTGGAAAAACAGCTACTTTGCAGTATGGTTCTGATAAGAAATGAATAAACTACAATCAAAAATACAAAACAGACAGAGAAGGCATGTTAAAAAAAAGTATTACAAAAACAAAGTTCGATAGCATATGTGAGCTTCTACAATTTCAAATACATCAGTATATTTAGGCAAAGTAGCAAATTACAGCACATTTATGATTTTAAAACAAAAAGTGACAAATAAGTGGCATTAAAGTCCAAAAATGTACATTCCATACAGTGCTATTAACTTCATTAAAGGGACAGTGTGTAAGACTTAGACCGTTTTTCATTAAAAAGGAATACATTAAATGATTGTAAATTTCAAAAACTTGCAAATTAATTTGCTCTTAATGACCAACAGTATGTTTTAAATATAATCATAGGTCTAGTTATCATTAAATTATATTACATGAAGGGTGGCACTTCTCCGGAGGTGGTCATGTTTGTTATCCTTGTCTTGTTTGCCTTCCTTGTCTGTCTTCTCGTTTCAGTGATTATGTCCACCCGTCTATGTTACCTGGCCCCTGTGTGTCAACCACTTTAAGTTCCCTGCCGTTCATGGCTGTCTCGCTGTTTTGCGTTTGCCTAATTAGTGTCGGTGTATTTAAGTTCCAGTTTAGTTCTTGCTAGCTGTAGGGTTATTGTCTAATGTTATGCTGTCTGATGGTCATGCTGCTGCCTTCGCTGTTTTCCTTCATCCACCGGTCCGAGAATCCCCTATCTTCCCGTTGTTCCCTGTGGTTCTCCGTGAGTTCCTTTGGGTTTAAGTTTTTTGGTTGTACTTTGTATTTTTTAGTTCCTGAAGTCCTCACTTCTGTTCTCTATTAAACGTCCATTTTTTGTGAGCCTCGTCTTCCTGTCTTTTTGGGTCCCCTTCATTTCACACCTCCAGTCGCCATGCCCCGCTGTGACAAGATGTTGCAAAGATGTTGCTTGCAGAGATGCAAGCAGTGGTCATCAAGATCATGCAACGCGAGACGATGCACTGGCATCCGAAGACACGTTGTTTCCACCTGAAAAAAACATCAAAAAAATAAGCTCAATCTATGACAAAAAGGGTCCACATAGATCACACAGTCAAAGGTTTATTTGACTTTTAGAACCTAAGAAATACAGCTCCTGCTATCCCGATGAGCTGTGGAAATAAATGGATGGATTTACAGATTGACGGGTGGATGTTCGGCTAAGGTTTGAATATCCTGAAATTTACCTGAGAATTAGCGTCTTATGTTAATCACTATGGCAGGGGTTTAACTATCATCGGCAAACGACCATAGAGAGATGTACAACGCTTGGACTGGGATTCATAAATGAGTGGTGAACGAGTAAATAAACGAGAAAGGAGTGAAGATTTGGGCACCCCAGGTAAAGAATTGTATTTTTGTACATAAAGAAGTCAAAGACAGGTGGGTAATTTCCAAAAGGTACCAACTTTTGTACTTTTCTTTTGTAAGGAAGAATGGTCAAAGATACCTCAAACAAGAAGCGAAGCACTCCTTGCTGGTTACAACAAGCATTCAGAAGCTGTGATACTTGTCAAGGGGCACTACAAGTTATTACCTCTGCAGCATGCCCAAAAATTATTTTTCGAGTATATCAAAAATGTAAATGAGGGAAATAGAATAAAAGGTTTGGGACAAATTATAACAGTGTCTCATCTTTACGTCTTGTAGCGTTTCCATTTTTTTTTTTTTTTTGACTTATACCCAGTAATACAATTTTTCATGTAGGGTTCCCAAACTTTCGATCCCCATTGTACAAGGTAACAATCAAGTCCTGGGTTTTTGTGTTGTATTGACACAGGGGTTGCAGAATACTGTAATCCGAAATAAAAAGTTGGAATACCTCCTCTTCCAAAATTCCTAAAAGCCTGCATGAAAGTTGACGATGTTCCAGAAGTGGTAATCTAAAAGAGTTGACATACATCAGTGCATTATTAATGAAAAGGACATTGCAAGCCGTTACCAATTTTTTTTTTTTTGATGAGTGGTATTACCTTTGTCCCACTTCCAGAATGTTGATAAAGTTTGAGAAACGGCTTTGCGATTTCTGACCGCACCTGAAAACATTAGTAAATTTTAGTAAGTGATTGGCTTAGATGAATTACTTTTAAGAACATGCCAAATTACCAACACTTTTTATTAACTAGGTCATAGCTACTTCAAAAACAAATAAAATTGGAAGATTGCCAAGATGTGATCATTAGATTAATGCCCCCCCCTCCCCATATCTATTTCTATAATTATTTAGTCATTTAAAAAAACAATGTGGGTTGGGTTCATAATCACTTTTGTCAGCAGAAGCACACAAAAAAACAATTACCAATGATGTTATGAGCTAATTCAGGCTGCGTTTTCACATCATGAATAATGATTAAAATAGTTTTAAAAAACAGTTTTAAAATCTTTAAAATATTTTCGGAATTAGAGGCACATACCCTTTTGACCAAGAGAGTTCCAAAAACCAATACAAACAACCCCTATTTAAAGACAGAGAGAAAATTTAGGAAATATAAATTTCACAAGTTAGATGAGTTTAGTAACATGAAAAATTGTAAGCATCTCATTCAGAAAGATCATCCATCTCTTTTGAAATGTTTTACGCTTCGCAGTCCATCGCCTTTAACAAACTTTTTAAATAATAGTGATTGATGAGGATTGACAAAGGATTAAATACATGATACATAAAAATGTATCAGAAACTCACCTGAAGAGAATTGAAGAAGGCGAAGGCGATGTGGATTCCAATATTTCTTGGGTCAATTAGAGTCCCCACTCCGAGACTCCAAGTAATTCCAAAAAAGGGTGTGAGGATGGCCAAGGTTTCAGCGACTACCCACAAAACGTGCTTCTCATTGTCTTGTACAGCGATTCGCAGCCCACGACTCCGCAGAATTTTAACCACCACCACTATTAGAATTACAATGTTTATAAACACGATGAGTAGCGCCGGTATCACAAAAGCCAGCAGCGCTTTCGACTGATTCCAGTTAAGCCAGCAGATCTCATTTTCTTGAATGTAAGTATTGCTTGGTGCAGTTATTGCTATAGTAAGGGCTGCGATAATCAGCGGCGTCCCGTAGCCGACAGTGAACGCAAGACCGAACATAACCCCTGAAGACAGCGTTCCACCGATGTCCTTGACTATGTAATAGAACAGGAACATGGCATAATTCAACATCCAGAAAAAGAGAGCTAGGTAGAAGAAATGGATGAAAAAGGTAGCAGCGGTACATGCAGCCCGATTTGTTTTTTCTCCTTCGGAAATACTCGAACCAATGATGAACCAAATATTTGCAATCAGGAGGGACAGAGCAATGTTAACGATGGCTACGTTGCGAAAGAGCGATAGCTTCTCCTTTCTCACGCTTCTCCATATGAATGCCTCAATGCAAAGGCATATAACTAAAGACGCCATGGAAATACCCACGCCGATGAAGGTTATGTAACTCAGAATATCGCTATCTGGAAAAAAGGGGGACATTAGCATTGAAAACGAGGTCAGGTGGTCACACTGACACGTGACGGTTTTGTCATCTCTTTCGACAAGCTCACAGCCTTCATCATCCCATCCTCCAAGACCGTCAAAGAGGGAAAAGTTCCAGAATACGCACTGAGGGTTTCCCAGAGTGTCATTTATAATATCAAACGTGAAAGTAATATTGCTGACGCTGGTGTCAGACTGAACCAGTACGACTCTCCCATTGATGACCCTGCCCGTAGCGTTGTTCTCATCTCTTGGAGGAAGTACATTATCTAACGATTCAAAGGTTATCACAGTGAGGTTTGTTGCTCCATTTGTCTCCTGAATGTCTATCTCCACTGTAGAATTAAAATCTCCGTTGAAACTGTCGACGAATGTCGTTTTGTTCAAGAGGATCAAAGGCGTTTCGATGCCAAAAGAGGCATTGACAAGCCTACTTGTTATACCTTCAAGAGCAAACAACAACAAGGAACTGACGCTCTCATTTCTGGGAGCGATGGTTCTCGTTTCTACAGTATCGATGACAGCCTCAAGGTTAAGAATATTCCATGATTCGATTGCTGCATCTGTGGTAAGGACGCCTGCTGTTAAAAGGACATCCTAAAGTAGAAAGAGACAGTCAAAACTTGTTTTAACATCCTGCCTGTGAGAGGAAAGAAGAATAACGCACATACCTCCATCGAGACTTGACTTATTGTGAAAGAAGATGTTGTTACAAAAGAGGCTACATTGCCTAGGATTTGAGAGATGGCTTCGATATTGTTGGGAGATTCAGTCACTTCCTCACTCAGCTCCACTGTAACATTACTGACTTCATCCAGGAAATCTGGCAAAGTTATTTCATTCAAAAACTGAAATTTGAGAGGAAAAAAAAACAGATGTTACAATCAATGTGTGGCTCAAGATTTTCTGTGCAGAACAGGCAAACTTAAATAATCTTCTGATTTCTACTTTTAAGATGTTCTAAAGGCATTATAGATTATTTCTAAATTAACTGCCTCTATGGGGTTCTCAGTTTACAGTGATCCCTCATTTTTTGCGGTTAATTGGGCCTGGAACCCCCCCGCGATAAGTGAATTTGAAGGTTTTTGCTCCTCTGTCTTGTGAGAGCAAGAACAGCCTGCGTGTTTTACCAATGAGTCGCGCCGGGAGCCAATCGCGTGTCTTATAGAACAATGGTCCCCAACCACTGGTCCGCGGCCCGGTATCGGTCCGTGGATCAACTGGTACTGGGCCGCGTGGGCCGCACCCGAAATAATGTTTTGGAACTCATTTAGTTTAACAGCTCATTCATTAGTGCTTTGTTTGGCGTGATCTTTGTTTTTTGGCGCCGCTTCTGGCCGCTGTTGGTATTACATAGTGAGAAGGATGATGTGCTTTTGAGAGCAGTCAGTCGCGCTTCCAGTCCGCAATGGAAATCCCAAGCGTTGACTGGGCAATAGAAATCCCAAGCGTTGACTGGTTCGTGGTGATAAAAAGCTTGTTATAGAAGACCTTGTAGTGACCTGCAAGACACTCAACTTGATTTCAAGAGGGAGATTGGCACTTCTATAGTTGTGTTGTAATCTACTCTAGCCCCAACTCCCGCTTGTTATTCGCAAATTGACGTGCCAGTTAGTCAGTCTCATTCGTAAAAGATGCAGGCTGTTCTTGCTCCTCCAAGACAGAGGAGCAAAAACCTTCACTGGACCATTGGATATCTCTTACTTGGATTTCTTTTAGAGTAAAATGGTATTTCAAGTATAAACTCTCATTGTTCTCATGTTTGATCCTGTACACATTTGACTTTAATTTGACTTCTCGGTGCCGCGAATATGACCGCAGCGAGACTTCAAAGCATGGAAAATGGTAGCTGTTCAGTTACTGTTTAAGGTTTAGTACAGTATTTTCCTCACTATAAGGCGCACCTAAAAGCCTTAATTTTTTTTAAAAAGCTTATGGTGCGCCTTATATTCAGGTGTGCCTTATATATGGATCAATATTGAGATTGGGATACGTAGATGGGGAACGAACTGATAAAGTAAGCCATACCTGTTACTTTTGTGTATTTACAGTTGAACAAGGGTGGTCATATTGACATTGAGTTAATATGCTATTGAGAGTTTTGAGTTATTATTGTTATTACTTTGAGTATTACTGTATTGTGATTGAAAAAGTTTTAAAATTTGTCATTAATTGAGGATGCGCCTTCTAATCCGGTGTGCCTTGTTGTGCGGAAAATATGGTACTTTAAGATTTAAGTAAATATGTGAGCTGCAATAGTTCCGTGTCCTTGGCAAGTGCATTTATAATCACCCCATCTGTCTGGCATGCAGGAAACCATCACAGCATGTCTCTTAGCATTATAGGTTTAAAAAAAAAAATCCATGATGCACTGTGGGTGCGATAGGCAAGGTGCAAAGTTGTGAGGGGTCACTGTATTTTCTTCTAACTTTAATAGTCCTTGCAGTTTAAATTTTATTGATTTCATTTTTAAAAAATTCCGTCAACTCACCCGAGATTGAAAGAGTAATTGCACAATAATCTGAAGGGTGCAGTTGTCGTCTCTATCTTCCCATTCTCCACTTGCCCTGCAAATGGCAGTTCGCTCGCCCACCTCGTCTATTTCACAGGCAGCTCTACCCACAGCATTTAAAAATCCATTTCCAAATTCTGGATCATCAACACATATAAATACACCTAGAAAGACAATTCATGTTCACTGAAGGGATGGACCATGTAAAACCTTGTCAGTATTCTGTAGTATCAAATGTGTTGTCGTTTCTGGCACACTACTTACCATCATCAACCAACCGCAATGTTGTAATCTGTGAGAATTGAGAAAATTCAACTTCTTCACATGTGATATTTAATTCCGGTTGATCACAGTCTTCCTGTGTGAGTGTTATAAGACTTTGGATTGCAGGGCCTCTTTCTAAACATGCACACGAAAAAAATAAAAACAACACTGTGAAAGTGATGCATCAATTATTTCAATTCATTTAAGGAAATAAAAAGCACATTTTGCTGAGCGAAATTTTATTTGATGAAGCTCAAACAAGCACAAGACCAACATCCAAACTGCACACACCACTGAGTAAGACATATTCATGTATTTGCTATATCTATTTTTATTATTATTAGTAGTATTATTATTATTATTATTGGTGTTGTTGTTGTTGTTGTTGTTTTGCATTTAAAAGATCTGCACTTTCAAAATGCAGCCATCATCCAAATTTGTGGAGTGGGTGAGAATGCATAATTCACAACCTAAAATACAAGATAGCTTATTGCTAATGTTTTGGTGCCCCTTAGCCATGGTCAACATATTAGAAACACTTTAATATGATTAAGAGATGAGTTGCACAGAACAGCAAATTAAAAGAGCTGAAAAGGAAGTTGTTGCTAAGTTAATATCACTCAAAACTTAGCATTATTTTGTTCATAGGTTTTGTGGAGCTTAATGTTGATGGTGGTTGGTTGTCTGCGACGGGTCAACTGTTGTATTTTTTACACCAGCTAACCCTGTTTTCTATAATTTTCTATTCTGTACATGCCAATACTCTGCAAGGCCTGAGAAGTTTCTGTGGGTAAATAATGAACTAATTTAAGAAACCACACAGCTTTTCTTGTGAGATAAGGAAACCTTTTACTTCATTAATATGGCTGCTCGGATCCTATTGTGCTTCTCTGGAACACATACAGGAGCTTACTCCTGATGACTTGACCACTGTGCAGAAGCCTGAGATACGACTACAACAGCAGAAAGAAGGAAATGCTATCTTCATATAATAAAGATTTATTTTTCTGCTATTTGCCCTTTTCCTCTGCCGCCACTTTTGCTTTGGAACATCTCCTCACTCGAAAGGTCATATATTGCAACGTTCAATGTGTTTTTTTTCAAGCGCTTAGAATGATTTGCAAATAAAACCCGATTCATCATATGAGAAAACTTATGATGAGAAAGTCACTCCAGATTAAAACAAACAACAACAACAAAATTTCAAAACCGATACGTAATATTTTGGAAACTGAACGTCATACTGGAATACGCTCATTGCGTCGCTTCATATCGCAATATATCGATATTATCACCCAACACTAATTAAACATTTGATAGAACTACCTTGTTAGTTTTTGTAATTTAGTGACATAACTCCACCTCCCGCCGAAGTCCGTGGTGATGCAATCTCGTTTGCTTTTTCAATCAATGTAAATCCATTGTTGCTCAATCAAAATCTTTCACTGCTCGCTCAATATTTTTTTCCATGCTGTAAATTTTTTTTGTTTTTCTCTTTGCATTTTACCTGAATCCGGGATTCCTCTAAACAACACTTGGTAAGGGTCTTGGACAAAGCACTCCACCGACACTTGCTGCCCCGCCTCACAGAAGATATCGTCTTGGCGGGGAATCACCCGAATTATGGGTGTAATTAAAAGGTTGACTCTTCCATTAGAGGCTTGCCGGAAACTTGAATCCGCATCAAAAAGCAGACATTCATAGCGTCCTGAAATGAAATTCTTTTATGAATACAAGACGCCACCTCTACAAAAATTCAGTAGGTAGCAGCAGGTGACAATATAGGAAAAATTAAATAATAAATAGAGTGTAAATATTGTTCCTTTTTCTCAATTGTTGCCAACAGATTGCAGAATTCTTCTAGTCTCATGTATAAATTATATTTTGAACATGAATATACTCAGATGTCGAGGGTTTCTTACCATCGTCGGTGAAAAAGTAGTTAGTGATGGTGAGCGTTTCCCTTCCATTAACTCGTGAAAAGCTGTGTTGATCATCTTCATTAATAATTCTACCATCCCGTGTCCACACTGACGAAGTGATACGAAACTCGAGGTCCTCTGGTGGTGGGCCACATGTCAGAGTCATATTTTCTCCAAAAAATACGTTGTTTGGTTCAATTTGTAAAGGAGCGAAGCCTTTGATTGAAAAAATACAAAGTGCGGACAATCACACTGCATTAAAAGTTTTTCAAGGCAAATTATGGTAAGATGCTATTTAAAGGTCATTAATTTTGTCTAATGAGAACAATAGTTACTTACTGTCAAACACCAAAGGAAATTCATTTCTCAGGTCATTAAATATTCCTGCTAGAAGTGCTTCAACGGCTTCATCTTGAATTGTAGCATTTGCAATAATTTCAAAGTCAACAATGGTGCTACCGGAACTTGATAAAAAACATAAAAGCAGATTAAACGTGAGGAAACGGGTAACTGCATGCTTGAAAACAAAGGTCAAATTTCAATTCTATGTAGGACCAAGGGTGACCAAAAGTTTTTAAATAAACAAAATTTGTCATTAATTATTTCCCTATTTAATAATTTCAACGTATCCTGGAATTAGATATTTCCCATTATTTTAACGTTTCAATCATGCTGTCAAGTGACATTCACAAGCTCATCCGTTGTTAGTTGTTACGCGCACCTTGAGCAAATGCGATGTCATTTTCGGCAAAAAGTGTTTTTAAAGATATTACCGTAATTCCCCAAATATAAGACACACTGGTGTATAAGACACACTCTTAATTTCGAGGTTAAAGTCTACAACTACAAAGAGAAAACAGAATGAATCTCATCTTTTTTTAAATCATTCATATTACACACACACACACACATATACATATATATATATATATATATATATATATATATATATATATATATATAAAAAGTAGTATATATATATATATATATATATATATATATATATATATATATATATATATATATATATATATATATATATACACACACACACACACACCTATTTTCATGTGCTTGTATTCGTAAGTTATACATATGTTGTTCATTAAGTGTATTGTAGATTTTCCACATTGTGAGCAGTCAGTGAATGCCTCACCAGTAATGTTGAATGCACTCTAAGCAGTTGTTTCTCCTTTTCCTTGCAATGCGGTTCAAGTTAATTTTACCATAAATAACCGAAGTTGAGCAGCATCCATGTTTCACCAAGTTTATGATTGTGCGTGTATGCCAGAAGACCACAATTAATAAACGAGTCAATTAGAATACCTTTCCGTGTTCTCTAACCGGTGCACTTTTAATTGAATCACCTGGAGACTTTTACTTGTTCCTCTCCATTTTGGTAATATTCCTGTGCATGAACAAGGAGGGACCCGGACGTTGGTTCAGTCTGCTTGCTTCTTTTATTGAAAATAATGCTGTAACAACCTCAGCCTACATGAGCTGTTGATAGATGCAACAGGCACTTGCTGCTAACTGATGTCCCCGTCTAGCTCGTCCCGTTACGGTAATTATCGTATGTAAGAATACGGTCAATCAAAAATGCTCATCTGTGTGTTAAAGCTCGGCTTATGTGGCTGACAGATCAATTATCCTTGAATGATGTTGAAAAAAAAAAAAAACAATGTTTTTTTTCAAATTACTGTTTATAAGACGAACCAATACTTTTGGCCTTAATTTTGGGGAAAAAAGTGTGTCATATTTGGTGAATTACGGTAATTGTACGTAATAAATGTAGTCATCAAATGAACTATGGACAAAACATTAAATTTTACAGCAGAAATATACGTTTTGTATGCTTTTAAATCCACGAATTCCCTCTTTTCCTGGCTTAAATGTTTGAAAATAATCTTCAAATAAGTAAATAAGTAATAAATAAATAAGTAAGTAAATAAATAAATAAATAAATAAATAAATAAATAAATAAATAAATAAAAGGAATTATTGTACTGTGTGTGTCCACTTAGGTAAGGTAGGTAAATTAGATCATTGTGAAAAATATCAGTGGGCATCAAACACTCGTAAAAAGTTTGAAGAATGTGGGATTAAAGAATTATATGTACCTGAAGCCTAAAATATTTGCTGATTGTAGCCCTGGGATGTATATCCTAGATTGAGTTTGAATCTGAAACAGCAAGCACACCCAACATACGGATTCAACAATTATTTCAATATCAACCATCACAAACCTTTGAAGGGACGGTGACGAAGGATAACTTACAGAATTTGAACAAATCTGGTTAACATTATTATTTACGTCGTTGTATGAGTCATCAAAATCAATGTCAAGGGTGATCATCAATGACCTCACTAAAACACAGATGCAGTTAATTAGTACAAATTGGTCCAATTATTTTCTTTGAGATAAAACATTGTTTGTGTGTAAACTCATTTACTGTCAAATATCGGGGGAACTGTAGCAGGACCTGAAAATAAAAAAAATGTAGCGTAAAGAAGAAGAAAACACGGTCAAACATTGCATTGTTTGTTTACAATGCTTAACATATTCATAAGCGCATTCTCAGGAGGACACTCCTATACAATTCGGAACAGCAAAGCCGATTCCTTTATTTCTGCTTACCAGTGAAACGTTTTGGTTTTGACGAGAGCAACATTTGAGATTTTTCTTTAGCGGTATAGTGGACATAAACTGTTATATTATGCTTGAATATCAGTCCAAATTGTAGTCTTGAATATTATTAAATAATATTACTTGTCATTCCTTAAGGATTGATTTAAAGGCCTCTATCAAATAGTGTTCCCAAAGATTATTTACTGGGACATAACTTATAGGTCAATCATAACTTGCTTAAAAAACGATCGATCAATAAAGGCAATGTTACAGTTTGTTGCATTAGCAGCAGCCGGTAAAGCTGGATGGATGGAGAGACACGTACAAATATTTTAGCAAGCTCTTTTTGCCTTTGAGGGAAGGCGTGGAAGATGGCGGAAGCTATTTGAAACATTCTATAAATAATATGGCAGTTGAGAGCAAGGCGTCTTTGTTTTGATCTGCCCTGGATGTTGGATTCGGGTGCGTCAGCCTAACAAGACAATGGCCTAGAATGACTTAACTTTGTACTCCTATTAAACACTTGCGATAAAATTGCAACTCTTGTGTTAGTTGTATTGATAATCTAAGAGAAAAGAACACATTCGTTGGGCAAATGTGTACTTGCTAACTCATTTTGGACATCGTACATAACGTACTTTTCTGACTATAAACCACATTTTTTTTCTTATGATATGAGCCCTGCATTTTATGAGGATTAGTGAGGGTTATCTGCAGTATTTTTTTATTATGCTTGCCACCACAAGGCAGTCCACCAGTAAAGCAAATGTGTGCATCTATTCAAAGTGTCAATTTGTGAAACAACTATAAGATGTGAATCAATGGCTGTATTCACAAATAAAATTAATAGAAAAGAGTTAAAAAGATGACAATTATGTAAAAAAAAACATTACTAAGATCCAAGATACAAGTTTGTGATTGTAATTTTACGTAATTGTGTATGTGTGTGTGTATATATATGAGTGTGTGTGTAAGTGCGTGTGTGTGTATTATTTCTCTTTTTTTTGGCTTATATACCGCTGCATCTTATAGTCCAGAAAATATGGTATATTTTACTGATTTCTAACAAACATGTGTACCCAGGTAATGCTGATAGAAAATAAAAATGAGACCAAGATAAGTCAATAATGAGAATGAAGTATGATTGATATATATATATATATATATATATATATATATATATATATATATATATATATATATATATATATATATATATATATATATATATTAATAAAAAAAAGTCAGTTTCTGCTATGTTGAGATATATTTTAGGGTAGTTTTTTTCCTTTCATTTTTTTAGTCTCGTAATTGCAAGCAAAATGGCATGTCCATCCATCTTTAATGGAAAACCATATCGCTTCACTCAAAAGCTTGAAAAAAGGAAATGGCATCACTGAAATTCTCAGTATGAATTAGTACAGTACCGTATTTTTCGGATTATAAATCGCGCTTTTTTTCATAGTTTGGCTGGGGGTGCGATTTATACTCTGGTGCGATTTATGTGTAAAATTATTAACATTTATTACATCATTTCACATGTTATTTTCACACTAAACCGCAAGAAAGCGCTCTAGGCCTGTGCTGATAATTTCAACATCGCCAGTAATTTATAAAAACAACTGAGAAGGGCTGAACTAAAATCGCACCGATGAGGTCAGCGACGTAGAAGAGGAAGCGGCGCATCGCCTACCTCCCGAGTTGGGGGAGTTGTTTAAAAGTGACACAGAGGATGAAGATTTCATTGGATTTAGTGATTTGGAGTAAAACTGATAGTTTGGTAAACTTGTTAGCATATTCTTTATGCTCGAGTTTTCTGAATAACTCATATGTTACTGACATTACCAGGCATGTCAATCATGTAATCTTAGTATTACCGTCCATTATTCAGACTGTTGTTCCCTATTTTATTTTTATTTTAAATTGCCTTTCAAGATGACATGTATGTTTTTGGTGTTGGATTTTATCAAATAAATTTCCCCCCAAAATGGAATTTATACTCCAGTGCGACTTATATATGTTTTTTCCTTCTTAATTATGCATTTTTTGGCTGTTGCAATTTATACTCCGGAGCGATTTATAATCCGAAAAATACGGTACTTTTAGCTTGCAAAAAATCTTTTGATGAAAAGTAACTCATCATTTTGTAGAGGTATGAAATAACAAATGCGACTTCAGACCTGATTGATGATTTTGAAAAGAAAGTATATAAATCTAAATAATACAAAGAATGAGTTTCCTCTGTGCTTATGAAATGTATAAAAACACGTCTTAATGAAAATGTACGTAATTTCATAGCTGTTTAAAGTAAGATACATTACTTTCTGTTGGACATGCAGCGGCTGTGCCTGAGAAGAAGAAATATAGATAAATCAGCATCTCTGGCAAAGTAAGGAAAAGAAAAAAATCAATTTTGATAGGAGCTGCACTTACTCGGTACACATAATATCTCATCTGGGGGAATTTTGTTGATGCAGTTGCAATTGTCCATGCTGTTGTTGTTGCATGCACCAAAGGTTTCACAGATTCCACATGGCCATAGATACTCATCTCCACACTCACACCTCTGTAGACCATTAAAGTCGGAGTAGCAGACTGAAAAGAAATTGACACCATAACATTTACAAATAAAATATTTACACACAAAAAAGACCAATAAACATGAAATACATTCTCACCTGTGATCAGATTGACTTCCGTCAGTATTAATTCCATTGTGATATTCAGCGGTAAAACAGCAACACCTTGTCTTAATCGTTCAATTATTTCTGTTGGCTCACTGCTTAATGTTTGTATGTCGAAAACGGTGATTACTGATGCTGAGAAGGAGTGCAAGAAAAAGGACAGCAGGTGTTATGCATGGCACAAAAGAGGCCATCAGTTGCTACGTCACGCCTCCCATATCGCACGCTCAGTGCATCGCAGTTTTTTTTTTCATGAAAAGAAAAAAAAAAAGGTATATTGCGGAGAGACTCGCTGTGAAGATTCCCTGCATGTCAGGCAGACGAGTTAATTGTAAATTTCACACGCCAACGGGCACTCCTCGGATGTCAAACTACTGCAGTACACATATTTGTTTAAATCTTAAATGATCAAACCTTATACCACAGGTGTCAAACTCAAGGCCCGGGGGCCAAATCCAGCCTGCCACGTCATTTAATGTGGCCCGTGAATGCAAATTATCTAAGTTTCCATGACCCTTGCTAAACTCAGTTCCAAAACTTTAGCTTGTCGTGTATAATGAAAAATAAAATTGAGATTTTTTGGTTTGTTCTTTAATATAAACAATAAATGAACAAACTAGAATGCTTTACTTCTGATTTCAAAACAACTAAGCCATCAATTTGTTGTGTTGGGTAATAATACTATGAGATCATTTAAAACCGACTTGGTTTCCTCAACATATCGGCCCAATGAAGGAAGTTCTCGCTACAAAATGGCCCGAGACAAAAATGAGTTTGACACCCCTGCCTTATACAGTAACTGCAGTATTGTCCGTAAGTAGTCGGGATCATGGTGAGTCGCAATTGCCCTACGAGTAAGAACAACATTGAAACACTGAGGGAGCGAAAGATCATGTGCGAAGTACCGAGAAAACAGTATCTCTTATTCAAATTTGTGATAAAGGGGTATTTTCCCACTTCCAAGTATCTAACATCGTATGTTGTTTACTTCTACTTCTATTGTGTTTTTCCCTTGGCTTCTTTTTGAAGAACAACATGTATGTGAAATAATGCAAAGGTAGTCATACCTCTTTGCGTTTGCTGTGAGACTGTTGGTGGTGGTGTTGTACATGGGGTGATTTCTGGTCCAAAAACAATAACATAAAAACTGCTCATTATTTTCACAAGAGTCCTCATTCGATTCCATTAAGCAACAATGAATAAAATAGCGACATACTGTACGTTTGCCATTGAGAGTAACTTCTGTACACCCTATGGCACATGTGTCCAAACTAAAGGCCCGAGGGACAAATTCGGCCCAACACATCATTCTATGGAGCCCGTGAAATGCCCATGACTTTAAGTTTCTGACAAAAAAATAAAAACAATTTTGCAAGTTGTCTTTTTTTAAGAAACAACAAGCACTTTTTTTTTACCAATCCCATTTTGAACAGTTTTTACTGGCCTCTGATTTCAACACTAGGTAAATATGTGACGATCAGACTTAAATTTATATGACGTCACTGTCACAACGGCCCTCTGACAGAAACTTAAAGTACAATTTGGCTCATGATGATGGTAATAAGTTCGACACCCCTGCCCTAGGTCCTCGACTAGGTATGGGCCGATAACCATAATGGCAATGTATGGCAATGTTGTAATTCATAGTTATTTAAAATTGTCCAAAATGTCAAAACCAGTAAGTGTCTTTTTTTTCTCTTTGGCAAGAAAGTGTACAGTCGTCAACATGGAACAACAGAATCAACATACTGTACTACTAATTGAAACACATTGTAATTGAGTGATTGAGTTGTACTTAACTACGATCACTCGACGGTAGTTAATTTCAAATCAATCGTTTTTCAAAATATTGTGCATTTAGATTTTTTTTTTAATTATTTTGCACAGTAAATATTTGTTATTGCAACACATGCATGTTATGGCAGTATAACAGTTCATATAAAGAAGAAAAATGGCTACAATTTTTTTTTAAATATATATATTTTTAAGGGCTGCATTTTCAATACTTTGAAACTGCAATATTTTTGCTCAAGGTTATCATACTGTCAGATTCTGATATTGTCCCATGCATAGCCACGACATTTTAAACTTGGGATTACACTTACCTGAAATTGGTTCACAGAACCGCCAAGAAGGAATTCCATATATGCAGTCACATGTTGATGTAAAGGCATTACCACATGCACCAAAAGTGTCACAGAAGTCACATGACCATCCAAAGGAGTCCTCGCACTGACACCGGCCACCACTAGAGTTTGGATAGCAGACTAAAAAGATATTATGTTACTTAAATGTTACTTAAATTTGAGTGGGCAATAACATTTGTCCAACAGAAAATTTCACCTGTGGTCAAATTCCAGTTTATGAGTGTTAAGTCATCTGCAATCTTAAATGGTAAGGTGACATCCACAGCAGCCCTCAGTCTATTAATGAAATCTGACGGTGATGAGTCTATCAGTGTCGTGTTCACGTTGATGACAAGGTCCACTGATGCTAAAGAAGAGCACAAGAGACATGACTACAGGAACGATACCACATGAGGGCCATTCGTCATGATTTAACCCATTGTGCACATGCTTTGCAAACTAGACACGTTTCCTTTTTTTCCCCCCAGATTTTGTCAATACTTTTAAAGGCATAATTTTTTTAAAAAGTTATAAATATTTTTTCCTTCGACCAGTTAAATTGTTCAGTGGCATCAGTTCTGTCCATACATATGTAGGTTAAATTTATTACCACCCAGAAAAACATTAAAAATGTTGCGGTCTGTCTTTGTAGTCTGTGACGTGATGATGACACTTTAAGACAGCCATTAACTGGTCTCTCCCACCACTTACTGTCTTGAGGTGAAACACAAGTCAACAAAGAATTTTCTGTTTGCTGACATACCTGTAGTTTGACTGCCGCTCAACGGAACGTTGCGAAAATCGCTGGAAAATCAATGTCATAAATCCTATTAAAATGCATCTCAAAAATGGAAATTATAATGGTTATCTATGGTCCAAATTTTGGACAATAATTATTTTTGTACACGTAATCAGCTGCAATCACATAGAAATGTCAGAATTGTTGCATTTTGAAATTGTACATGAATCATCTGCGAGAAATTTCAGCTCCCTTGTCCCCAACCCCCCCCCCCCCCCCTTGATTATTTTATGATAACTTAAAATAATTCAAAGGGATTTCCATAATTTGTAACATAATGCCGCAAGGATTATGCTTATCGGTGTCAAATCCTTTGTGGATGCCATTGCATCAAGATGGGCTAGCCATGAGGGTCCGCCTTTTGGCACAATGCCTTCAAAAATGGGCAATTTGGTGGCTGAAAGTCAGTCTCTCCTGACGCCTGCTGGGATCACAGTAGGCATATAAAGCTGGTCTCCCTCAGATGGGTGGCAAATCAAAGTTGTGTTGTGCACACACTCTCACAAAGTGTCCCACTTTTAATGAAGCTGGCTTGCGTGCATCTGCAGAATTACCAACATGCGGTCTAACCTGTCTCTTTCCTTGCCAAAGGCATAGTGATCACTAAAATAGATCCTGTGGTTTTGAATGGTAAAATGATACTGCAAGAGCCCATCCATCCATTTACTTCCACTTATCCAGGGTCGGACTTCCCTTTCCCCGGCTACTTCGTCCAGCTCCTCCGGGAGAATCCAGGCCAGCCAAGAGACATAGTCAAGAGACATAGTCCCTTCAGCATGTCCTGCCTGGGGCGTCCCCGGGGCCTCCTCCCGGTGGGACATGCCGGAAAACCTCACCAGGGAGGCGTCCTAACCAGATGCCCGAACCACCTCAACTGGTCCCTCTCAACACGGAGGAGCAGTGGCTCGACATTAAATCTCTCCCGGATGACCAAGCTTCTCACCCTATCTCTAAGGGAGAGCCCAGACACCCTGTGGAGAAAACTCAATTTGGTAGCTTGTATCCTGCGAGTTTCTGAGTCGTTTCATAAGTTCTCACTCAGCGCTAAATGTATATGTTGTGAACCGTGTTTACAGAAGATCAGGAGAAATACAGGTGACATGATAACAGTTAACACAATATGTATGAGTAAAAGCGATGTGGAAAGCCAATTTCAAAGGTAAAGTTCATATTTTGTCAAAAAGAAGGTGATAACCAAATTACTTTATATGTACAATTACGACCTTTAAAACCAGTTTTTGTTTTTGTTTTCTCTTATTATTTTATACTCTGCAAAAGTGCTGACCAAATACAAGAAAAGATTCCTAAAAAATTGGCAAATTTTCTTTTTTTAAGCTAAAAAATAAATAAAATCTACCAATGGGTTAATTCATTTCTTGCCAAAAAAACAACAACAACAAAAACCTTATTCAAGACACTTTTTTCTTAAAGGGACACTGTGTAAGGATTTGAAAGTTTTTCATGACAGACAGCAGGAGATGCAGCATTTACCATTGTCCGTAGTTATAACAAACATGGCAGCCTCCGGAAAAGTGCCACCCTCGATGTAATATAATTTAATGATAACTAGACCTACGATTTATATTTAAAACATACTGTTGGTCGTATAATTTAATGATAACTAGACCTACGATTTATATTTAAAACATACTGTTGGTTGTTAAGAACACATTTATTTGCAAGTTTTTGAAATGTACAATCATTTAATGTATTCCTTTTAATGAAAAACGGTCTAAATCTTACACACTGTCCCAAGAGGAATTTGAGCTAAAAAAAAATAGTCAGAAATTGTTGTAACTTTTATGCAAATAGTAGTCTGCATAAAGTCAAACTTTAAAAAAATGTTTTAAAATGAGTTGCATTTACATGGGACTTTTCTAAGTTCGTACTTATAATGATTCACACTGACTGCTTATAACACAACATCTGGAGCAACTGGATGTTGAGTGTCTTGCTCAAGGACACATCCACAGGATCACACTGGTGTTGGGATTGAACCCACATTTTCTCAGTTGGCAGGTAAGCTCGACCACTGAGCCATGCCAAAAGTAAAAAAATATAAATAAAAATCTTCTTTCCTAAAAAATCTTGATTAAAATCTATTCCTTGTATGAGCCTAGATTTAAGAAAAACGTCCTTATGTACTGCAAAATGTAAGCAATATTTTCTAATTACTTTAAAATGACACCCATGTGAAATTAGGATTTTAAAACACCAAAATTATTTCCAGTCATTTTCTTATGCAGTTTTACCTTTGCAGTAGATACAAGTAAACATAATTCTAATACATAATTTAACTTAAATTACAGAAAAAGGTGTCTTGCTGTAAATGTTTTAAGCAATGCTTATTAGTAAGGCACTTCATATAATATTTTGTTTTTGCTGTCACACTTTTACGTTTTAGACAAAAAATGAGAATATATTTCCTCTTATTAGCCTTTTTTTAACCTACCTAAAATGGACTTTTTGCAGTGTATTATCTGGTCTTTTGTTTCATGTTTTCACTGTGCATGTTTTTGCATGACCATGACCACACGTACGGCATTTTGTGTGCGAGAATGACTTAAAGTGCTGAATACATAAAATTGACTTGAATTGTGATGTCATATCCAGTCAACCACAAGTGTGAAGAAAAAGAAGTAAGAAGTATGAAAATGACATCATTGGCACAGGTAAAAAAAAAAAACAATCAAGGTTCAGCTTGTGAACGCCACATGCCCAAACCCAGAAAACCAGGTTTGGGCCAGGTCATTGAGCACTGTTAATTGGATTTTTTTTTTTCTATTTTTACTTCATATTATCTGCTTTTTTTATTGTTTTCCCTGTGTATTTCTGCATGACCACTTTGTGCATAGGAATATTTTAAAGTGCTACATCGATAAAGTTGACTTGAATTGTGATGTCATTTTCAATCGCTAGCAATAAAAAAAGTCTTTATCCAGGTATTAATTGGACATTGGTGATGAGTGCAGAAGGAGAAGCCCTTTTAGGACGTTGAATTTGGATATTTTATATTTCCAGGGAGCAATAATAATTATTTTTTTTTATTATTATTATTTTGAGCATATAATTTTACTTAAGTTTAGTTCGGGTGCTTCCTGTGTGACGTCATTGCTGAAGCGCGAACAACTTACTAAAAATGCTAATGTCAGACGTGACACCCCAAAGCAGTAAGTTACATATTTGTTTTTATCTCAATATGTACCATATTGGCCGTAGCTAATGTGAATTTTATGTTTGTTAGTTCTATGCTGTAAATTGTTGGTGGGAAGTGTGGATGAAACCAGTAAAGATGAGCAAAGATGAACAGTGCAAGACAACTGTATACATCAATGCAAAAAATTATTGTCTCGTTTGTGGGCAAGCCAGTATATAAATAAATGATTAAAATGCATCACAGCCGAGGCTTTTTGTAAGCAAATTTTTCCTAATGAAAGGCGTTCTTAAGTACAGTACCATTGTATATCCGTTTAAAAAAAACACCAGCAGTTTTTTTTTTTTTTTTTGGGGGGGGGGGTTCATCATCAAAAAAAAAAAAAAGAGTAGAAAATATTTGTTTGAGCAGAATGTAAAAATCAATAAATGATAAAAATGCATCAAAAAATGTAACAAATACGGGAAATATGGGTTGTTATATCAAATTACATTACATTCATGTTAGCACAAGCGCTGGTGTCTTGTGTCTCTTCATGTCTGTTATATGACAACAATGTCCCCTTTTGTATCTTAAATTTTCTCACATCACCTGAGGCATTATTTCTACGCTGAGACATTTTGTCAGCACATTTTTCGTAACGAGGCGTTGATAAGTTAAGGTACCCCTATATCTCAATTTAAAAAAAAAAAACACCAGTTTTTTTGGGGTGGTCATCAAAAAAGAACGGAAACAAATACTAATTCGTGCAGAATGTACAAATCGATTCAGAAGATATATTGTCTAAGTGTGTATCTAGAAATAGATTTACAGTGAATTCAATTGCATTAAAATATTTAAATATTGCGTTAAAAGTATTAAACTGTTATGTGCGTACGATTTTATGCATGTGAAATTATGGAAAAGATGTCAAACATTTCATTTACAGTTCAATACCTTCTGTTGTTGGTCGTTGACATGAGGTGATAGCTGTGGAGAAATGAGAAAATATGCTTAGAAAAAATGGTAAGGCAAGTCTTCCTCTTTCAACAGTTTCATATAAGAGCCACTTACATGAAATTGGTTCACAGAACTGCCCAATTGGAGGAAGTCCATGTATGCAGTCACATGTTGGTGCAGTAACATTGCTGCATGCATCAAATGTGTCACAGATGTCACATGACCACCCAAATGAATCCTCACACTGACATTCATATTCTCCAGGAGAGTTTAGATTTGAAAGACAAACTAAAGAGAAATAGATGCCAATGGTCATTATTACACATTTGCAAATTTCTGAATTATACGAGCCAGTCGCATTTGTTGAATGAATAAATGAACTAAAATTCTTACTTGTGGTCAGATTCCAGTCAAGTATTAATTCATTAATATCTGTACTTAAAGTGGAGGGGGTCGTCGCCACAGCAGTCCTTAGTCTACCAATGAACTCTATTGGCACTGATGTGTTCACCATGAGGACCATGTCCACTGATGCTGAGAAGAAGCACAAGGAGATAACCAGAAATGTTCTCACATTGGGGGCATTCATCATTTGTAGCCCAGAGTTGTATTTTCAATGGGCTGCTGGCTTTGACCAGTTATTGAACATGTATATAATCATTTTAACTTAACGCATTCTTCCAAGTACAAGTCAAATTTTTTTCCCCTCATTTTCAACCCCCATCGTAGGGCAGTCGACCTATAACCGCATAACTTAAAACAGACTATTTTTTTTCCACAAATCTGTGTTTGAATACCATGGATTTAAATGTGAAATAAGTTCTATCATGTCATTTAAAAGTGTGTGTGTGTGTGTGTGTGTATATATATATATATATATATATATATATATATATATATATATATATATATATATATATATATATATATATATATATATATAGCCTCGTTATGTACGTGTGTGCGATTAGGGTGACTTCAATCTATATGTTTAAACCATTTTTGATGATTTTATGCAAGTGAATTATTGGAAAAGCTGTCATACATTTCATTTACAGTGCAATACCTTCTGTTGTTGGTCGTTGACATGAGGTGATAGCTGTGGAGAAATGACAAAATATGCTTAGAAAAAATGGTAAGGCGTGTCCTCCTCTTTCAACAGTTTCATATAAGAGGCACTTACATGAAATTGGTTCACAGAACTGCCCAATTGGAGGAAGTCCATGTATGCAGTCACATGTTGGTGTAGTAACATTGCTGCATGCATCAAATGTGTCACAGATGTCACATGACCACCCAAATGAATCCTCACACTGACACTCATATTGTCCAGTAGAGTTTAGATTTGAAAGACAAACTAAAGAGAAATAGATGCCAATGGTCATTATTAAACGTTTGCAAATTTCTGAATTTTACGAGACAGTCGCATTTGTTGAATGACTAAATATAACCAAAATTCTTACTTGTGGTCAGATTCCAGTCGAGAATTAAATCATTAATATCTGTATTTAAAGTGGAGGGGGTCATTGCCACAGTAGTCCTTAGTCTACCAATGAACTCTATTGGCACTGATGTGTTCACCATGAGGACCATGTCCACTGATGCTGAGAAAAAAAGCATAAGGAGATAACCAGAAATTTTCTCACATTTGGGGCATTCATCATTTGTAGCCCAGAGTTGTATTTTCAGTGGGCTGCTGGCTTTTCCCAATTATTATACATGTATATTATCATTTTGACTTATCGCATTCCTCCAAGTACAGAATTTTTCTCCTCATTTTCAACCCCCACCTTAGGGGGGTTGACCTATAACCACCAAACTCAAAATAGACCCATTTTTTTCCACATATCTATCCATTTTAGAGTGTTTGCACTGAACATTGCAAAATGCACTCTCGTGATGTGCCGCCAAATCGGTTCTTTGTTGTCAACAATGTTGCTCATTTTTTCAATGGACTTTGACGCGTTATGAAAACAAAAAGACGGTGATCTCCTGACTGAAGTACAGGTACTAGTATGTGTCTCTAGTATGTGTGACTGAGCGTGGGAACACTATTGCAGTACAATGGGTAAGCGCTTCTGAAAAGCTCTGATATAAAATGATGTAAACACTGCAGCTACGGTATTATCAATATATGACGACATATACATTTGAAAAAAAAACGTGAAGCACTGAAGTTGCAAAATGTGAAGTGGCAAGCGAACTCTGCAAGTAAGAAAAAACATACATTTTAAATACATGGTTAAATACATGCCTATAACTGATGGAATCTTACCTTTGCCTCAATAGAAATTCAAATTTTAATGAAATATGAGATTTTTTTTAATTTTTTGGTGGCTGTATTTCTAAATAGCTGAAACAGCTCATCCACTGAAACCCCACCTCTCACCGTGTGTCTGTCGCACCCTCTTTATGATGCCATTCTATAGCCGATCACCAAGACGGAACAACAACAAAGCTAATGCGATCAAAAATGGGTAGGAGATGTGGAGTGAATAAAAAACCCCCAAACAAGTGTTTTACTAACATTGAAATGAACTGGATTTCACAACAAAGCAAAAGCCTTTTAACTTTCAGTGCCACGGCCGGGATTTATGTTCTTTTAAAATACTTACAGTACGTTGTGTGAGAATAATGAGAATTCTCGTCAAATACGATTTTTTTATGAAAGGGTAGCTGACACCCCTGACTAATTCTTATTTAAATATTAAGACAAGTGAGCACTGTAGTTGATAAACTGTGATTTGGATGGCAGTGTTGCACAAGGTGATGAAGAAAGCCATACATAGTACACATACATTACATTGATGTGATTCAAATTAAGGAATGGAAATAAATTTTCATATGATACCACCCTTGTTTAAATAGATATCGTATAAAATATTCTGTTGGCCTTGAAAGGTAAGTGAAATTGCTTAAAAATTGGCTGGCACACTCGGTGTTGCCTTTTCCGATAACGCTTGGCACCGAAGTTGTCAAGATAGCACACACAACAACATTCAATTGTCCTATAAAATCGGTCTCCTCGGGGAATTACTACTCATAACAACAGTTCCACCCATGGATGAATTATTTAAATGTTGATTGTCAGTCCGTGTGCTCCCAAATACACTTTTTCGCCACTTGGACATATTGTACACTAAAACTTTCCAACTAATAAACGAAATGTTGCTTTTTAATTGGCCAAATCAGTAAAGTAAAATAGTCAACATCTCCTTGGAAGATGTGTGTGTAATGATTTTATGCATGTGAATTAATGGAAAAGCTGTCATACATTTAATTCATAGTGCAATACCTTCTGTTGTTGGTCGTTGACATGAGGTGATAGCTGTGGAAAAATGAGAAAATACGCTTAGAAAAATGGTAAGGCATGTCCTCCTCTTTCAACAGGTTCATATAAGAGCCACTTACATGAAATTGGTTCACAGAACTGCCCAATTGGAGGAAGTCTTTGTATGCAGTCACATGTTGGTGTAGTAACATTGCTGCATGCATCAAATGTGTCACAGATGTCACATGACCATCCAAATGAATCCTCACACTGACACTCATATTCTCCAGGAGAGTTTAGATTTGAAAGACAAACTAAAGAGAAATAGATGCCAATGGTCATTATTACACATTTGCAAATTTCTGAATTATACTAGCCAGTCGCATTTGTTGAATGAATAAATGAACCAAAATTTTTACCTGTGGTCAGATTCCAGTCGAGTATTAAATCATTAATATCTGTACTTAAAGTGGAGGGGGTCATCGACACAGTAGTCCTTAGTCTACCAATGAACTCTATTGGCACTGATGTGTTCACCATGAGGACCATGTCCACTGGCTGAGAGAAGCACAAGGAGATAACCAGAAATTTTATCACATTTGGAGCATTCATCATTTGTAGCCCAGAGTTGTATTTTCAGTGGGCTGCTGCCTTTACCCAGTTATTGTACATGTATATAATCATTTTAACTTATCGCATTCCTCCAAGTACAAGTCAAATTTTTTCACCTCATTTTCAACCCCCAACGTAGGGCAGTCGATCTATAACCGCATAACTCAAAACAGACCAATTTTTTTCCACAAATCTGTGTTTGAATAACATTAATTCAAATGTGAAATAAGTACTATCCTGTCATTTCAAAGTGTGTGTGTGTGTGTATATATATATATATATATATATATATATATATATATATATATATATATATATATATATATATATATATATATATATATACACACACGTGAATTATGTTCTTTTGAAATACTTACAGTACATTGCTAATGATGAGAATTCTAGTCAAATACGTTTCTTTATTAAGTTTTTTTTAAGCCAAATGAGCACTGTAGTTGAACTGTGATCATCGGATGGCAGTGTTGCACAAGGTGATGAAGAAAGCCATACATAGTACACATACATTATATTGATGTGATTCAAATTAAGGAATGGAAATAAATCTTTCATATAATACCACCCTTGTTTAAATAGATATTGTAAAAAATACTCTGTTGGCCTTGAAAGGTAAGTGAAATTGCTTAAAAATTGGCTGGCACTCTTGGTGTTGCCTTTTCCGATAACGCTTGGCACTGAAATTATCAAGATAGCACACACAACAACATTCAATTGTCCTATAAAATCGGTCTCCTCGGGGAATTACTACTCATAACAACAGTTCCACCCATGGGTGAATTATTTAAATGTTGATTGTCAGTCCGTGTGCTCCCAAATACACTTTTTCGCCACTTGGACATATTCTACACTAAAACTTTCCAACTAATAAACGAAATGTTGCTTTTTAATTGGCCAAATCGGTAAAGTAAAATAGTCAACATCTCCTTGGAAGATGTGTGTGTAATGATTTTATGCATGTGAATTAATGAAAAAAGCTATCATACGTTTCATTCACAGTGCAATACCTTCTGTTGTTGGTCGTTGACATGAGGAGATAGCTGTGGAGAAATGAGAAAATATGCTAAAAAGAAATATGGTAAGGCGTTTCCTCCTCTTTCAACAAGTTCATATAAGAGGCACTTACATGAAATTGGTTCACAGAACTGCCCAATTGGAGGAAGTCCATGTATGCAGTCACATGTTGGTGTAGTAACATTGCTGCATGCATCAAATGTGTCACAGATGTCACATGACCACCCAAATGAATCCTCACACTGACACTCATATTGTCCAGTAGAGTTTAGATTTGAAAGACAAACTAAAGAGAAATAGATGCCAATGGTCATTATTAAACGTTTGCAAATTTCTGAATTTTACGAGACAGTCGCATTTGTTGAATGACTAAATATAACCAAAATTCTTACTTGTGGTCAGATTCCAGTCGAGAATTAAATCATTAATATCTGTATTTAAAGTGGAGGGGGTCATTGCCACAGTAGTCCTTAGTCTACCAATGAACTCTATTGGCACTGATGTGTTCACCATGAGGACCATGTCCACTGATGCTGAGAAAAAAAGCATAAGGAGATAACCAGAAATTTTCTCACATTTGGGGCATTCATCATTTGTAGCCCAGAGTTGTATTTTCAGTGGGCTGCTGGCTTTTCCCAATTATTATACATGTATATTATCATTTTGACTTATCGCATTCCTCCAAGTACAGAATTTTTCTCCTCATTTTCAACCCCCACCTTAGGGGGGTTGACCTATAACCACCAAACTCAAAATAGACCCATTTTTTTCCACATATCTATCCATTTTAGAGTGTTTGCACTGAACATTGCAAAATGCACTCTCGTGATGTGCCGCCAAATCGGTTCTTTGTTGTCAACAATGTTGCTCATTTTTTCAATGGACTTTGACGCGTTATGAAAACAAAAAGACGGTGATCTCCTGACTGAAGTACAGGTACTAGTATGTGTCTCTAGTATGTGTGACTGAGCGTGGGAACACTATTGCAGTACAATGGGTAAGCGCTTCTGAAAAGCTCTGATATAAAATGATGTAAACACTGCAGCTACGGTATTATCAATATATGACGACATATACATTTGAAAAAAAAACGTGAAGCACTGAAGTTGCAAAATGTGAAGTGGCAAGCGAACTCTGCAAGTAAGAAAAAACATACATTTTAAATACATGGTTAAATACATGCCTATAACTGATGGAATCTTACCTTTGCCTCAATAGAAATTCAAATTTTAATGAAATATGAGATTTTTTTTAATTTTTTGGTGGCTGTATTTCTAAATAGCTGAAACAGCTCATCCACTGAAACCCCACCTCTCACCGTGTGTCTGTCGCACCCTCTTTATGATGCCATTCTATAGCCGATCACCAAGACGGAACAACAACAAAGCTAATGCGATCAAAAATGGGTAGGAGATGTGGAGTGAATAAAAAACCCCCAAACAAGTGTTTTACTAACATTGAAATGAACTGGATTTCACAACAAAGCAAAAGCCTTTTAACTTTCAGTGCCACGGCCGGGATTTATGTTCTTTTAAAATACTTACAGTACGTTGTGTGAGAATAATGAGAATTCTCGTCAAATACGATTTTTTTATGAAAGGGTAGCTGACACCCCTGACTAATTCTTATTTAAATATTAAGACAAGTGAGCACTGTAGTTGATAAACTGTGATTTGGATGGCAGTGTTGCACAAGGTGATGAAGAAAGCCATACATAGTACACATACATTACATTGATGTGATTCAAATTAAGGAATGGAAATAAATTTTCATATGATACCACCCTTGTTTAAATAGATATCGTATAAAATATTCTGTTGGCCTTGAAAGGTAAGTGAAATTGCTTAAAAATTGGCTGGCACACTCGGTGTTGCCTTTTCCGATAACGCTTGGCACCGAAGTTGTCAAGATAGCACACACAACAACATTCAATTGTCCTATAAAATCGGTCTCCTCGGGGAATTACTACTCATAACAACAGTTCCACCCATGGATGAATTATTTAAATGTTGATTGTCAGTCCGTGTGCTCCCAAATACACTTTTTCGCCACTTGGACATATTGTACACTAAAACTTTCCAACTAATAAACGAAATGTTGCTTTTTAATTGGCCAAATCAGTAAAGTAAAATAGTCAACATCTCCTTGGAAGATGTGTGTGTAATGATTTTATGCATGTGAATTAATGGAAAAGCTGTCATACATTTAATTCATAGTGCAATACCTTCTGTTGTTGGTCGTTGACATGAGGTGATAGCTGTGGAAAAATGAGAAAATACGCTTAGAAAAATGGTAAGGCATGTCCTCCTCTTTCAACAGGTTCATATAAGAGCCACTTACATGAAATTGGTTCACAGAACTGCCCAATTGGAGGAAGTCTTTGTATGCAGTCACATGTTGGTGTAGTAACATTGCTGCATGCATCAAATGTGTCACAGATGTCACATGACCATCCAAATGAATCCTCACACTGACACTCATATTCTCCAGGAGAGTTTAGATTTGAAAGACAAACTAAAGAGAAATAGATGCCAATGGTCATTATTACACATTTGCAAATTTCTGAATTATACTAGCCAGTCGCATTTGTTGAATGAATAAAATGAACCAAAATTTTTACCTGTGGTCAGATTCCAGTCGAGTATTAAATCATTAATATCTGTACTTAAAGTGGAGGGGGTCATCGACACAGTAGTCCTTAGTCTACCAATGAACTCTATTGGCACTGATGTGTTCACCATGAGGACCATGTCCACTGATGCTGAGAGAAGCACAAGGAGATAACCAGAAATTTTATCACATTTGGAGCATTCATCATTTGTAGCCCAGAGTTGTATTTTCAGTGGGCTGCTGCCTTTACCCAGTTATTGTACATGTATATAATCATTTTAACTTATCGCATTCCTCCAAGTACAAGTCAAATTTTTTCACCTCATTTTCAACCCCCAACGTAGGGCAGTCGATCTATAACCGCATAACTCAAAACAGACCAATTTTTTTCCACAAATCTGTGTTTGAATAACATTAATTCAAATGTGAAATAAGTACTATCCTGTCATTTCAAAGTGTGTGTGTGTGTGTATATATATATATATATATATATATATATATATATATATATATATATATATATATATATATATATATATATATATATACACACACGTGAATTATGTTCTTTTGAAATACTTACAGTACATTGCTAATGATGAGAATTCTAGTCAAATACGTTTCTTTATTAAGTTTTTTTTAAGCCAAATGAGCACTGTAGTTGAACTGTGATCATCGGATGGCAGTGTTGCACAAGGTGATGAAGAAAGCCATACATAGTACACATACATTATATTGATGTGATTCAAATTAAGGAATGGAAATAAATCTTTCATATAATACCACCCTTGTTTAAATAGATATTGTAAAAAATACTCTGTTGGCCTTGAAAGGTAAGTGAAATTGCTTAAAAATTGGCTGGCACTCTTGGTGTTGCCTTTTCCGATAACGCTTGGCACTGAAATTATCAAGATAGCACACACAACAACATTCAATTGTCCTATAAAATCGGTCTCCTCGGGGAATTACTACTCATAACAACAGTTCCACCCATGGGTGAATTATTTAAATGTTGATTGTCAGTCCGTGTGCTCCCAAATACACTTTTTCGCCACTTGGACATATTCTACACTAAAACTTTCCAACTAATAAACGAAATGTTGCTTTTTAATTGGCCAAATCGGTAAAGTAAAATAGTCAACATCTCCTTGGAAGATGTGTGTGTAATGATTTTATGCATGTGAATTAATGAAAAAAGCTATCATACGTTTCATTCACAGTGCAATACCTTCTGTTGTTGGTCGTTGACATGAGGAGATAGCTGTGGAGAAATGAGAAAATATGCTAAAAAGAAATATGGTAAGGTGTTTCCTCCTCTTTCAACAAGTTCATATAAGAGGCACTTACATGAAATTGGTTCACAGAACTGCCCAATTGGAGGAAGTCCATGTATGCAGTCACATGTTGGTGCAGTAACATTGCTGCATGCATCAAATGTGTCGCAGATGTCACATGACCACCCAAATGAATCCTCACACTGACACTCATATTCTCCAGGAGAGTTTAGATTTGAAAGACAAACTAAAAAGAAATAGATGCCAATGGTCATTATTAAACAATTGCAAATTTCTGAAATGTACAAGCCAGTAGCATTTGCTGAATGAATAAATGAACCAAAATTATTACCTGTGGTCAGATTCCAGGCGAGTCTTAAATCATTTATAGCTGTACCTAAGGTGGACGGTGTCGTCGCCACAGCAGTCCTGAGTGTACCAATGAACTCTATTGGCAGCGATGTGTTCACCATGAGGACCATGTCCACTGATGCTGAGAAGGAGCACAGGAAATAACCATATTTTTTTCACATTTGGGACATTCATCATTTTGTAGCCTGGAGTTGTATATATATATATATATATATATATATATATATATATATATATATATATATATATATATATATATATATATATATATATATATATATATATATATATACAGCCTCGTTATGTACGTGTGTGTGTGATTTGGGTGACTTCAATCTGTATGATGAAACTGTTTTTTGATGATTTTATGCATGTGAATTAATGGAAAAGCTGTCATACGTTTCATTCACAGTGCAATACCTTCTGTTGTTGGTCGTTGACATGAGGTGATAGCTGTGGAGAAATGAAAAAATATGCTAAGAAAAAACTGGTAAGGTGAGTCCTCTTCTTTCAACAGGTTCACATAAGAGCCACTTACATGAAATTGGTTCACAGAACTGCCCAATTGGAGGAAGTCTTTGTATGCAGTCACATGTTGGTGCAGTAACATTGCTGCATGCATCAGATGTGTCGCAGATGTCACATGACCACCCAAATGAATCCTCACACTGACACTCATATTCTCCAGGAGTGTTTAGATTTGAAAGGCAAACTAAAGAGAAATAAATGCCAACGGTCATTAATAAACAATTGCAAAATACTGAAATGGACAAGCCAGTAGGATTTGTTGAAAGACTAAATGAAAAAAAATTCTTACTTGTGGTCAGATTCCAGTCGAGTCTTAAATCAATTATATCTGTATCTAAGGTGGAGGGGGTCGTCGCCACAGCAGTCCTGAGTGTATCAATGAACTCTATTGGCTGCGATGTGTTCACCATGAGGACCATGTCCACTGATGCTGAGGAGCACAGGAGATAACCAGAATTTTTTTTTTACATTTGTGGCGCTCATCATTTGTAACCCAGAGTTGTATTTTTCATAGGACTGCTGGCTTTACCCTGTTATTATGCTTGTATTTGATCATTTTACCTTTTTCTCTGAGTACAAGTCAAGTTTATTTTCCTCATTTTCAACCCCCACATCAACTTATAACTGCAAAACAGACCAATTTTTTCCACATATCTGTGTTTGAATAACATTACTTCAAATGCTAATATCATGTCATTTACAAGACTAAAAAAATAGTGTGTGTGTGTGTTTCTGTGTGTCTGTATATATACAGATGTATGTATGTAATGGATGGATGGATGGATGGATGGATGGATGGATGGATGGATGGATGGGTGGGTGGGTAAGTAGGTAGGTAGATAGATAGATAGATAGATAGATAGATAGATAGATAGATAGATAGATAGATAGATAGATAGATAGATAGATAGATAGATAGATAGATAGATAGATAGATAGATAGATAGATAGATAGATAGATATGGTAGTACCTGTTGTAAGTTGTGTTGGAAATGTGATGAAACCTGTAAAGCACAAACAGTTATCAAACTAAACAAATGATGGCTATTATAATGCATTACAACACAAAAGAGCATTCAGGCCACATACTCAAGTACAGTAGGGAAAAATGATGGCTTATTTTCAAGAAAGAAAAACTCATAATTGTCACTGTTAAATGAATTGAAAGCATCAGCCTAGCTTAAATGAGTGTAACCATCACTAGACAATGTCCACCTTCTTTCAAAATAAATACAGTATATGGTAATAATAATAAAACAATCTCATAGAAATATCATGTTCACTCCTAAAAGAATAATTTACAGTGAAAACCATCACTGGCACACCTTCTTTGAAGTCACTAAATAATTGGACAAACGAAGGATTCCTTCCTTCTTTCTTTCTCGTCGTATAATAAAGCACAAACATGTTCTTAACTTCCTCCTAACTCCAGACAAACTAAACTCATTGTTAAGGGTCCGCAAATGTTAAACTATGCAGGACGCTGGATCAAAATCTTTGTGAAACTTTGTTATTTTGTAATGTGATTTTTTTTTGTTTTTGTTTTTTTTTTTGCTCTTGGAGGAGCAGGAGGATTGGGCTCATTACCATATCTACTTTTGGACTTGTTCAAAAAGCAAGTTGTTATGTCGGTGTTACTATTAGTGGAACTGTTTCAAAGAAGCATCACTTACGCGGTTTACAGTACTGCCCATTTGGAATTCCATTTACACAGTTACAGGTTGGTGTGAGGGCGTTGTTGCATGCACCATAAATGTCACAAATGTCCTCAGACCAAAACAACATATCTTCACAATGACACTGATATTCTCCAGTAGAGTTCGGATAGCAGGCTAAAAGGAAATGGATATGGCAGAATTACCAAAAAGATTGATTAAATTGATTGAAATACAAAACACCTTGAGAGCCCGGAGAATTCTTACCCGTGGTCAAATTAAAACCTGCCACCAGCAATGAACCATCTGTGCTGTTGTATCGCAAGGCACCGGTAATTTCCAAAACCTCCCTCAGTCGATTAATGAAGTCTACTGACATCATGTTTAGAGTGCCAGTCAAGACGAAAATGTCCAGTAATGCTCTGGAGCAATATGCACTCGAACAGTTTCCTATGTCTTGGATCTGAAGTCCAATTGTGGCTGAAACGGAAATATTGTGGGTCCTTAATTTCAGTCACAATTAAAAAAAAATACTAAAAAGAGGAGGAAAACTGTGTCAGTTTCAACCCATGCTTTATTAAGCACATGCTTTACTTAGCACACACATTTAATGCTCCACCCTAGTTAAGTCCTCAAAAATATTACTCACCATTCCTTTTGGCTCTGTTATGACTGTGGGTGTGTTTTCTGTGTATCAGCTCCTGGGAAGTATAAAACCATATATAATAAATATCAATAAACCTGTATCAATAAATGGTAATTTTCTTCTGTTTTGCTGCTTGACTATTAATATATAAAATAAGTTTCCATCAATCTCAGAAAATTTTCCTGGTCCTGAGGAAGAAAGCAGCCGTAGATCATCACACACAAACAAATGCTTTATTGCTTGTCTTTAATGTTCCTTTTATCAAATTCTGCACCAGATGTTTGAACGTACAGTACAGTACCACCTAATCCCAAGGACTGGCATTTTTACCATAATGCCAGGTGGGTTTTGACTTGTACATGCACAATAAAAAACACAACATTTACCAATCTGCTCAGAAGTCAAGTAAATATTTGTAATCTTTGTGGTTTTATTAGTGTAGCCGCCGTTCATGATTTTTCCATAATATCACAACGTACCAACTTGCACATGTGCAATCACTGTGATGAAAAAACTGTAGACCAGAAATTATGTAATACAGACATTATAATACAGTACAACCATCAATTTGCACATTAAAAAGTTAATAACCTTAGCAATATGGGGAAAAATATGAGATGTTTTTGCATTTAGCCTACAAAAAGTACGTTTTGCAATTTATTCACAAACTTGTTTGATAGTTTTTGCCCGTCAAAAATGTTTAGCAAAAACGACTTTATAATTACGTGGATATTATCATTCCATAAATGCATCCAATTTGTAGGTCAATAATACTTTATGTGTTTGCAAGTCATCTTCGTTGCTTTGAATTCTTACTTTCAAAAATAAATTTGAAGACTGTGTGTAGTCCGTGTTGTGGTAAAAGATGAAGGATCCAAGAAAAACGAGATAGATGAATCGAAATGCCTTCAGTAGTTTCATTCCGACTGTAAAGAAGAACTGAAATCACAGTAGAAATAAAATAAAATTGTAACACTGAAAACCATCCATCATTTTTTATTGCGCTTTTTATGTTGGCTAAGACATCACATACAACAAGAAAGAATAGAAAGAAGGTAAAAGGTTTGTATTTACCTGTGGTATTCTTGTTACTGACGAAAGCTCTTATTTTGCCAAACACCTGAAGAAATGCGAGTCAGTCGCGAGCCATCGTGTATACCGCATGTGTCCGAGTTAATTACCGGTCTGACGGGTTCAGTTGCTACAAACATGGAACCATTAGGATTATTCAGCGTTCTTGTCGTGATCATTCCAATTAGAAATTTAGTTCCTTCTTCCTTGATGTTCACACTACTCATTACTGACAGGGAAACTTTAATGCGACTCTAAGGCGTGCGGACTCAATTGTTAGGGTGTGTATGAGGCCATTTAAACTTTCGGTATTGTTGTGCTGCATTTGTTTAAACCAGGGGTTTCATAAAGAGTCATGAATATTTTCACAATTTAAAATAAAATTAATTGAACACAAATATCTGTTTTTGTTGTTAATACCCCCAATGTTCTGTTATTCCTTGATGTTTCACTGGCTTCTATCTACATAGATAGGCAGCAAACAGAAAATTAGTGTAACTCTTCTTTAATTTATTTGTGTCAGTAGTACAGCTCTCACTCATTTATATTGTAAAACTGTAAAGCTAAGAAAATATGTTATTTATGTCAATGTCATTTTAACGATGGTCTGTGGTGGGAAGAAGTACGCTAATTAATAGCCAGTATCTGTAAAGTGCTAGTGCATGAATTTACGTATTTGCCGTGTCAGCTTGTGCAAAATATTGAGATGAGTGTCCTATTCTATTCCTTCTTGCTCTTGGGGCTTTGTTTGCTTGCAACGCATTTTGGCAAGTACAGTGATCGCTCCTACTTCGCGGTCTCAGATATCGCGGTCTCAGTACTTTGCGTTTTTTTCCAGGAAAAATAAAAAATATTTCAGAATAAAAAATCATTTAAAAAATGTGCAAAAATGTACAAAAATTGAGAAAAAGCACAAAAAGTACATTATACAGTACTGTATTAACCAAATAACGAAGTGATATTAGTTAATAACTATGTTAAGAATTCTTCAAGCGTTAGAGTTCGTGATGGTTTATATCTTAATTTGAAATGCATACTTTTAATTTGTCGGGTCGCGTTGCATTTCCGTTTCCTGTTTTACGTTCTCTGTGCTCATTCAGTTAGTTAAGGTGACATCATAAATGACAACGTAAGCTCATATTTATAGTTTATTATCATTTATGTTGATAACGCACGTTACTGCCTATGTTTAGTAAGCGATGAGTGTTTATTCTGTTTATGTGTTCGTTTGTGTAGAGGTTGCACTTTATAGTTAGTAGTTGTTATTAGTTGTTGCTAACCCGCTAATGTCAGCTAAAAATACGGTAAATTCATAAATTAAGTGTTTATATGTTAGTTTACTGACTTTAAGATTGTTGTTTATTTATTATTCAACAGATACTACATGATACACCATACTTGAGTCAAAATAAATGTGAAGTTCAACGTGATGACTTGCATACTTTTTCACTGGAGTCTTGGTGCAAACCAGTCCTGAGAACAAATTCTCAACAAACTAAGTAATATTAGTTATTTAATGAATATACAATAATGTTAATAAGGATAATGTAATGTTCAATAGTAGGAGAAAGGAAATAAAATAGGCAAAAAATACAAAAAAAAAGGATTGTTTATGGTTAGTGCAGCTATATTGGGGCGTACATAGAAATCTAGGAACTGATACCCTACTTCGCGGGGGGTTGACAGCCCCCATTAACCGCGAAGTAGGGGGAATCACTGTATTTATCATAAGGAAAATGGGTATTTTTTACTAGCTCATCGGCTGTTTCTGGCCATAGAATGTCAGTTACAGCTATGAAATCCCACTCAGTGTGAATCTGAGAAATACTACCAACTGCAAACCCAACTGAAAAAATGAAACACATTTCTACATGCTAACTCTCTGGCAGTGTCATTGATAGCCACTATTCTTGTATGGTATGCTTGCAGGAAGAAGACAGCCCTAAAAAGGCATGCAAATCCGTTTTTGCCAAGCTTTCCTGGCATGTTGCCAGTCAAATTAAGTGAACCGAAGGCACTTTTGGTTTCACTTCATATTCAACAGCTTTTTTGCAAGTTACATCAATAATAATAGGAAAAATAACTCTTGAAGTTGACTAGAAAATGAGAATGTATACAGCTAACTAACAAACATCATCTTATAGGTAAAAGTAAGAGAATGACACATTGACCTAAAAGGAGACCAGATGATGAAAAATATTAGAAAGAACAAGGTTAACCACACGAGAAATCATAAAATGGGCATCTACGGAGAGAGTAATAATTTAACCAAGGAGAGGAATGGCATGGTACATCTTCAATGACGTTGCTCCACCATGAAAATAGTTCACTCGCATAATAATGAGGGTGTTTCCACCCAGCTTGTCAATAGACAATGGTGTTTAATAACTGTTGGCTTGCATTCCAAAGAAATGATACAAAGCAGACTTGGAGCATAGATGGCTGAGTTTTCCGCTACATCTCAGGTTGGTCACTCCTAATGAAGCCCTTGTTGCATGAACTGATTAAGCACACTCAGATGAGGGTGAAGACAACCAGAATAGTCAAATTTCATTGATTCAAAACCTTGATGAAGAAATCACCTGGAAGAATTCATTCATTAGTGGGGATACGTGGCAAGGAAAATGGATGGATTGGTGCGTCAGCTCTTGGTGTTCCCCTTGTGATTTTATTTGTGTGTTGCAGAAAGTTGGAATTCTTTGCCTAAGGGGGCAGAGTCACTGGCTGTGCACCTGCTTGAAATCAATCGTTGTCAGATCACTTAAGTCACGGGTGTCAAAGTCAAGGCCCGGGGGCCATATCCGGCCCGCCACCTCACTCTTTGTGGCCCTTGAAATGCTGATGTGACTTCAGGTTTCAGACTAAAATACCAAAATTGCAAGTTGTCTTTAACTTTTAAAAATTTTGTGGAAGAAAAGCAAACATTTTCTTATTCTCCAAATCCCGGCTTCTGATATCAAATGTGTGATCAACACACTTAAAATGTATTTGAATTCACAGTCATTCCGGCCCTCTGACAGAACCTATCACTACAATGCGGCCCAAAATAAAAATTTGTTTGACACCACTGACTTAAGTATAGCCGGAACAGGAGAATGATGCAGGATGCTTGTCTGAATAAAAATATGACAAAAACCAAGGAGGAATGTTATTTATCAAATACAGTAAAACCTCGAGATATGGTCGCTTCTGTATTTTTTTATTGTATTATGAAAATTAGTCAGCACATAAAAGTGTTACAGGTGGGTTCGCTCAGGGGTCTTGCTCTCCGGTATCGGCCTGCTTTGTTTCTTTTTCCCCTGTGTTTCCTGGCATCTTTTTTTTAGGTGTGCCCCATCAGTGAAAGGATTGGTCGGCCATTATTGGCTGCTGCTGATTGGCAGGTCGCACACCTGCTATATATTGAACTGAGATGGCAGGCAACTTCCTCGTCCTCCTTCGCTCCCAACCAGCCACGCATTTGTACAAATAGTTATGGAAACCGAGCAGTAGGGGTGACGCGCAGTTTTTGTTGTACATTTTCTTTCCTCCTGTTTTTGGAGCTAGGGAGGTAAGCCTATTGTCTTTTGGTTATTTTGTTTGCTAGGTTAGTTTGGTTATTGCCCTGACAGATTATTTTGTTTGTTGTTTTGGCCTTGGTTCACCCTGAGTTAATTGTTCCTATCTTTCAGTAACCCTTTTGTCATGTAATTAAATACTGTATATCTTTTGTTTTCAAACATCTGGTTTATCGGCTGGCTGCTTGGGAGTTGGGGAAGGCGGGGCCCATTACCTATGTTGTGTCCTAGGCCCCTAGACTGGGACATAACAAAAGAAACAAAACTTGAAATCTCAAAATTCCAATTTGTGTTGAATGCAATATGAGGTTATACAGCCCGTTAATATGGCTGCTCATTTGGAAGGTTTAGGAGTCAGATATTAGAATTTTTTTTCTTGATATTACAAAAATTAGTCAGCATGTATAAGAAATATAGCCACTTATGCTTGGGGAAAATATGCAAACTTCACACAGGAAGGCTGGAGCCAGCTCGATTTGGATTCGGGTACCTTAACTGTGAGGTGAACTTGCTAACCATTGCGCCACCTGAGTCACCCCTAAAAGAAACTAAATGAAATTAAACAAAAAACTTGAAATCCTCAAATTCCCATTTGTGTTAAAAGCAACAGGAAATCCTACAGCCCAGTACTCTGGCTGCTCTTTTCAGAGTTTTTAGTTTAGGAGTCGGATAATATTGCGCTTCTCAGGAACACATACACGAGCTCTCTGTGGATGACGAGAAATTAATACAATGGCAGAAACAAAGGAAGTGCCATCTTCGTAATATAAAGTTTTCTTTTTCTGCTGTTTGCCCTCTTTCTCTGCTGCTGCTTTTGCTTTGGAATATCCGCTCACTCAAAAAGTAATGTAACATTTTTTAAGCAATTGGAATTATTTACATGTAAAACATGACTCACAATATGACAAAAATCATGTTATGAAAGCCACTCCAAAGCAGATTGATTAAATAAATAAAGTGTTTTTAAAACAATAACACTATATATTGAAAACTGAACATCTTATTGCAAGTGAGTATTGCGCCACTCTGTTAGCAAAAAAAAAAAAAAATCGATATCATCGCCCAGCACTATTAGTCATGTGTTGATGAGGTGTGATGGAGAGTACAAATCAAAGTCGAGGCCCGGGGGCCAGATCTGGCCCACCACATCCTTTTATGTGGCCCACAGAATGCTGGTTGGACTTGATTTCTGGTTAAAACACCAAATGTGACGCTCTGTGACACCGGAAATAACGGGAGTGGCTGGACCCAACAGACACTGAACTGAAGTATCAAATGAGCAAAACGTTGAAAAACAAAAGGAGCACGTAACACGCTACCAGGATTAGAAAACAAGAAAATCAAAACACGACATGGGTCAAATGGAGAACAAAAAATGGCAGAGACAAAAAGTGTCAATGCAAATATAACACGTGTGGAACAAACCACGGGAGGGACGGAACCCACAGGGCCGCAACGTCAAAATAATGCCAAATAAAAGTAGCAAAGTAAAGCGCTCGGAAAAACTGCAGGGATGATTAGTAACAACAATTGATACGCGGAGAATACTCACGGAGTACAAAGTGGCACCAGAGAAACAACAGGGAGGGTACGCAAACATGCAGTAGATAGGAACTTAGAAAAACTTGGATTCAGGAAGTGCTAACAAGACGGATGTTCAGAGAATAATCTGACGTCGTCACCCTGCCCCGGCTGCGCTTAAATAGAGGTGATGGATATTGAGAACAGAGGGGTTCCACCCCTCACTCAAAGACAGGGTCGTCCTGCAATAAAACAGAGTCCTCAACACAGTCATACCGGCCCTCAGAAACAATACTGTAACAACAATGTGGCCTGCGATGGGAATGAGTGCGACACCCTTGGTGTAGACAGAATGAAACACTGTGTCACTGACACCTACTGGACTTTAAAAATCCTGCAGGCAACCCACTTGACAGACTGAACTGACACTGATTCATGACTTTCTGTATGCAATATCGTTTAAGTCTATGCATATATAATGTATAATTCAGTATCTTTAAATAATGTGAACGTGTATCAATGCGAAAATCTAAGAGAAAATAATGAGGATGCTTGGACTTTTTGTCTTTACAAATCTTTATTCTAAAAATGAGTCAATTGGATGCAATCCACTCTCTCTTTCAATTTCATTATCGTTCTTTTTCTTATGGACGCCATGATCTACAGGACATGATTTTGTAATTACAGCCAAACTCATGACAGTGAAAAGTCACTTAAATGTCGCCATTTTGGATCTGATGTCGACGATTGAAAAGGAGGAAAGGACAGAGTTATTCTGTAGTATTGAGTGGGAACTTTCATGCATTTGCACTATTGTGGGCTTCCAGTTTCCGTAGGTTCGGTTGCAAGGTCACTAATGTAATATAGTCGTAGAAAATGTAATGCATACGTTTTTTTTCCGGGTTCGGGAATTTCCATTTGACAGAGGTCCATAGTTGGGAGTACTTACTGTATTTGTTTATATTTCAATTTACTCTTCCTTTTCACATGAACGAAAGGGTTTTTAGTAGTAATTCTTTTGCTGCCCCGAGAGTCCATGGCACACTTAGCATCTGCCAATTCTGACTAATAGGCGAGCTTGCACTGGCTGAAGGGAACTAACTTACAAAACAAGAAAAATTAAACAAAAGAACAAAAGTCAACAAGAAGTAGATGAGATGTATTTAATCTTGTAACCAAAGGTTTGTGATACACCGTATTTTCCGGACTATAAGCCGCACCGGTATATAAGCCGCAGAAGCAAAAATTGACCCCCCCCCCCAAAAAAAACATATTTTGCCACGGATAAGCCGCACTGGACTATAAGCCGCAGGTCATAACATCAGATATTTATGCAAAAAGATGGTATATAAAAGTTTTAATTTCTTTATATATATATATATATATATATATATATATATATATATATATATATATTTGTTTATTTATTTTAATAGTCTACCAACTGCAACATTTCTAACAGCATTCTGTCTCCCATTGTTTAATTGATAGATTAATTTCATAAACTTTGGCCACACTGCACATAAATAATATATAGAATCATAATATTATAAATACAATCTTATATACTGTATACTGTATATCAAACACAAACTTTTATACAAGATCTTTATGCCGTCCTCACTCCTAAGCGTCTGTATTTTTTTGCTAGCTAGACGGCTGGTTAACGACGTTTCAAACAACCAAACTGTCTCTCCTTTTGCTCTGGTTTATTTGAACAATGGCCATTGACCATTAAACTCTTTAGGTCGCCGTAAAACTAAAAAAATAAAACATGTAATCAGCTCATGATACATAGCACCTCTCGAGCTAACAAACAAGTTGCACAATCAAAAAAAACTCTTATTTCCAATGTCTCTAACGATAAAAAAAACAGATGACCCGTGTCATCATTTTGACAACTTGTGTAATTACGAACAATTCTCATTCAAGGCAAAACAAAATAAGATCAGCAATCCTCCAACATTGCCTTGTTGTCTTATTACGCTGCTACATTGGAGAACTAACTGTCTGCTGAGAAAAAAAAATATTTCGAAATAACCATAAGAGGGTGCTCTATGTCTATGTACAAATCTAAAACATCAATAGTGGTACTGCATTTCTGAAGGGCAAAAATAATCTCATTCTATTTAGACATTTTTTTTATATATATTTTTAATAATATATTTTAAAACTCTTTTTGAGCACAGCCATTGATTCACATTTTTGCAGTTCTATTTCATAGTTGTTCCATAAACTGACTTCTTCAGCAGGTACACACAATTGTTGACCGGTGGGAAAAAACAGCGGATAAGCCGCACGGCTCAAATCAAGAGGAAAAAGTCTGAATTTGAATTTTTAGAACTAATTTGGTACTAAATGTTGCCAAATGCATCTTGTTCACAGCACTTAAATTTAGTAAAGTGAGATGTGTTAAAGAACAAAGGTAAATTCAATGTTTGATTAATGATCGCATTCAACAATTTATTAATCTCGTACATCAATGAATTAGTTGGATACAAAACATTTATACAGTTAATGGTGTCTTAAATTAAGATTAAACAAATAACCATGAAATACAAAGTATAGAAATATAGTTCCTGTAATGGGAGTAACACAAAATTCACAAACAGGTACGTATTATGCAAAGGATGCACTTTAGTGCCCTTAAGTTATTTTTGCAACTGGAAAACACGGTACATTTTTCACAGAAAGTTTTCAGATGAACCTTAAACGCACTATATTTTTATTTCATAATCTCTCTAAGATTGCATAAAGTACAGATAAGGTAAATATTATTTTTTAAAAAATGTTCGATCAAAAATTGTCAAATCACTTCTCTATTAGAATTCAAAAAGTCCTAAGATTTGTCACTTACTATACTATATTATGACCAAAAAAGGTTAAAGTGCATTTTAAGTTAATCCTGAAATTTCTGATCCACAACAGACCAAGCATAAAAAATCGCAAAGTTTTATGAGTTGTATGTAATTCAAAAACATAGTACAGTTAACACCTGCAGACTCTCTGTTCATCATAAAATGATTTGATTCGCTGATTTTGTTTTGCATTTGAAGAATTTGTTTGATATGTTTGAGGGTTTCTCCCTATCCCCACCACTCAATTTTTTTTTCTTTTTTTTTGTATAACAAATGAGTGTCGAATTGTCTCAAGTCGTGAGCTGGATCGGTCCCTATCTCCAGTGAATAGCGGGACCTGACTGTATAGCAGGGGTGGCCAAGTTCGGTCCTCAAGAGCCACAATCCAGCCTGTTTTCATTGTGTCTCTTCAACTAACACACCTGATTCAAATGATTAGCTCATCAGCATGCTTTGCACAATCCTGATAACGACGCTGATTTGACTCAGGTGTGTTGGTTGAAGAGATACATTGAAAACAGTCTGGATTGTGGCTCTTGAGGACCGAACTTGGCCACCCCTGCTGTATAGCATATTACAGGACATCAAACACTCAAATAACAAAAACATGACCAGCAAAATACTGCGCTCTACATTTTAGTATTATTATTCTGGTAACAATGAAGATTGGCGCAATATTTTGAGTATTAGCAAGAACTAAGACGATAGTCAAACAACATTTAGTTGTTTGTCTGTACTGTATGTATTATATTGTTGTATTCTGGCCAATATTTATAAATTAGTATCAAACAGTTTGGAATACGTACATTCGAAAAAGGTCACCTGTTTTAAGGCAATACTATTGCTCTTGTATGTGCTTGAATGAAAGTTATCAAGAAGACAACTTTATAGTCAGTGTTTTAGCATAACTCAGCAATCAGACCATTTTTGGAAATATCTTGTTGCTCGGTCAGCCCAAGCAGAGATGTTTGCAGAGGATATCAAGTGTTGACCGCATGAGATGACGAAGACAAATCAGATGATACGTTGTTACCGCCTAAAAGGAAAAACAGACTCAATCAGTGACAAAACTTGGACAAATGGACAGAATTCTAAACTACAACTTGGTTGCTGTCATCTGTTGCTTTGCTGACAGTTCTATGCTGATCATCTATTCTGACTTTGTGATGTCTTCCCTTGGAAAGAACAACTTTACAGGGATCTTCAGTATTTCCTGGGATGGTTCACAGCTAAGTGCATAACTGTCAGGATGAAAATTAGCACTTTCAAACAAGAGCCAATAATACAGTGGACCCCCGATCTATGACATCCCTGCCTTTTGTTTTTTTTTCACTTCACGACGTGGACTGTGACGTTCTTTCGTACACTCTACGGTATTTTTCCCGCTTTACAACACTAACAAGGGTCATGGCCTTAATGGTTGGCTGTGTTTATGTTATTTGCCTCCATCTTCAGGCATTTTTAGGTAATTGCTATTATTTTCTGTACCAACCAGAATCCAGTGGGCTAAAAGTGCGGTGTAATCCCTACTTTCTATTAAAAACCAAGAGAGGGAACCTAGAGGTACATCTCAGATAAACTAGAGACACTAAATTAGATAGGTAGGGTTCCAGAAGACCTGGTTGGAGGTGGCAGGCAAGGCAAAGTTACAGGATTCCATTTTTAAGTGCTGTCCGACTATACATCATAATTGTCGAACTCAAGTCCTTGCAGGCTGGTATCCTGCATGTTTTCCAGTTTTGTCTCCCAAACACACCTGATTGAAATGATGAGTTTATTAGCAATCTCTGCAGGGGCTTGACAATGATCCTTATCATTTGAATCAGGGGTCTATGAGAAACAAGGTTCAAAGACATGCAGGATACCGGCCCTCAAGGGCTGGAGTTTGACACCCGTGTAACTACATGGAGCTCTCCTATGGGATTGATGGGCGGGCGGACAGATGTTCTTTGTTATACGTTACCCTTGTTACTTTGAAAAATCTACAACCGTTTTTGTCTTGAATGGTATTTTTAAGTTTAGTGGATGATCCTCTTAAATTGCTGCACCATCCATGTGACTTCAGTATTAATTTACAATATGGGGGGGTAAAAAACTGGATTTTGCAGTTTTTTTTACTAACTTCCACATGTCACCATTTTATTTTAAAGTAATGAGTACACCATAATCTCCATATTAACAATGGTAGTTAGGAACCCAGCATTGTGTTCTAAAGTCTCAGAAAGCCACAACAAAAGGAACAAAGAATCAAAGAGGATCTGGATCAAAGAAATTGCAAATCCCTGCTGCAGAAAACACTCTCCACTCTGTGAATAGTGGCTCACAGCAAGGGCAAACTTTTAAAAGCTGCAAAAATTGTGCCAGTCGGATTCTGTATATGACATTTCTGTGTGGAATGTACATGCATCAAGCATATATCAAGTTTTACACTAATAATTTGGGTTGGTGGATAATTGATTACAATTGTCCATCCATGCATCCATTTTCTATCGCAGCTTATCCTCAATAGGGTCACTGGTATGCTGGTGCCCATCCCAACTGTCTTTGGGCAGAAGGCAGGGAACACCCTGAACTGGTTGCCAGCCAATCAGAGGACACACAAAGACTAAGAATCGTCCACATTCACAAACACACTTAAGGGCAATTCGGAGTTTCCAATACCTCTGCCATGCATGTTTTGGGCAGGGGTGAGCAGCCCGTCAGCACTGACGGACTTTCAGTTGCTGACGGTGCAGACTGAGAAAGCAATGTTTTGAATTGAGTGTCAAGATGTTTTTGTGGTACTTTGCTTTTTAAATATTCAGCAAAGAAAAGTATTCATCACCAGTCGCTGTTGATCAAGCGGTTATAGCTTACTAATAATACAAACTGAATTAGAACATCATCAAAAATAATGCCACCTAGTGGACAGGCTGACTATTGCAGTTTTGTTACTCTATGACAAAACTATAGAGCAGTGGTTCTTAACCTTGTTGGAGGCACCGAACCCCACCAGTTTCATATGCTCATTCACCGAACCCTTCTTTGGTAAAAAATAAAATGTGATTTTTGTTACTGGTGCACGAAATGAACTGTGCATTAATATCACCTTGTTCAAATAACAAAACCAACACAGTGCATGGTAGGAAATCTCAGAGCAGGACGCTTTTAATGACTGTGGCCACTAACTGCAGACTAGACGACGTGGTGGACCTCTGCGGCAGAGGCTCCACCGAACCCCTGAGACCGACTCACCGAACCCCTAGGGTTGGATCGAACCCAGGTTAAGAACCACTGCTATAGAGAGACCAGGAGTTGCAAATTGTTGCCCGCATGACTGTGCTCACTGGCATGCGGAGAATAAGCAAAATCCAGACAGGGAGGCCACGGCTGGAAGTGTATCAGAAAGTGAGGCAGAGGCGTTAACCATTCTTCCACCGTGCAGCCCTGGTCTAAAATCTAATCAAAGGATTTTCAACTTATTTGTATCGACAGGAAGCATTGGTAACTAATTACAAAGTGTTAAGTAAATTAGATTCATCTACAAAAATTAACTACAAGAATTAAAATCAGAATAATAATAATTTTTGTACTTTATGAACAGAAGCCTCCTATGTTTGTGCTTTGCCTGAAACTGTCTTTGCTTGAAACCAAATTGTCAGGTGCGCTAATAGCACATTAAAGAAAACACCTGTCCCTCCTTTTTCTAAATTTTCCAAACATGCAAAACGAGGTTTGCCCCAGTGAAATAGAATCCAAGAAGTATAATGGACACTTTTCAAAAATGCGGTACCTCTTCTTCCAAAGTTCCTGAAAATCTGCCATCCACTTGACGAAGTGCCAGAACTCGTAGTCTAAAAGAATTGACAAAACCACATTAATTGAGTACAATATTGAAGAAGGGATAGTGTATGTGATCTGCAAATACTGTGTGGATGCAATGTTTTTCTTACTCTTGTCCCACTTCCAGATGTCGATGATTTGAATGCCGAAATTTCTGACCGAACCTGAAAAAAATGTCACAGTGCAACTATAAGTAAATAAGTCTGCCAGGGTTTGTGACATGATTTTTTACTTTTATACACAATTTTTCCAATGTGTTACAAGCACAATGAAGGAAATCTAAGCAAAGTCAACTCTACAGGTGATGAAAGGTTTGAGACTTCTGTGCAACAAGTGAGATTGTTCTGCTCATTTTAACTGTGCTTAATTAAATTTAAAAAAAACTCTCATCAGATTTAAAATAAATTATGCAACAAAAAGTGAGGTGATTGATTTTGCATATGCACTACAAATAGTAGTTTTGAGGAATTAGAAGCACGTACCTTTCTGTCTAGGAGAGTTCCAAAAACCAATATGAAGAAACCCTGTGTAACGACGAGAAGAAAAGCAACAAAACATGTAATCTCCAGAAAATGTAATGTGTTTTAAAACATGGAACCTGACCTGATTTGCGTGCAATGACTCGCTATATAGTCGATATGTGACCTTATATGGTTAACGCTCAATTGTGACTAAACACTGCCTTTTTTCATTGGATTGTTTTTGCACAATTTTGTAAGTATAATTCAAACAAGATGAAATTAAGCCTAGTTGTATTTTAAATGCTGAACAGTGACATGTCCTGAAGGCCATTAAGAGCTTCTCTGCAAGCCTAAACATCCATCCATCCATGAGCCACTAATCCTCAATAGAGTAGCTGGCGTGGCCGTGCCTATCCCAGCCTTCTTCGGGGAGGAGGCAGGCGACACCGAGGACTGGTTGCAAGCCATTCGCAGAGCTCATGGAGGCAAGCAGCCATTCACACCCACTGTCACCCCTGAAATCAATTTGGATTGGAATGTGGGAGGGGACCCGACGAACATGGGGAGAAAATGCAAACGCCACACAGAAAGGCCGGCGAAAGCTGGAATTGAACCCCGGGTTTCCTATTACATCTTCTTATTTTCTCTTATTATTTTGAAAGAACTGTGATTATATATCAAATCATAACAAGTGAATGTTTGTTATTATAGCAAAACAATCTACATCAGGGGTCACCAACCTTTTTGAAAATGAGAGCTACTTCTTTGGTACTGAGTAATACGAAGGGCTACCAGTTTATGTGAAGACACCGATCATGTTAATTATTTTCCACAATAATTAAAGAACAGCTGTAGTAAGTATGTAAATCAAGTGTAATATGTGATGTAAATGTAATACAGGTATAATTATTTGTAAAAATCATAGAAAATCACCAATGTTCTATCTCTTGTAAGCTACAGTATTTGCAGAACAGACCTGCGGCCTACTCTTGTGATATTTGGAGGCTACCTGGTGCCCACGGGAACCACTTTTGGTGAACCCTGACCTACATTATTAAAATTTTGATAACGGAGATAAACCCTATTGGAGTTGGCGGATATCTAGTTTATCGTAAAGTTTCCCAGACAGTTTCCTAGTTCTTTTGGGCACGACCCACAGCTTGTAACCATAGGCAAGGGGAGAAACGTAGATCGACCAATAAGTCGAGAGTTTTGCCTTTTGGCTCAGCTCTTTCTTCGGTAACAAGTCAGCATTACAACAGACGCTGCGCTAATCCACCTGTCGATCTGCTGTTCCATCCTACCCTCGCTTGTGAGCAAAACCCTCAGATACTTAAACTCCTCTGCTTGAGGCAGGACCTCATCCGCGACCCAGAGAGGGCACTAAACCCTTTTCTGAGAAGCCTGGTCTCAAATTTGGAGGTGCTGATCTTCATCCCACCTGCTTTACATTCGGCTGCAGATTGCACCAGTGAGAGTTGGAAGTCACGGCCTGAAAAAGCCAAAAACGCCACATGATTTGCAAATTGCAGAGGTGCAATGCTGAAACTCCCAAACTGGACACCCCCCAAGGCTTCTGCTGTGCCTAAAGATTCTCTCTCCAAAAGCAATGAACAGAATCTGTGACAAAGAGCAGATTTGGCGGAGTCTAACCCCTACTGGAAACAGATTAGACGATGCAGACCAAACTCTGCACCCCTGAAACGACTTTACTGAGGAGGCTGAGGAGTGTGATCCCTCTAAAGTTAGAAGACACTCTCTTAAAAATAGAGACCACCACTCCAGTCTGCCAATTCAGAGGTGCTGTCCCCGATGTCAATGCGGTCTTGCAGAGGAGTGACAGCCAGGACAGCCCTACAACATCCAGAGCCTTTAGGAACTCTGTGCAGATCTTATCCACCCCCGGGCCATACGACCAAGGAGTTTTTTAACTACTACCTCAGTGACTTCAACCCCAGTGATGGAGAGCCCACCTTAGAGTTTCCAGACTTTGCTTATTCAGAGGAAGATGTGTCAGTGGAATTGAGGTCTTCCAAGTACCCTGCCCACCGGTTCACAACGTCCCAAGTTGAGGTCAGCAGCACCCCATCCCCCCCTTTACAATGCTTATCCCTTCTGAGACGCTCGATGGTGAATCTGAATTTTTTCAAAGACATTTGGAAGTCGTTTTCCATGGCCTCGCCGACCTCCTCCCACAGCGCATTTTTGCCTCTGCGATTGTCGAAGCCACACTTCAAGTGGCCAGTCAGTTCCTGACTTCAGCCTATCAGCTGCCGATGGAGTTCCAAAGGCCCGATAGGACTCTTTCTTCAGCTTAGCACTGGTGTCCACCAGCGGATTCGGGGATTGCTGCCAAAGGCACTGACCACCTTGCAGACAGAAAAATGCCTCAATAATGGTCATGGAACATGGTCCACTTGGACTCAGTGTCCCCCGCCTCCCCGTGACGTGAGGAGAAATACTGTAGGGAGTTGAAACTCCTTCTGACAGGGGACTCTACCTGACATTCCCAGCAGACCCCCATGGTATGCTCTGGTCTACCAAGTCTGATCGGCATGCTCCCCCACCACGGGAGCCAACACACTAGCATGTGGTGATCAGTTGTGTGCTCCTGACTTGAGTACTGCTGTTTGGTGCATAGGAACAAACAACAGTCATGACCCGCACCCGCATCCAGAAGTACCCCAATGCACAGGTGCCGAGCCGTTGGGCAATCAGTGTGCCCACAACTGATCTACGCCTTTCACTGTGTGCAACTCCAAAGTGGAAGAGAGTCCAGCCCATCTTGAGAGGACTTGGAGTAGAGCCCAAGCTATGTGTGGAGGCAAGTCCGACTAAATATTGTCTGAACTTTTCCGCCTCGCATACCAGCTCAAGGTCCTTCCCTACCAGAGAAGTGACATTCCATGTCCCAGGAGCTAGCTTGTGGAGCAGGGGATCTTAGCACCCAGATCACACCGTACCTGACACCTATGGCCCCTCCCACAGGTGGTGAGCTCATGGGAAGAGGGACCCACGTGATCCTTTCAGGCTGAGCCCAGCTGAGCCCCATGGGTGCAGGCCCAGCCACCAGGCCATCACCAACAAGCCCCACCTCCAAGCCTGGCTCCTGAGTGGGCCCTTGGTAATCCCCATTCGGACAAGGGAAAACTAGATGCAATAATTATGCTCATAATAAGGGAACCGTTAGCCCTGTTTAGTCTGTCTCAAAGTAACATTGCTAACTTGGCTAATTAAAGTCCCACTTAGAGTCTCATGCTTTGGATTCGCGGCCGACAACATTGTTTGTCAGCCTGCTCCCAAAACAACTATTATCTGTAGATTTTTTCCAAAGACTACAAGGCTACCTGTGCCCCTCCTACCAAGTGTTTCTGGACTGATAAACAGACTGCACCTTTTTGTAACTGAGAAAATATGCTTGGTGTATCAGCTGAAGGACACACTTACACAAACACCTCGTTTCATACGAATTTCATACCTTGTACTTGTGCAGGTGTAATGATAATATAGGTTTTCTATTCATATACTGTATACTAAAATAGGGGTGAAACTGAATATCTGGTAAAGAACATCTATTATTGATAGGCTTGGTTAAGTTGATTAAATATAGACACAAGATTAAAGAATAATAAGAATTAAATTAAATATATGAGTGAAATATAAAAACACAACCAGAAAAATAATTAAATTCAAAACAATATCAGAAACTTACCTGGAGAGAATTGAAGAAGGCGAAGGCGATGTGGATTCCGAAATTAGTTGGGTCAATCAGGATTCCAACTCCAAGACTCCAAGTTATTCCAAAAAAGGGTGTGAGGATGGCTAAGCTCCTAATAATGACCACCAGTACATACTTCTCATCCTCTTGTGCAGTAATTGTCATCCCCCGACTCTGCAATATTTTAACTATCACAACAATTAGGATTATAATGTTTATAAACACAATGAGTAGTGCCGGGATCACAAATGCCAGCAGCGCTCTTGACTGGTCCCAATTAAGCCAGCAGATCACATTTTCTCGAATGTAAGCATTATTTGGTGCAGTTACAGCTATGGTAATAACGGCAATGATCAGTGGGGCACCGTAGCCGAGAGAGTATCCAATTGCCAACATTGTATTTTTGGAAAGTCCTCCACCAAAGATGCTGACTGAGCGGTAGAACAACAACAGGGCAGATGCCAACATCCAGAAAAAGAGAGCTAGGTAAAAGAAATGGATGAAAAATGTAGCAGCAGTGCATGCATCTGGATTCCTCTTAGCTCCTTCAGAGATACTTGCACCAATAATAAACCAAATGTTTGCAATCAGGAGAGAAAATGCAATGTTAACAATGGAAACATGGCGCAAGTGTGATGTGTTGCTCTTTCTAACTTTTTTCCAAATAAACGCCTCAATAAAGAGGCATATAACTAAGGATGCCATTGAAATACCAACACCAATGTAGGTTATGTAATCCAAAACCCGTCTATTCGGAACATTAGGTGACATTAATATTGAAAATGAGGTCAGGTGGTCACATAGACATGTGACTGTTTCATCATCCCTTGCAATGAGCTTGCAGCCTTCCTCATCCCATCCTCCAAGACCTTCGAAAAGTGAAAAGTTCCAGAATACGCACTGAGGATTCCGTAAATTATCCATGATAACGTCAAATGTGAAAGTGACATTGTTGACGATGGTGTCAGACTGAACTAGAACGACTCTCCCATTGATGATCCTGTCCGTAGAGTTGTCCTCATCTCTTGGAGGAAGTACATTATTCAATGATTCAAAGGTTATCACAGTGAGGTCTGTAGCTCCATTTGCCTCCTGTATGTCTATCTCCACTGTAGAATTAAAATCTCCTGTGAAATTGTTGACGAATGTTGTTTTGTTCAACAAGATCAAAGGCGTTTCAATGCTAAAAGAGTCACTGACAAGCCTACGTGTTATACCCTCAAGAGAAAACAACAACAATGAGCTGACACTCTCATTTCTGGGAGTGATGGTTCTTGTTACTTCATTAACAGCTTGAAGGTTGAGAGTGCTCCATGATTCATTTGCTTCATTTCTAGTAAGGACATCAGTAACAAAAAGGATATCCTAATGTAGAAAGAGGAAAAGAACTTGTAAGTACTTATCTTAACCTTTTCAAGTATTGTGATTTGAAACGAACACTCACCTCCATTGAATCCTGACTTATCGTGATAAATTCTTTTGTGACCAAGTTCTGAACATTGTTGAAAATTGCTACAATGAGTTCAATGTCATTAGGAGATTGAGTCACTTGCATGCTTGTGTTCAGTGTAACAGTACGGAGGTCTTCCAGATATTCTGGCAAAGTCTCTTCAGTCAAAAACTGCATTTTCAGAGGGAGAAAAATGTCACAATCAATACGTAACTCGAGGTTTATCCACAGAACATTGAAATTATACAACTCAACCATAACAATTGTCTTTTTTTTAAACTGATTTGTAGTTCATAATAACAGTATAACACAAGAAGAGTGTTAAAAAAAGAAAAACAAATTTAAAAAAGTTAACCATCTCACCTCAGATTCAGTGAATAATTGTGCAATAGTTTGTTGGGTGCAGTTGTCTTCTCGATCTTCCCATTCTCCACTTTCTCTGCAAACAGCAGTCTTCAACCCCACTTCTTTTATATCACACGAAGCTGTGCCATTATCATTTAAAAATCCATTTCCAAATTCTGTATCACCTACACATGTGAACGTCTGATCTGGAAAGATAATGCATATCTACCTAAGTGATGGGGCATGGAGGGGGAAAAAAAGCTTCAATGTTCAATGATTTTATTTCCAGCTGAAGACTTACTGTTTCCGACCAACACCAATCTTGTGTCCCGTGTAAATTGAGAAAATCCAGACACTTGACAAGTGATCATTCGTTCTTGCGCATCACAGTCTTCCTGTGTGATTGTTATGTCTTGTTGGATTTCTCGTCCAATTCCTAATATTGCACAAACAAAACACAGCACTGTAAAAATGATAACACTTACAAAGTAAAACATTATTCTAAAACTAAATTTTGCTTTGTTAAGAAATTCCCAAATTCAGGAAACCCACACAAGAATTTGCAGACATGAGTAAGTCTTAATTATAAGACTTACACATGAAAATTTATGTATACTCCTGACTACTGTAAAGTTTACAAAATATGTAAGACATTATTTTTCTATAATTTTATGTCTTAATATTTAGAGTAACTACTCTTTTTGGCCATAAGGTTCCGCCCCATCTTAGTCTAGCTTGGTCCAATTACAAATATTTTTGTTTTCTTGATCCTTACTTATGTTGAATATAGGAGTGGAACACCATTATACTGTATAGTAAAGTCCCTGTAGTACATCTCACATATGAACCTGCAAACTTTGGACTAGAAGTAAACAACTAGTTCAATAATATAGAGATGATTATCCTTGAAGAGCACTAACCGACCTATAGAAATACATTGTATGAAGTGTTCTTCTAAAACCCTGCCTTCCTTTATTTCCCATGCCGATTGATATCCTAGCCGTTGTATTGAAGTTGTAATCCGTTCCGCGGTTGGGGTTGTAAGGCGAATTGGCCGTATGACGGGCAATCCAAACCTACAGTATGTTAAATAGCTAATGCATTTAGAACCCCAGGTAAAAACATCAAAATTGTACATACATATTAAAAATTGGCACCATAATAGTATAGTAAGTGCTACGTATGTATAATATACAATCAGAAAACATCATAAATAAAAAAAATGTAGAAAGGATTTATTTACCTTTGAGTGCCACGTGTTATGCCCATATTCCCTAATTAGGGTTATCTCCACCATCGTTTCCATATAAACCATCTTCTTACTTCTCTCTTTAACATCACTAGCAATGGCTAACCCTTTCAACTTTGAGTTAAGCAGTAAAATGCACTATAAATATGGTTTTGTAACCACTCACAATCAAACAAAGCTTTACCGTTCCGCCATTTTGAAACAATTGAGGCCGACCAATAGCAGACCACTATCTCCGTGAGGAGACACCGACCAATACCAGACCTGCATTGTAGTCACGCGTTGCATGGAAGCAGTTAGACGGCAATATTAAATAAGTCCAATACCTAAAAACACCAGCAGATGGAGGCAAAACAACACAAAAACAGCCAAGCCCCTAGTCATGACAGTTGTTTTGGTCGCATTTGGCCATCAGGGCCAGCAAGGCTTTCTCTGCTGGCTGAATATAACCTGACATTATCATAACTATAATAAACTATAATAATTGTCATAACTATAATAAAAGTCAATTTCATTTTAAATTGGGGGGGGTGGCCGAAAGACATGGACGCGTAAAGTTGAGGCTCCCGTAGGCCAACATAATTAACTCCCATACAATTCGAAATAAACATGGCAATTTTTCATGGTGACATGATGAGCAAAGTGGCGACAAAAGAACAAAAGGGCCCCGGAGAGCCAAGGTAAACAAAAGACAATTGTAGCCACTGAAAGCAAGTCACAGCTGGAGGCTGGCATGATGTAATTTCAAACCTGCCTGAACGGCATTAGCCAACAAATTCAAGACCTACGCAGCGGGATGAAGGTGGATCCGCAAACACACAGAGACGAAATTACGGCTCAAGAAATGAGTTGGTACACCTCAAAGTTGATATTGACTAAAATCTCGCGAAAATAACTACTGATATCGGACAACAAAATAAGAAGATAAAGGCTACCCTTGAGCGCACGGAGAAAGTTGTATTGTGGAACTACAAGGCTAATGAAGCACTTCAAGAAATGATACAAGAACAACAAAAAGTCATGGACAAACTGGACCATTTGGAGTCACATTCGCTACGTATTAACTTGCGGATTTATGGCATGTGAGAAGAGGCAGAATCTAAAAGTGGCTCTGTGTCGCAGTTTATGTACGGGTGACTATGTGAAGAAGTTTCACTTGATTTCAAATGACAAATTCACCATGCTCAGCCCTTGGCCCGAAGTCGAAACCTGACTGTCAACCAAGGTCGATTGTCATATTCATTCAGATTGTCATCTTCATTCAGCAATTCACAGTGAAAGAGATGATTTTGAATAATGCATGAGAGAAGAAAGTTGTCACGTTCGACGGACACAAGATTTACTTTGACCACGATTATCCTGGACGGATTCTACTACAGTGTAAAGCCTACCTAAACATTGAGAAAGTTTTAAAAAAAGAAGGCTTCCGATTCCAGACTCCTCTCAACAAAATGCGTATTAATTGGACCAGTGGTGTGAAAACATATGGCATTGCAGCGGAGGCCACCAGCGATCTGTTGGGAAGAGGATATGTGGTGGATAACATGATGGCTGTCGATGAAGGTGATGCGCTCATCCAAAGGCTTCAAACGACCGAGACCGCAACTTGGAAGCACACAGGGAGCGGCCGTGCGAAGGAAACCAGCAAACGCACGTGTGGATGACTGCAAGAATATTAGCTCAGGGGCAGAAGCAAGACCAACCTCGTCTATGCCAGCCTGAGGTAAAAGGCATGTGGAATATTGACTTGCTGGAGGAGGTTCACTGAAATGACCTTGGTGGCCCGGGGAATTAGAAACTGTATATTTGGCTCGAGGGACATTGAAACATTTGGACTGGTAAGAGTATATTAATCCTACATGGGTTGTCACCTGTAATGGGCGTGTTCCAGCTCTTGTGTAGCTCTGGTGTTTCGTGTTTCACCAAGCTTCTGAGAGTAATAAATCTTTTTATGGAGCTCATCTCATCATGCCTCCCTGCATTTTGGATCCACCTTCCCACATCTGTCGCCAACATGGCGCACCGACATGACACTTGGTGGACTTCATAAAACTTTGTGGACAAATACCTTAAGATTATGATTAATCATTTTAAGTTCTGTCGGTATCACATATAATGATACTATCAGCTGTATCATTATATTGATGCAGCTTAAATGATACGTTTCAATTGGTGATGTGGGTTTATTGATGATTAAATGCCCCAAAAATAGCCTGTGTAGCCCAGTAATGCGTACGTGAGCTTCTGAGGGGGCCGAATCACTGAAGGCCAAAGTGTGAAACGCACGAACCACCATTGGAAAGTGGGGAACTTCATTTAAATTAGAGACTTCTAAAAATCAAATAAAAAGAGAGGTTTCAGGCTTTAGAATGGAGTAGAATTGTGATTGTGCAGTCCTTCTCTGTTCTTCTCATGAATGATAAAGAAAAATGCCTTTTCTCCTTTGTGTATAGTTTCCCACAAATGTCTAACAATTGAACCTTACACATTGACACAATGAATAGTTTTATGGGACTGCTTCTCCTCCAGTGTCACAGGAAATTTTGTCAAGGTTGAAAAAATTATAAAGGAAGAAGGATTACGTCGGAATTCTTCATGAAAACCTACAGGAGTCTGCTGAAAAAGTCCAGCTCAATCACAATTGGATGGTGACAGCCACAATTGGCCTGTGAACAATAGACCAATATTCAACAATTATTCAAAACAAGCAACAAGGTAGTGAAGAAATGGACAAGGACAATGATGTGAATGTCTTCAAATGGTCTAGTCAGAGTCCTGACCAGAATCCGGTCAAAAACTTGTGGTGAAACTTGAAGATAAGGAAGGTGGCTGAGGAAGCCACCAACTTGATCCACCTTGAGACCTTTGCCTGTGAACAATAGGCCAATATTCGACAGGAGAAATGGACAATGCTGCTTGACACATCAAGATGGTTATGGGGGTAGTTTGAAACAACTAAAAGCCATGGTATTGATTATTATTTAAGACATTGGACTAGGGTATGAATATTACGTTTGGGTCTGGCAGGCCTGACCGGCACCCTTCCCCACCATCGAAAGCCAACACACCACCAAGTGGTGATCAGTTGACAGCTCCGCCCCTTTATTCACCCACGTGTCCAAGACATGCGGCCACAAATCCAAAGTCGATCATCGAACTGCGGCCTAGGGTGTCCTGGTGCCAAGTGCACATGGACACCCCTATGTTTGAACATGGTGTTCGTTATGGACAATCCGTGACAAGCACAAAAGTCCGAATAACAAAACACCACTTGGGTTCTCTTCAGCCCCCCCGCCGCCGCCAGTGTGCGCTCGCCAGCAGACCCTCCAAGGACTCCAAGAAGGGTAGGGTCTCCGAACTGGTGTTTGGGGGCATAAGCACACACAAGTCAGGACCTGCCCCCCCCCCCCCCCCCCCACCCCCCCCGCCTGAAGGCAAAGGGAGACTACCCTCTTGTCCACCAAGTTAAATCCCAATGTACAGTTGCTGAGCCTGGGGCCAATAAGTATGCCCACACTTGCTCTGCGCCTCTCACCGCGGGCAACTCCAGAGTGGAAGAGAGTCCAATCCCTCTCGAGAGGACTGGTACCAGAGCCCAAGCCGTGTGTGGAGGCGAGTCGAACTATATCTAGTTAGAACTTCTCTGCCTCGCACACAAGCTCAGGCTCCTTCCCCACCAGAGAAGTGACATTAAATGTCCCAAGAGCGAGCTTCTGTCGCCGTGGATCAGTCCGCCAAGGACCCAGCTCACATGGCATCCAAACCCTATGGCCCCTCCCACGGGTGGTGAGCGCAAGGGGGACCAACATTACCCTTTCGGGCTGAGCCCGGCTGGGCCCCATGGGTGTAAGCCCGGCCACCAACGAGCCCCACCTCCAATTATAAAAAACAGCAATTAAAATAAAATATAAAAAAGTTCAATCATAATGAGTTCACAAAATCACTAGAAAAATAGGACAATTTAATTCATTTTTCAATGAGCTGCATAATTTTACTATTACAAACTTTGATGTCTTTGTTTCAGTTTTACCTGTATTTGGGATGCCTTGAAAGCTCACATTGTAGGGTTCCTGGACAGAGCACTGCACAGACACTTGTCGCCCAACTTCACACAGAATAGTGCTTTGGAGGGGGACAACCTTGATTGTGGGTGTTTCCATAAAACGTATTACTTCATTAGAGTTCTCCCAGAAGCTGGAATTCTGATCAAACAGTTGACATCGGTAGATTCCTGAAATAAAATGGTTACGCAAATTGAATTGAGACCTGACAACCAACTACCAAGTATGCCACTTAGTGGTACATTTCCCAAATTTGTAGTAGAAAATACTAGCCTAGTAATCTAATACATACATGTAATCTTTATTTTGACAGATAATTAAAAAAAAACTGTAGAAAATGTGTTTACAAATAGAAAAAGTGTTTCTTACCATTGTGTCTAGAACGGTAATTTTTTATTTCAAGTGTTTCCACTCGATCAACCCTTGAAAATGTGTGATCATCTTCAGTTATTGGAACACCGTCGACTGTCCATTTTGATGAGGTAATACTAAACACAAGCTTCTCTGGTGGTGGGCCACATGTCACATTCATCTTGTCATTGAAGAATACAATCTGTGGTTGAAAGTTTAGGTTTTTGGGGCCTTTGATGAAAAACAATAGAAAGGGTGTAGAATATTATTTTGCAGATTTTTCAGAGATTTTTCTGAGATTAAAATATTTAGAAAGTTTCTCCGACAAGAACATTAGTTACTTACTGTCAAATCTCATAGGAAAGAAATTCCTCAGATCATTGAATAGGCCCACAAGAAGTGCATCAACAGCTTCCTCTTGAATTTTATTACTTGCAGTAATGTTAAAATCAGTTATAGTGCTACCACTCCTATATAACACATTCAAAATCACAGTAAAAACACAAGGTAAAAATTGGTAATAGCAGCTTCAGAAGTTATTATTCACTCTCAAAATACACAATAGATGTGTTTGATAATTGAGTGATTGAATTCTTAATTAATGAAAAAAAGAAATGCAAAATGGCTTGTTTATTGTATTTTTGGAAGGGTAAAGTAACACTGTTTAAATAAATCATAGTTAGAATTTAAGCATCTCCAGATGAAAGAATTATATCTACCTGAAATTCGAAATGGCAGCTGAGAGCCAACCCGGGATATGGATCCCAGATTGGTTTTTAATCTGTTTGAGATGATCACACCCAACATATGTGTCAAGCAATTAAACAAATGAAAACCATTGCTAGAATTCTTTGGAATAATTAAAACAAATGTTAACTTACAGAACCTAAACATCTTTGGTGAACAATGTTATTTTCATCAATGTATGATGCATTAAAGTCGATCTCCAAAGTGAAGGATAATGACCTCCCTACAATGCAAGGGTAGCTTGTCAATGAAACTAGTACATTATTTCATTGTGAAAAGTAATGATGTGTAATATACTCACGATCTATTGTTGGTGTTGATGAGGTACCTGAAGTGTGAATTGTAGAACAAAGCTGAATTAGAAACAATATTTTTTCAAGGTCTAAATCAAGATTATAACATTTCTTAGTGAGAGTAAAGGAAAAGCTGATAAGTGTTTTCAGCCATTGGAAATTAGGATATTACATTATATTTATATTATTAAAGTCATAGGTGAGTCTTGTCCTTTCAGCTTTTCCCTTCAAGGGTCACCACAATATCTCAATGATTGTTGGGCAGGGCATCCTTTTCTCTTACTCCAACTACTCGTCCCTGTAACACCGATGTCAGAGTTTGCCGACAGTAAGTCGAATCAGTTTCCAGTGAGGGTTGATCCAAGGCTGCCCTTCATCACCGATTCTGTTCATTACTTTTCTGGACAGAATTTCTAGGCACAGCCCAAGCCTTGAGGAGGTCCGGTTTGGGAATCTCAGAATAGCATATCAGCTTTTTGCGGATGATGTGGTGCTGTTGGCTTCTTCAGGCCATGACCTCCATCTCACTGGAGCGGTTCGCAGCCGAGTGTGAAGTGGCTGGGATGGAGATAAGCACCTCCAAATCTGAGAACATGATCCTCAGTCACAAAAGGGTGGAATGCCCTCTCTGAGTCAGGGATCAGGTTCTTCCCCCAAGTGGAGTAGTTCAAGTATCTCTGGGTCATGACCTCAGTGTATGCGTCGGGTGACGCGATGGATGCGAATGGAGCGACGTGAATGCCCGCGCACGGTCACAAGAAGTGAAATTTCGCCTTTCGCGTGAAATTAAAATTGTTTAACTTTTTTCGCGTTTCACGTCGCGACAGCCAATCAACTTCGGAAACATTCAACAGCTTACGCAGGGGGCAGGAATGAATCATGGCGGCCGCTTTGCGTTCACCGGGAGCGATCCAACGCTGCCAGCTGAGCTTTCAATACAAAACAGAGCCAAGCAAGAGCACTCAGCTGGCTTGTAGAAAGGCGGAAGCGAGAACATGGGCCAACCGGTATGTGCAGCGTTTGCTTCACTTAACAGCTGTTGAACCGTAGTTACTGTGCTAAGCTAACGATAGCGCAGCATTGTCAGCACAATATTTAACACGGTCTCGGCCACTTGATTGCGACATTGAAACTTTCATTTTTTGGCAGGCGAGTATTGCCTCAAAGCGCCGCTCCCCTCCCCTCCCCTCCCCGGTCCCCAATATAAATCTAAGGCGTTGACCGGTCCGTGGTGATCAAAAGGTTGGCGACCACTGATCCAAGGTATACTTCTGTGGTATTGCCAATAGGAGTATGTCTGGTTTTGCCGATGATGCATCTCAGTTTCCAGGTTCGAGCCATTATCTTCTTTTTGTGTAGTTCGATAAACATAATTTAGGCATTTCAGGGAATTTCAGTGTTTGCATTGTTCAATTTTTTACGTCAATTTTTACACTTTGACTGCAAATGAATATGGACCATATCGGTCGTTCTCTCGTCTGCACCAATAACAACTATCATTTTCCTGAGTATGCTCTGCATCACTTCATTAAGATCCAACCACAAATTTTTCCTTCTCCACTATGCATCCTACATGTCGGGCATACCCATTGACAACAATGAACATCGCACATTCTATTTCTAGCTCAGACTCATAACTCTATCAGATACTCTTTTAACTCCAGATAATTGCTAACTCCTTCAAGATAGCACCTACTTGGGACTCAACCGATCCGATGTGGAAGTCATAGGATTGATTCATATACTGTATTTGGCAAAAGTTCTACATCGGATGCCCTTCCAGACACAAACATCTGTATTTATCCAGGCATGGGACCGGCACAAACAGGCACTGGCTTGTACCCCTTTAGGAGCTACATTATAGGTAAGAGAGAAAAATGAATTGAATTCTGTACTGAGTGTCTCAGATACTTTACTTTGTGTTGATGATATTGTTGTTATTGTTGTTGTTGGTGATGACGTTGATGTCGGTGGTGATGTTGTGTTTGAGACACATGGAGGCACCACATCTGTGGAAAAAATGAAAATCATTCTTATTCACAGTGAACATTTAATACATGACCATTTCATGATCATTACTAGCAAACATAATAACCAAATTGGTATTTTATCCTGATTCATGTGTCTGAGGAGATGTACTTACCTAGTTCACAATGCTGCCCATCTGAAGGAATTTTGTTGATGCAGTCACAACTTTGCGAACTGGAATTGCTACATGAACCATACATATCACAGAATTTACATGGCCATGAATATTCCTCCTCACACTGACACTGATCCTGTCCATTAAAGTCTGTAAAGCATGCTGGAAACAAATGACACAGCATCATTGATTAATTAACTAATATATCATTAAAAAACTCAAAGGCTACATGTGTTTTAAAAGGAGCTGATAATTGTAAAATACGGGTACCTGTGGTCAAATTGAACCTTGTCAGGATTAAATCATTAATGACGTTGAATGGCAATGAGGTATTTTCAACAGCTTCTCTTAGACTGTTAATAACGTCGCTTGGCTCATTGTTGAATGTGCGGATGTTGAGAACCATGTCCACTGACACTAAAAAAAAGCACAAGATACATGACAATTTACATCAAATACAGGCCTCATAACTTAAAAAAAAAAAAGTAGCATACAACGTCATTTGGCAGAGTTAGAGAACACAGAACAACTTCGAAATGACCTTCTGTTTAATGTCTTTGTATATGTGCCAGCCTTTTACTGATGCCATTTTGTTTTTTTACCCAAATTTCTATGTATTGTATGTAGCATTCTTATTTTAAATACACATTTTTGTAAGTATCTATTAGCTCGATTTTGGTTATTCCAATAAATTCTCTGGAGACTGAGAGTGATTTCTGCCTTTTCCTCTGATGCTATGCACCTCACTCTAGACGGGTGAATAACAGCCAAAAGGTAAAAGATCTTGTGCTTTCCCGGGTTGAGAAATCTTGTGACGTTCTAATCTCGCAAGGTCTCAGAGCGCAAGCAATTCGCCTATCCACTCGACCAACTACTTTACATATAACCTATATCATATCATTATTTTATTTTATTTTATTTTTGTTTTGTTGTTTTTAACATGCACATATTAAATACATTGAGCAACAAAAGTGAAATGTAAATGTGTTAAATATGACACCCCTTCAACTCCAAGAATCAATGTCTTTGGAACTTCTTAAATTGCACTACGCAATGCTTTCTATGAACTGAACAGGAGTCTCTTTAAACAATGAATTTACTGTTGACCCTTGCCATTGGAAGGGAATTGGTACTGTTAGAAAATCTGCATACTGTATAATTGACACCTATTCAAATGAATTGAGAGGAAACAAACAGTATTTCATTCATTCTCATTTTCAAAAATAATCTTCTGATTAATCGGCATTCAGTATTTGTTTTTTTTCCGCCAAGAATCAGCATAGACCCAAAATTTAATCTTTACCTCTTGAGCCCTGCTTATTAACAGTAAATACTTTTTACTGATACAGAATAGCACTTTTCTACTTCAGGTACTAAAAGTGCCTTATACTGACTCATACTCATTTACATGCGGATTATGCAGCAGAATGAGTGACTGGGCTTTCACTGTCATGATCAAGGAAACTTTGACATGGTCACAATAGACAAGGATTGAGCCCATGTCCTCCTACTTGGGAGACAACCACACACCACTTAACCATGCTGTTATCTCAAAACCGGACACACCAACTAATTATTGAGACCAATGACTCACAAAACTCAGAAGTGCAACAAACAGGACACCAAGTATGCTCAACACTCTGTTAAATGACATTGGCTAGTAGCCGCTTGGGGCTACATTATAGATAAGAGAAAAACATGAATTCTGTACTGTATGTCTCAGATACTTTACTTTGTTTTGATGGTGGTGGTCCTGGTGGTGATGATGTTGTTGAGGGTGTTGAGGTTGTGCTTGAGAGACATGGAGTTGGGACATCTGGAGAATCAACGTGAAAATCATTCTTATTCACAGTGAACACAGTGAACATTTAAAACATGACCATTTCATGATCATTACTAGCCAACGTAAGAGCCAAATTGCTGGTTATATCCTGATGCATGTGTCTGAGGAGATGTACTTACCTAGTTCACAATGCTGCCCATCTGAAGGAATTATTTTGATGCAGTCACAACTTTGCGAACTGGAATTGCTACATGAACCATACATATCACAGAAGTCACATGGCCATGAATATTTCTCCTCACACTGACACTGATCCTGGCCATTAATGTCTGTAAAGCATGCTGGAAACAAATGACATCACATTGTTGATTAATTAACTAACAGAGCATTGAAAAACTCCAAGGCCAGGCGTGTTTTAATAGGAGCTGATACACGTAAAATACATTTACCTGTGGTCAAATTGAACCTTGTCAGTTTTAAATCATTATTGATGTTGAATGGCAAAGAGGTATTTTCAACAGCTTCTCTTAGACTATTAATGAGCTCGCTTGACTCATTGTTGATTGTGCGGATGTTGAGAACCATGTCCACTGACGCTAAAAAAAAGCACAAGATACATGACAATTTACATCAAATGTAGGCCTCATCACTTACTGACAAGGATCTTCTGTCCATTTTCAAAACGCATCTCATTTGTGTTAGCTCTATTTTGGTTCTTTTAAACAATTCTTTGAAAGCTGAGAGTGATTTCTTCTTCTTCCTCTTATGTTATGAACCTTCCTGTATATGGGTGTGTAACAGCCAAAGGGAAAAAGATCTTGTGCTTTGCCGGGTTGATCTTTCTTCCCATTGTCCGTTGATCCAATTTACAGCATTTATATGGTCAGATTCTGATTAATCTGAATCAGTCTCACAATTTTTCAGTCAATACTGATAGATTGAACAACGTTTGATTTGCGGCATTTTCTTGGTCAGATTCTGAGTCAAACTCGCAAACTTCCAGAGTCAATACTTCTGTACTATTCAGTATCAGCATTGACTCTGGAAAATTGTGGAACTGACACAAATCTGTCAAAATGTGACCGAGAAAATGCCACACACTGAATTGGAGACAATGAATGCAAAGCTGTCAACAATGTTGTGTTACGTTTCTGCCCCGTGTTTACAATTCTGACTGTAAGCATGTCTTGACAAAAAGCTTCCTCAAGGTATTTTCACAACCAGCAAAACAAAAACAAAAGCTGCTTGAATATTTGGCTGCATTTTCCTCAATGCAATTTTTTTTTTTCCTTCTGAGCACCACAGATATACTTTCAGGCAACCGTAACTTGACCCTTACTACTTCCAGGCAATCATATCTTGACCCTTACTCAAAAGACTCAGCATTGAACCATATTTGCTTCGAAGACTGAATAACATGACATTGGGAACAGTGGACAAAGGTTTTTATACAATACCTTCAAGTGTTCGTGGACATGGGTTGACGCCTGTGGAGCAAATTCAAAAACATATTTAAATTTCATTATATTAAAAGTAAAAAAAGGTTTATGTTCATTTTTATCCATCCGTTTGCTTTCTATTGTTCTTTTTGTCAATGGGATTACAGGAGATATTGGGATTACAGGAGAGTTTGACACATTTTTATCTGAGGGGGAAAGAGGCAATGGACTTGGATTTTCACTTATTTTCTACCTTGGGTACTCAAAGCGCTTTACACTAACTAGTCATTTACCATCAGATGTAACTGAGGGTTCAGTGTCTTGCTCAAGGACACTTGGACATGGTTTTGATGCTCGGGGGATCGAATCCACAGCCTCCCAACTGGGAGACGACCACTCTACCGCCGAACCATGCCGCTGCAGTGTAAACTCTGAACTGTTTGTAAAGCGCTGAGGGTTCATCAAATACTTTTTCTCCGATGCAGAAATAGTCCTGGTGTAAGAGACTTGTCTTCGATCTAATGGCAGACTGTTTTACAATTAAAAAAAAAAAGTAACAGCTGCAGTCAAGTTGATCATCTAAATCAGTGCTTCTTAACCTGGGTTCGATCGAACCCTAGGGGTTCGGTGAGTCGGTCCCAGGGGTTCGGTGGAGCCTCCGCCGCAGAGGTCCACCCCTCAGTCTAGTCTGCAGTTAGTGGGCACAGTCATTGAAAGCGTCCTGCTCTGACATTTCCTACCATGCACTGTGTTGGTTTTGTTATTTGAACAAGGTGATTTTAATGCACAATACATTTTGTGCACCAGTAAAAAAAAAACAATCAGATATTAATTATTTTTTTTTACTAAAGAAGGGTTCCGTGAATGAGCATATGAAACTGGTGGGGTTCAGTGCCTCCAACAAGGTTAAGAACCACTGGTCTAAGGAGATGTTCTTACCTAGTTCACAATGCTGCCCATCTGAAGGAATTATTTTGATGCAGTCACAACTTTGGGAACTGGAATTGCTACATGAACCATACATTTCACAGAGGTCACATGGCCATGAATATTTCTCCTCACACTGACACTGATCCTGGCCATTAAAGTCTGTAAAGCATGCTGGAAACAAATGACATCACATTGTTGATTAATTAACTAACAGAGCATTGAAAAACTCCAAGGCCAGGCGTGTTTTAATAGGAGCTGATACACGTAAAATACATTTACCTGTGGTCAAATTGAACCTTGTCAGTTTTAAATCATTATTGATGTTGAATGGCAAAGAGGTATTTTCAACAGCTTCTCTTAGACTATTAATGAGCTCGCTTGACTCATTGTTGATTGTGCGGATGTTGAGAACCATGTCCACTGACGCTAAAAAAAAGCACAAGATACATGACAATTTACATCAAATGTAGGCCTCATCACTTACTGACAAGGATCTTCTGTCCATTTTCAAAACGCATCTCATTTGTGTTAGCTCTATTTTGGTTCTTTTAAACAATTCTTTGAAAGCTGAGAGTGATTTCTTCTTCCTCCTCTTATGTTATGAACCTTCCTGTATACGGGTGTGTAACAGCCAAAGGGAAAAAGATCTTGTGCTTTGCCGGGTTGATCTTTCTTCCCATTGTCCGTTGATCCAATTTACAGCATTTATATGGTCAGATTCTGACTAATCTGAATCAGTCTCACAATTTTTCAGTCAATACTGATAGATTGAACAACGTTTGATTTGCGGCATTTTCTTGGTCAGATTCTGAGTCAAACTCGCAAACTTCCAGAGTCAATACTTCTGTACTATTCAGTATCAGCATTGACTCTGGAAAATTGTGGAACTGACACAAATCTGTCAAAATGTGACCGAGAAAATGCCACACACTGAATTGGAGACAATGAATGCAAAGCTGTCAACAATGTTGTGTTACGTTTCTGCCCCGTGTTTACAATTCTGACTGTAAGCATGTCTTGACAAAAAGCTTCCTCAAGGTATTTTCACAACCAGCAAAACAAAAACAAAAGCTGCTTGAATATTTGGCTGCATTTTCCTCAATGCAATTTTTTTTTTTCCTTCTGAGCACCACAGATATACTTTCAGGCAACCGTAACTTGACCCTTACTACTTCCAGGCAATCGTAACTTGACCCTTACTCAAAAGACTCAGCATTGAACCATATTTGCTTCGAAGACTGAATAACATGACATTGGGAACAGTGGACAAAGGTTTTTATACAATACCTTCAAGTGTTCGTGGACATGGGTTGACGCCTGTGGAGCAAATTCAAAAACATATTTAAATTTCATTATATTAAAAGTAAAAAAAGGTTTATGTTCATTTTTATCCATCCATTTGCTTTCTATTGTTCTTTTTGTCAATGGGATTACAGGAGATATTGGGATTACAGGAGAGTTTGACACATTTTTATCTGAGGGGGAAAGAGGCAATGGACTTGGATTTTCACTTATTTTCTACCTTGGGTACTCAAAGCGCTTTACACTAACTAGTCATTTACCATCAGATGTAACTGAGGGTTCAGTGTCTTGCTCAAGGACACTTGGACATGGTTTTGATGCTCGGGGGATCGAATCCACAGCCTCCCAACTGGGAGACGACCACTCTACCGCCGAACCATGCCGCTGCAGTGTAAACTCTGAACTGTTTGTAAACCGCTGAGGGTTCATCAAATACTTTTTCTCCGATGCAGAAATAGTCCTGGTGTAAGAGACTTGTCTTCGATCTAATGGCAGACTGTTTTCACAATTAAAAAAAAAAGTAACAGCTGCAGTCAAGTTGATCATCTAAATCAGTGCTTCTTAACCTGGGTTCGATCGAACCCTAGGGGTTCGGTGAGTCGGTCCCAGGGGTTCGGTGGAGCCTCCGCCGCAGAGGTCCACCCCTCAGTCTAGTCTGCAGTTAGTGGGCACAGTCATTGAAAGCGTCCTGCTCTGACATTTCCTACCATGCACTGTGTTGGTTTTGTTATTTGAACAAGGTGATATTAATGCACAATACATTTTGTGCACCAGTAAAAAAAAAAATAATCAGATATTAATTATTTTTTTTTACTAAAGAAGGGTTCCGTGAATGAGCATATGAAACTGGTGGGGTTCAGTGCCTCCAACAAGGTTAAGAACCACTGGTCTAAGGAGATGTTCTTACCTAGTTCACAATGCTGCCCATCTGAAGGAATTATTTTGATGCAGTCACAACTTTGGGAACTGGAATTGCTACATGAACCATACATTTCACAGAAGTCACATGGCCATGAATATTTCTCCTCACACTGACACTGATCCTGGCCATTAAAGTCTGTAAAGCATGCTGGAAACAAATGACATCACATTGTTGATTAATTAACTAACAGAGCATTGAAAAACTCCAAGGCCAGGCGTGTTTTAATAGGAGCTGATACACGTAAAATACATTTACCTGTGGTCAAATTGAACCTTGTCAGTTTTAAATCATTATTGATGTTGAATGGCAAAGAGGTATTTTCAACAGCTTCTCTTAGACTATTAATGAGCTCGCTTGACTCATTGTTGATTGTGCGGATGTTGAGAACCATGTCCACTGACGCTAAAAAAAAGCACAAGATACATGACAATTTACATCAAATGTAGGCCTCATCACTTACTGACAAGGATCTTCTGTCCATTTTCAAAACGCATCTCATTTGTGTTAGCTCTATTTTGGTTCTTTTAAACAATTCTTTGAAAGCTGAGAGTGATTTCTTCTTCCTCCTCTTATGTTATGAACCTTCCTGTATACGGGTGTGTAACAGCCAAAGGGAAAAAGATCTTGTGCTTTGCCGGGTTGATCTTTCTTCCCATTGTCCGTTGATCCAATTTACAGCATTTATATGGTCAGATTCTGACTAATCTGAATCAGTCTCACAATTTTTCAGTCAATACTGATAGATTGAACAACGTTTGATTTGCGGCATTTTCTTGGTCAGATTCTGAGTCAAACTCGCAAACTTCCAGAGTCAATACTTCTGTACTATTCAGTATCAGCATTGACTCTGGAAAATTGTGGAACTGACACAAATCTGTCAAAATGTGACCGAGAAAATGCCACACACTGAATTGGAGACAATGAATGCAAAGCTGTCAACAATGTTGTGTTACGTTTCTGCCCCGTGTTTACAATTCTGACTGTAAGCATGTCTTGACAAAAAGCTTCCTCAAGGTATTTTCACAACCAGCAAAACAAAAACAAAAGCTGCTTGAATATTTGGCTGCATTTTCCTCAATGCAATTTTTTTTTTTCCTTCTGAGCACCACAGATATACTTTCAGGCAACCGTAACTTGACCCTTACTACTTCCAGGCAATCGTAACTTGACCCTTACTCAAAAGACTCAGCATTGAACCATATTTGCTTCGAAGACTGAATAACATGACATTGGGAACAGTGGACAAAGGTTTTTATACAATACCTTCAAGTGTTCGTGGACATGGGTTGACGCCTGTGGAGCAAATTCAAAAACATATTTAAATTTCATTATATTAAAAGTAAAAAAAGGTTTATGTTCATTTTTATCCATCCATTTGCTTTCTATTGTTCTTTTTGTCAATGGGATTACAGGAGATATTGGGATTACAGGAGAGTTTGACACATTTTTATCTGAGGGGGAAAGAGGCAATGGACTTGGATTTTCACTTATTTTCTACCTTGGGTACTCAAAGCGCTTTACACTAACTAGTCATTTACCATCAGATGTAACTGAGGGTTCAGTGTCTTGCTCAAGGACACTTGGACATGGTTTTGATGCTCGGGGGATCGAATCCACAGCCTCCCAACTGGGAGACGACCACTCTACCGCCGAACCATGCCGCTGCAGTGTAAACTCTGAACTGTTTGTAAAGCGCTGAGGGTTCATCAAATACTTTTTCTCCGATGCAGAAATAGTCCTGGTGTAAGAGACTTGTCTTCGATCTAATGGCAGACTGTTTTACAATTAAAAAAAAAAGTAACAGCTGCAGTCAAGTTGATCATCTAAATCAGTGCTTCTTAACCTGGGTTCGATCGAACCCTAGGGGTTCGGTGAGTCGGTCCCAGGGGTTCGGTGGAGCCTCCGCCGCAGAGGTCCACCCCTCAGTCTAGTCTGCAGTTAGTGGGCACAGTCATTGAAAGCGTCCTGCTCTGACATTTCCTACCATGCACTGTGTTGGTTTTGTTATTTGAACAAGGTGATTTTAATGCACAATACATTTTGTGCACCAGTAAAAAAAAAAAATAATCAGATATTAATTATTTTTTTTTACTAAAGAAGGATTCCGTGAATGAGCATATGAAACTGGTGGGGTTCAGTGCCTCCAACAAGGTTAAGAACCACTGGTCTAAGGAGATGTTCTTACCTAGTTCACAATGCTGCCCATCTGAAGGAATTATTTTGATGCAGTCACAACTTTGGGAACTGGAATTGCTACATGAACCATACATTTCACAGAGGTCACATGGCCATGAATATTTCTCCTCACACTGACACTGATCCTGGCCATTAAAGTCTGTAAAGCATGCTGGAAACAAATGACATCACATTGTTGATTAATTAACTAACAGAGCATTGAAAAACTCCAAGGCCAGGCGTGTTTTAATAGGAGCTGATACACGTAAAATACATTTACCTGTGGTCAAATTGAACCTTGTCAGTTTTAAATCATTATTGATGTTGAATGGCAAAGAGGTATTTTCAACAGCTTCTCTTAGACTATTAATGAGCTCGCTTGACTCATTGTTGATTGTGCGGATGTTGAGAACCATGTCCACTGACGCTAAAAAAAAGCACAAGATACATGACAATTTACATCAAATGTAGGCCTCATCACTTACTGACAAGGATCTTCTGTCCATTTTCAAAACGCATCTCATTTGTGTTAGCTCTATTTTGGTTCTTTTAAACAATTCTTTGAAAGCTGAGAGTGATTTCTTCTTCCTCCTCTTATGTTATGAACCTTCCTGTATACGGGTGTGTAACAGCCAAAGGGAAAAAGATCTTGTGCTTTGCCGGGTTGATCTTTCTTCCCATTGTCCGTTGATCCAATTTACAGCATTTATATGGTCAGATTCTGACTAATCTGAATCAGTCTCACAATTTTTCAGTCAATACTGATAGATTGAACAACGTTTGATTTGCGGCATTTTCTTGGTCAGATTCTGAGTCAAACTCGCAAACTTCCAGAGTCAATACTTCTGTACTATTCAGTATCAGCATTGACTCTGGAAAATTGTGGAACTGACACAAATCTGTCAAAATGTGACCGAGAAAATGCCACACACTGAATTGGAGACAATGAATGCAAAGCTGTCAACAATGTTGTGTTACGTTTCTGCCCCGTGTTTACAATTCTGACTGTAAGCATGTCTTGACAAAAAGCTTCCTCAAGGTATTTTCACAACCAGCAAAACAAAAACAAAAGCTGCTTGAATATTTGGCTGCATTTTCCTCAATGCAATTTTTTTTTTTCCTTCTGAGCACCACAGATATACTTTCAGGCAACCGTAACTTGACCCTTACTACTTCCAGGCAATCGTAACTTGACCCTTACTCAAAAGACTCAGCATTGAACCATATTTGCTTCGAAGACTGAATAACATGACATTGGGAACAGTGGACAAAGGTTTTTATACAATACCTTCAAGTGTTCGTGGACATGGGTTGACGCCTGTGGAGCAAATTCAAAAACATATTTAAATTTCATTATATTAAAAGTAAAAAAAGGTTTATGTTCATTTTTATCCATCCATTTGCTTTCTATTGTTCTTTTTGTCAATGGGATTACAGGAGATATTGGGATTACAGGAGAGTTTGACACATTTTTATCTGAGGGGGAAAGAGGCAATGGACTTGGATTTTCACTTATTTTCTACCTTGGGTACTCAAAGCGCTTTACACTAACTAGTCATTTACCATCAGATGTAACTGAGGGTTCAGTGTCTTGCTCAAGGACACTTGGACATGGTTTTGATGCTCGGGGGATCGAATCCACAGCCTCCCAACTGGGAGACGACCACTCTACCGCCGAACCTTGCCGCTGCAGTGTAAACTCTGAACTGTTTGTAAAGCGCTGAGGGTTCATCAAATACTTTTTCTCCGATGCAGAAATAGTCCTGGTGTAAGAGACTTGTCTTCGATCTAATGGCAGACTGTTTTACAATTAAAAAAAAAGTAACAGCTGCAGTCAAGTTGATCATCTAAATCAGTGCTTCTTAACCTGGGTTCGATCGAACCCTAGGGGTTCGGTGAGTCGGTCCCAGGGGTTCGGTGGAGCCTCCGCCGCAGAGGTCCACCCCTCAGTCTAGTCTGCAGTTAGTGGGCACAGTCATTGAAAGCGTCCTGCTCTGACATTTCCTACCATGCACTGTGTTGGTTTTGTTATTTGAACAAGGTGATATTAATGCACAATACATTTTGTGCACCAGTAAAAAAAAAAAATAATCAGATATTAATTATTTTTTTTTACTAAAGAAGGATTCCGTGAATGAGCATATGAAACTGGTGGGGTTCAGTGCCTCCAACAAGGTTAAGAACCACTGGTCTAAGGAGATGTTCTTACCTAGTTCACAATGCTGCCCATCTGAAGGAATTATTTTGATGCAGTCACAACTTTGGGAACTGGAATTGCTACATGAACCATACATTTCACAGAGGTCACATGGCCATGAATATTTCTCCTCACACTGACACTGATCCTGGCCATTAAAGTCTGTAAAGCATGCTGGAAACAAATGACATCACATTGTTGATTAATTAACTAACAGAGCATTGAAAAACTCCAAGGCCAGGCGTGTTTTAATAGGAGCTGATACACGTAAAATACATTTACCTGTGGTCAAATTGAACCTTGTCAGTTTTAAATCATTATTGATGTTGAATGGCAAAGAGGTATTTTCAACAGCTTCTCTTAGACTATTAATGAGCTCGCTTGACTCATTGTTGATTGTGCGGATGTTGAGAACCATGTCCACTGACGCTAAAAAAAAAGCACAAGATACATGACAATTTACATCAAATGTAGGCCTCATCACTTACTGACAAGGATCTTCTGTCCATTTTCAAAACGCATCTCATTTGTGTTAGCTCTATTTTGGTTCTTTTAAACAATTCTTTGAAAGCTGAGAGTGATTTCTTCTTCCTCCTCTTATGTTATGAACCTTCCTGTATACGGGTGTGTAACAGCCAAAGGGAAAAAGATCTTGTGCTTTGCCGGGTTGATCTTTCTTCCCATTGTCCGTTGATCCAATTTACAGCATTTATATGGTCAGATTCTGACTAATCTGAATCAGTCTCACAATTTTTCAGTCAATACTGATAGATTGAACAACGTTTGATTTGCGGCATTTTCTTGGTCAGATTCTGAGTCAAACTCGCAAACTTCCAGAGTCAATACTTCTGTACTATTCAGTATCAGCATTGACTCTGGAAAATTGTGGAACTGACACAAATCTGTCAAAATGTGACCGAGAAAATGCCACACACTGAATTGGAGACAATGAATGCAAAGCTGTCAACAATGTTGTGTTACGTTTCTGCCCCGTGTTTACAATTCTGACTGTAAGCATGTCTTGACAAAAAGCTTCCTCAAGGTATTTTCACAACCAGCAAAACAAAAACAAAAGCTGCTTGAATATTTGGCTGCATTTTCCTCAATGCAATTTTTTTTTTTCCTTCTGAGCACCACAGATATACTTTCAGGCAACCGTAACTTGACCCTTACTACTTCCAGGCAATCGTAACTTGACCCTTACTCAAAAGACTCAGCATTGAACCATATTTGCTTCGAAGACTGAATAACATGACATTGGGAACAGTGGACAAAGGTTTTTATACAATACCTTCAAGTGTTCGTGGACATGGGTTGACGCCTGTGGAGCAAATTCAAAAACATATTTAAATTTCATTATATTAAAAGTAAAAAAAGGTTTATGTTCATTTTTATCCATCCATTTGCTTTCTATTGTTCTTTTTGTCAATGGGATTACAGGAGATATTGGGATTACAGGAGAGTTTGACACATTTTTATCTGAGGGGGAAAGAGGCAATGGACTTGGATTTTCACTTATTTTCTACCTTGGGTACTCAAAGCGCTTTACACTAACTAGTCATTTACCATCAGATGTAACTGAGGGTTCAGTGTCTTGCTCAAGGACACTTGGACATGGTTTTGATGCTCGGGGGATCGAATCCACAGCCTCCCAACTGGGAGACGACCACTCTACCGCCGAACCATGCCGCTGCAGTGTAAACTCTGAACTGTTTGTAAACCGCTGAGGGTTCATCAAATACTTTTTCTCCGATGCAGAAATAGTCCTGGTGTAAGAGACTTGTCTTCGATCTAATGGCAGACTGTTTTCACAATTAAAAAAAAAAGTAACAGCTGCAGTCAAGTTGATCATCTAAATCAGTGCTTCTTAACCTGGGTTCGATCGAACCCTAGGGGTTCGGTGAGTCGGTCCCAGGGGTTCGGTGGAGCCTCCGCCGCAGAGGTCCACCCCTCAGTCTAGTCTGCAGTTAGTGGGCACAGTCATTGAAAGCGTCCTGCTCTGACATTTCCTACCATGCACTGTGTTGGTTTTGTTATTTGAACAAGGTGATATTAATGCACAATACATTTTGTGCACCAGTAAAAAAAAAAATAATCAGATATTAATTATTTTTTTTTACTAAAGAAGGGTTCCGTGAATGAGCATATGAAACTGGTGGGGTTCAGTGCCTCCAACAAGGTTAAGAACCACTGGTCTAAGGAGATGTTCTTACCTAGTTCACAATGCTGCCCATCTGAAGGAATTATTTTGATGCAGTCACAACTTTGGGAACTGGAATTGCTACATGAACCATACATTTCACAGAAGTCACATGGCCATGAATATTTCTCCTCACACTGACACTGATCCTGGCCATTAAAGTCTGTAAAGCATGCTGGAAACAAATGACATCACATTGTTGATTAATTAACTAACAGAGCATTGAAAAACTCCAAGGCCAGGCGTGTTTTAATAGGAGCTGATACACGTAAAATACATTTACCTGTGGTCAAATTGAACCTTGTCAGTTTTAAATCATTATTGATGTTGAATGGCAAAGAGGTATTTTCAACAGCTTCTCTTAGACTATTAATGAGCTCGCTTGACTCATTGTTGATTGTGCGGATGTTGAGAACCATGTCCACTGACGCTAAAAAAAAGCACAAGATACATGACAATTTACATCAAATGTAGGCCTCATCACTTACTGACAAGGATCTTCTGTCCATTTTCAAAACGCATCTCATTTGTGTTAGCTCTATTTTGGTTCTTTTAAACAATTCTTTGAAAGCTGAGAGTGATTTCTTCTTCCTCCTCTTATGTTATGAACCTTCCTGTATACGGGTGTGTAACAGCCAAAGGGAAAAAGATCTTGTGCTTTGCCGGGTTGATCTTTCTTCCCATTGTCCGTTGATCCAATTTACAGCATTTATATGGTCAGATTCTGACTAATCTGAATCAGTCTCACAATTTTTCAGTCAATACTGATAGATTGAACAACGTTTGATTTGCGGCATTTTCTTGGTCAGATTCTGAGTCAAACTCGCAAACTTCCAGAGTCAATACTTCTGTACTATTCAGTATCAGCATTGACTCTGGAAAATTGTGGAACTGACACAAATCTGTCAAAATGTGACCGAGAAAATGCCACACACTGAATTGGAGACAATGAATGCAAAGCTGTCAACAATGTTGTGTTACGTTTCTGCCCCGTGTTTACAATTCTGACTGTAAGCATGTCTTGACAAAAAGCTTCCTCAAGGTATTTTCACAACCAGCAAAACAAAAACAAAAGCTGCTTGAATATTTGGCTGCATTTTCCTCAATGCAATTTTTTTTTTTCCTTCTGAGCACCACAGATATACTTTCAGGCAACCGTAACTTGACCCTTACTACTTCCAGGCAATCGTAACTTGACCCTTACTCAAAAGACTCAGCATTGAACCATATTTGCTTCGAAGACTGAATAACATGACATTGGGAACAGTGGACAAAGGTTTTTATACAATACCTTCAAGTGTTCGTGGACATGGGTTGACGCCTGTGGAGCAAATTCAAAAACATATTTAAATTTCATTATATTAAAAGTAAAAAAAGGTTTATGTTCATTTTTATCCATCCATTTGCTTTCTATTGTTCTTTTTGTCAATGGGATTACAGGAGATATTGGGATTACAGGAGAGTTTGACACATTTTTATCTGAGGGGGAAAGAGGCAATGGACTTGGATTTTCACTTATTTTCTACCTTGGGTACTCAAAGCGCTTTACACTAACTAGTCATTTACCATCAGATGTAACTGAGGGTTCAGTGTCTTGCTCAAGGACACTTGGACATGGTTTTGATGCTCGGGGGATCGAATCCACAGCCTCCCAACTGGGAGACGACCACTCTACCGCCGAACCATGCCGCTGCAGTGTAAACTCTGAACTGTTTGTAAAGCGCTGAGGGTTCATCAAATACTTTTTCTCCGATGCAGAAATAGTCCTGGTGTAAGAGACTTGTCTTCGATCTAATGGCAGACTGTTTTACAATTAAAAAAAAAAGTAACAGCTGCAGTCAAGTTGATCATCTAAATCAGTGCTTCTTAACCTGGGTTCGATCGAACCCTAGGGGTTCGGTGAGTCGGTCCCAGGGGTTCGGTGGAGCCTCCGCCGCAGAGGTCCACCCCTCAGTCTAGTCTGCAGTTAGTGGGCACAGTCATTGAAAGCGTCCTGCTCTGACATTTCCTACCATGCACTGTGTTGGTTTTGTTATTTGAACAAGGTGATTTTAATGCACAATACATTTTGTGCACCAGTAAAAAAAAAAAATAATCAGATATTAATTATTTTTTTTTACTAAAGAAGGATTCCGTGAATGAGCATATGAAACTGGTGGGGTTCAGTGCCTCCAACAAGGTTAAGAACCACTGGTCTAAGGAGATGTTCTTACCTAGTTCACAATGCTGCCCATCTGAAGGAATTATTTTGATGCAGTCACAACTTTGGGAACTGGAATTGCTACATGAACCATACATTTCACAGAGGTCACATGGCCATGAATATTTCTCCTCACACTGACACTGATCCTGGCCATTAAAGTCTGTAAAGCATGCTGGAAACAAATGACATCACATTGTTGATTAATTAACTAACAGAGCATTGAAAAACTCCAAGGCCAGGCGTGTTTTAATAGGAGCTGATACACGTAAAATACATTTACCTGTGGTCAAATTGAACCTTGTCAGTTTTAAATCATTATTGATGTTGAATGGCAAAGAGGTATTTTCAACAGCTTCTCTTAGACTATTAATGAGCTCGCTTGACTCATTGTTGATTGTGCGGATGTTGAGAACCATGTCCACTGACGCTAAAAAAAAGCACAAGATACATGACAATTTACATCAAATGTAGGCCTCATCACTTACTGACAAGGATCTTCTGTCCATTTTCAAAACGCATCTCATTTGTGTTAGCTCTATTTTGGTTCTTTTAAACAATTCTTTGAAAGCTGAGAGTGATTTCTTCTTCCTCCTCTTATGTTATGAACCTTCCTGTATACGGGTGTGTAACAGCCAAAGGGAAAAAGATCTTGTGCTTTGCCGGGTTGATCTTTCTTCCCATTGTCCGTTGATCCAATTTACAGCATTTATATGGTCAGATTCTGACTAATCTGAATCAGTCTCACAATTTTTCAGTCAATACTGATAGATTGAACAACGTTTGATTTGCGGCATTTTCTTGGTCAGATTCTGAGTCAAACTCGCAAACTTCCAGAGTCAATACTTCTGTACTATTCAGTATCAGCATTGACTCTGGAAAATTGTGGAACTGACACAAATCTGTCAAAATGTGACCGAGAAAATGCCACACACTGAATTGGAGACAATGAATGCAAAGCTGTCAACAATGTTGTGTTACGTTTCTGCCCCGTGTTTACAATTCTGACTGTAAGCATGTCTTGACAAAAAGCTTCCTCAAGGTATTTTCACAACCAGCAAAACAAAAACAAAAGCTGCTTGAATATTTGGCTGCATTTTCCTCAATGCAATTTTTTTTTTTCCTTCTGAGCACCACAGATATACTTTCAGGCAACCGTAACTTGACCCTTACTACTTCCAGGCAATCGTAACTTGACCCTTACTCAAAAGACTCAGCATTGAACCATATTTGCTTCGAAGACTGAATAACATGACATTGGGAACAGTGGACAAAGGTTTTTATACAATACCTTCAAGTGTTCGTGGACATGGGTTGACGCCTGTGGAGCAAATTCAAAAACATATTTAAATTTCATTATATTAAAAGTAAAAAAAGGTTTATGTTCATTTTTATCCATCCATTTGCTTTCTATTGTTCTTTTTGTCAATGGGATTACAGGAGATATTGGGATTACAGGAGAGTTTGACACATTTTTATCTGAGGGGGAAAGAGGCAATGGACTTGGATTTTCACTTATTTTCTACCTTGGGTACTCAAAGCGCTTTACACTAACTAGTCATTTACCATCAGATGTAACTGAGGGTTCAGTGTCTTGCTCAAGGACACTTGGACATGGTTTTGATGCTCGGGGGATCGAATCCACAGCCTCCCAACTGGGAGACGACCACTCTACCGCCGAACCATGCCGCTGCAGTGTAAACTCTGAACTGTTTGTAAAGCGCTGAGGGTTCATCAAATACTTTTTCTCCGATGCAGAAATAGTCCTGGTGTAAGAGACTTGTCTTCGATCTAATGGCAGACTGTTTTACAATTAAAAAAAAAAGTAACAGCTGCAGTCAAGTTGATCATCTAAATCAGTGCTTCTTAACCTGGGTTCGATCGAACCCTAGGGGTTCGGTGAGTCGGTCCCAGGGGTTCGGTGGAGCCTCCGCCGCAGAGGTCCACCCCTCAGTCTAGTCTGCAGTTAGTGGGCACAGTCATTGAAAGCGTCCTGCTCTGACATTTCCTACCATGCACTGTGTTGGTTTTGTTATTTGAACAAGGTGATTTTAATGCACAATACATTTTGTGCACCAGTAAAAAAAAAAAAATAATCAGATATTAATTATTTTTTTTTACTAAAGAAGGATTCCGTGAATGAGCATATGAAACTGGTGGGGTTCAGTGCCTCCAACAAGGTTAAGAACCACTGGTCTAAGGAGATGTTCTTACCTAGTTCACAATGCTGCCCATCTGAAGGAATTATTTTGATGCAGTCACAACTTTGGGAACTGGAATTGCTACATGAACCATACATTTCACAGAGGTCACATGGCCATGAATATTTCTCCTCACACTGACACTGATCCTGGCCATTAAAGTCTGTAAAGCATGCTGGAAACAAATGACATCACATTGTTGATTAATTAACTAACAGAGCATTGAAAAACTCCAAGGCCAGGCGTGTTTTAATAGGAGCTGATACACGTAAAATACATTTACCTGTGGTCAAATTGAACCTTGTCAGTTTTAAATCATTATTGATGTTGAATGGCAAAGAGGTATTTTCAACAGCTTCTCTTAGACTATTAATGAGCTCGCTTGACTCATTGTTGATTGTGCGGATGTTGAGAACCATGTCCACTGACGCTAAAAAAAAGCACAAGATACATGACAATTTACATCAAATGTAGGCCTCATCACTTACTGACAAGGATCTTCTGTCCATTTTCAAAACGCATCTCATTTGTGTTAGCTCTATTTTGGTTCTTTTAAACAATTCTTTGAAAGCTGAGAGTGATTTCTTCTTCCTCCTCTTATGTTATGAACCTTCCTGTATACGGGTGTGTAACAGCCAAAGGGAAAAAGATCTTGTGCTTTGCCGGGTTGATCTTTCTTGCCATTGTCCGTTGATCCAATTTACAGCATTTATATGGTCAGATTCTGACTAATCTGAATCAGTCTCACAATTTTTCAGTCAATACTGATAGATTGAACAACGTTTGATTTGCGGCATTTTCTTGGTCAGATTCTGAGTCAAACTCGCAAACTTCCAGAGTCAATACTTCTGTACTATACAGTATCAGCATTGACTCTGGAAAATTGTGGAACTGACACAAATCTGTCAAAATGTGACAGAGAAAATGCCACACACTGAATTGGAGACAATGAATGCAAAGCTGTCAACAATGTTGTGTTACGTTTCTGCCCCGTGTTTACAATTCTGACTGTAAGCATGTCTTGACAAAAAGCTTCCTCAAGGTATTTTCACAACCAGCAAAACAAAAACAAAAGCTGCTTGAATATTTGGCTGCATTTTCCTCAATGCAATTTTTTTTTTTCCTTCTGAGCACCACAGATATACTTTCAGGCAACCGTAACTTGACCCTTACTACTTCCAGGCAATCGTAACTTGACCCTTACTCAAAAGACTCAGCAATGAACCATATTTGCTTCGAAGACTGAATAACATGACATTGGGAACAGTGGACAAAGGTTTTTATACAATACCTTCAAGTGTTCGTGGACATGGGTTGACGCCTGTGGAGCAAATTCAAAAACATATTTAAATTTCATTATATTAAAAGTAAAAAAAGGTTTATGTTCATTTTTATCCATCCATTTGCTTTCTATTGTTCTTTTTGTCAATGGGATTACAGGAGATATTGGGATTACAGGAGAGTTTGACACATTTTTATCTGAGGGGGAAAGAGGCAATGGACTTGGATTTTCACTTATTTTCTACCTTGGGTACTCAAAGCGCTTTACACTAACTAGTCATTTACCATCAGATGTAACTGAGGGTTCAGTGTCTTGCTCAAGGACACTTGGACATGGTTTTGATGCTCGGGGGATCGAATCCACAGCCTCCCAACTGGGAGACGACCACTCTACCGCCGAACCATGCCGCTGCAGTGTAAACTCTGAACTGTTTGTAAAGCGCTGAGGGTTCATCAAATACTTTTTCTCCGATTCAGAAATAGTCCTGGTGTAAGAGACTTGTCTTCGATCTAATGGCAGACTGTTTTCACAATTAAAAAAAAAAGTAACAGCTGCAGTCAAGTTGATCATCTAAATCAGTGCTTCTTAACCTGGGTTCGATCGAACCCTAGGGGTTCGGTGAGTCGGTCTCAGGGGTTCGGTGGAGCCTCCGCCGCAGAGGTCCACCCCTCAGTCTAGTCTGCAGTTAGTGGGCACAGTCATTGAAAGCGTCCTGCTCTGACATTTCCTACCATGCACTGTGTTGGTTTTGTTATTTGAACAAGGTGATATTAATGCACAATACATTTTGTGCACCAGTAAAAAAAAAAAATAATCAGATATTTTTTTTTTTTTTTTACTAAAGAAGGGTTCCGTGAATGAGCATATGAAACTGGTGGGGTTCAGTGCCTCCAACAAGGTTAAGAACCACTGGTCTAAGGAGATGTTCTTACCTAGTTCACAATGCTGCCCATCTGAAGGAATTATTTTGATGCAGTCACAACTTTGGGAACTGGAATTGCTACATGAACCATACATTTCACAGAGGTCACATGGCCATGAATATTTCTCCTCACACTGACACTGATCCTGGCCATTAAAGTCTGTAAAGCATGCTGGAAACAAATGACATCACATTGTTGATTAATTAACTAACAGAGCATTGAAAAACTCCAAGGCCAGGCGTGTTTTAATAGGAGCTGATACACGTAAAATACATTTACCTGTGGTCAAATTGAACCTTGTCAGTTTTAAATCATTATTGATGTTGAATGGCAAAGAGGTATTTTCAACAGCTTCTCTTAGACTATTAATGAGCTCGCTTGACTCATTGTTGATTGTGCGGATGTTGAGAACCATGTCCACTGACGCTAAAAAAAAGCACAAGATACATGACAATTTACATCAAATATAGGCCTCATCACAAGTAGCATACAACGTAATTTTGCTGAGTTGAAGAACATAAAATACATTTGAAATGACCTGTTCAATGTCTGACAAGGATCTTCTGTCCATTTTCAAAACTCATCTCAAGCCACATTTGTACTCTTTTCATCTCTATTTTGTTTCTGTTAAACAATTCTTTGAAAGCTGAGAGTGATTTCTCCTATTTCCTCTTATGTTATGAACCTTCCTGTATGCAGGTGTGCAACAGCCAAAAGGAAAAAGATCTCGTGCTTTGCCGGGTTGATCTTTCTTCCCATTGTCCGTTGATCCAACTTCCAGCATTTACATGGTCAGATTCTGACTAATCTGAATCAGTCTCACAATTTTGAAGTCAATACTGATAGATTGAACAACCTTTCATTCACGGTGTTTTCTTTGTCAGATTCTGAGTCAAACTCGCAAACTTCCAGAGTCAATACTTCTGTACTATTCAGTATCAGCATTGACTCTGGAAAATTGTGGAACTGACACAGATCCGTCTAAAATTGACCAAGAAAATGCCACACTGAAATGGAGACGATGAATCCAAAGCTGCCAACAATGTTGTGTTACGTTTCTTCCCCCGGTTTGCAATTCTGACTGTATGCATGTCTTGACAAAAAGCTTCCTCAAGGTATTATAACAACCAGCAAAAATAAAACAAACAAAAACTACTCAGCAATTTGGCTGCATTTTCCTTGATGCAATATATTTTTATCCTTCTGAGCACCACAGATATACTTTCAGGCAACCGTAAGTTGACCCTTACTGAAAAGACTCAGCATTGAACCTGGGGGTCTTTGCAACTTTAGATGAATTTTCGAGCTATGGACACAAACAATTCATTTTTACACATTATTATTACTTGACCTCACTGCTGCCTTTGATACCATTCAACGAGATAAACTTTTGGAAAAATGTATGTTTTTGCTTTGTATATACAATTGCTTTGAAGGTATCGTGCAGCAAGATGCATACTACTCATGAAAATGGTGAGAAGAGCAGTGGCAACTGGCCAGTAGATGGCAATGCATTGGATAAAATTGAAGTGATGAAGACATTAAATGTAATTATCAAAATGTTTAGAAAAACAAATCTAAAAAAACTAATCTTCTGCTTCAAACATAAGATTTCCAAATACGGTGATCCCTCCTACTTCGTGGTTAATGGGGGCTGTCAACCCCCCGCAAAGTCTGAAACCCGTGAAGTAGGATATCAGTTCCTAGATTTCTATGTACACCCCAATATATCCGCAGTTACCCCAAAACAACCTTTTTGTTTTGTATTTTTTGCCTATTTTATTTCCCTTCTATTATTTAACATTACATTATCCTTATTAACATTATTGTATATTAATTAAATAACTAATATTACTTAGTTTGATGAGAATTTGTTCTCAGGACTGGTTATCTGCAAAATACCAGTGAAAGAGTACGCAAGTCATCGCGTTGAACTTCACATTTATTTTGGCTCATGTATGGTGTATCATGTAGTATCTGTTGACTAAAGTCAGTAAACTAACATATAAACACTTGCCGAACTTTAATCTATGAAGTTACTGTATTTTTAGCCGACATTAGCGGGTTAGCAACAACTACTAACTATAAAGTGCAACCTCTACACAAACGAACACAAACAGAATAAACACTCATCGCTTACTAAACATAGGCAGTAGCGTGCGTTATCAACATAAATGATAATAAACTATAACTATGAGCTTACGTTGTCATTCACTATGTCACCATAACGAGCTGAATGACACACAGAGAACGTAAAACAGGAAACGGAAATGCAACGCGACCCGACAAATTAAAAGCATGCATTTCAAAATAAGATAAAAACGTCACAAACTCTAACGCTTGAAGAATTCTTCACATAGTTATTAACTAATATGACTTCGTTATTTGATTAATACAGTACTGTATAATGTACTTTTTTGCTTTTTTTCAATTTTTGTACATTTTTGCACATTTTTTAAATGTTTTTTTATTTTGAAATATTTTTTAGTTTTCCTGGAAAAAAAACGCGAAGTACTGAGACCTTGAAATAGGTGGGATCACTGTACATCATTTGAGATTTAGATTTCCATTAAGATAACAAAAATGTAACTAACCTGTCGAGTTTATAAAGAATCAACTTCGTGGAATCACTTCAAAATCTTAAATCAAGAGTAGGAAATATTTTTTGATTTGATAATCATGACTACTATCTTAAACTGTGCAGGTACTAAAAACATCAATACGATGTTAGTCCTTCATATTTTCTTCAAAGATCCAATAACATGACTGGGAACAGTGGACAAAGGTTTTTATACAATACCTTCAAGTGGTCGTGGACATGGGCTGACATCTGTGGAGCAAATTTTAAAACATATTTAAATATCATTATATAATGTTAAAAAAATAAGGTTTATGTTAATTTTTCTCCATCCATTTGCTTTCTATTGTTCGTTTTGTCAATGGGATCACATGAGATTTTGGGACTACAGGAGAGTTTAACACTCTTTTATCTGGGTGGGAAAGAGGCTATGGACTTGGATTTTCACTTCTTTTCTACCTTGGGTACTCAAAGCGCTTTACACTAACTAGTCATTTACCAACTGATGACGCAGCATCAGGAGTAACTGAGGGTTCAGTGTTTTGCTGATGGACACTTCGACATGGTCTTGATGGTCGGGGGATCAAACCCACAGTCTCTCAACTGGGAGACGACCACTCTACCGCCGAGCCATGCCGCTGCAATGTAAACTCTGAACGGTTTGTAAACCGCTGAGGGTTCATCAAATACTTTTTCTCTGATGCAGAAATAGTCTTGGCGTAAGAGACTTGTCTTCCATCTAATGGAAAACTGTTTTACAATTAAAAAAAAAAAAAGTAACAGCTGCAGTCAAGTTGATCATTTAAATCAGTGCTTCTTAACCTGGGTTCGATCGAACCCAAGGGGTTCGGTGAGTCGGTTGGTTTTGATGCTCGGGGGATCGAAGCCACAGCCTCCCAACTGGGAGACGACGACTCTACCGCCGAGCCATCAGTGATACTAAATGTAAAAATAAACAGTTTGCTCGATAGAAGAGTTCAGGTCTGTGAATGTCTTGCTTTTAAGTGTCCTTCGATGTGAGATCCACAGGAAGATTTTTGTGGACTCAGAAGTAACGCATTTAGTGACTAGAACTCTTGAAGGGAATTAAGATGGAAAACAAACTGGAAGTCCCGGATATAAATTCACACCGACCAACCCACACTAATTGATGGTGAAAAGCATTGAGTGGTGACCAAACATGAGATTCAGGGTCAAACACTTGTCGTAGCAGCAGGCAGTTAAAACAAGTGTTTCTCCATGACATGAGGAGCCCAATGTGCAGAATCTCTCATCTTGAAGAGATGTCTCACAGACTGCTAAAAGAAAAATGATCTGGGAACATCTAGCATGAGTTGAGCTTACTATGTCTCACAGCAGGCCAAAAAAGCAGAAGTGAAGAGGTGTTCCAGTTGGCCGTTGTAATCATTGCTAAAATGCTGTCCTTTGTCCAAGGATTCAGCCGATCTTATTTTTAAATGCAATATTTGAGGCAAGTCTAGAGTAAAGGTCAAGCAGTTTGGTCACCTTTAAACTGCATCACTTCTGTTCGCAAATTGTTTGCAATTGTTGTAGACTACCTGTGATGGTTCCATGCCTAGTGTAAAGATACTGGGACCTTGTCTCAGAGCCGGCCCAACAACATCCCAGCAGAAGTGGAGGGGTTGGCCGGACACAAGTAAAACCGGGCAACCTTGTTTGGGCCACGAAAATCCGGTTGAGCAAAGGAAAATAGATGGATGGACAGGAGCTCTGCATGACTTAAGTAAAATTGGTTCAATGCTTTCACAAGAGCAACACTTACCTGAGACTGCTTTGCAGGTCTGTCCGGGTGGGATTCCATTTATGCAGTCACAGGAGCTCATTGTAGCATTATCGCTGCATGCACCATAGGTCTTACAGATGTCACAGGGCCAAACAAAGGAATCCTCACATTGACACTCAGGTCCTCCAGGAGAGTGTGGGAAGCAGGCTAAATAAGGGCATTCATAGGAAAGTACACTTTAGTAACCTTTTTAAAAACATTCATTTGGAAACTGCGAGTACGACTAGTCCAGGGGGCCAATCATCAGACGACAGTGATTCTTACCCGTGGTCAAATTCCAACTCTCCAGTGTTAAATTGTTTGCTATCTTGAATGCTAAGGGGATATTATCTACAGCATTCTTGAGTTGAGTGATGATCTCTGGCGGCTCTGTGTTGGTCGGAGTGTCCACCACGAGTAGAATTTCCACTGAATCGGAGGGCCATCACAAGAGACCGGAAAACAAGTTAGCCCAAATGCAGTTTGCTAAAGTCTTTACATTAACATGTTAAAATACTGTACTATCAATTGCTTCAGATGCAAAAACAAGGTGAGATATGGCTAACTCTGTCGAGTCTATATATTGTGCATCATTACATTATTATTCTCGAACAGTGTTTTTCAACCATTTTTGAGCCCAAACACAAGAAATGTCTTGATGCACATCAACAGCTGAAAATTTTTACATTTCAGACCATATACCTAATTCAGTCAAATCCATTCAATGGACAGGATGTACGTACACATTTATCAGACTTTGGATAAAACTGGAACATTGGAATGTTCATTGTAAACTGGGATTAATAACTGAACCAGCGCTGGCCTCCTCCTTTTTCTGCCATCATGCCTTAACCGCCTTCCAAACATCCTGGCCATGACGTGGCACTCTGGCAAGATAGAAATCTGAAGCACCAGATCTACAGTCGAGATTCACCCTGAGATATCCATAGAGCTTACCCAACAATGACCAAGGGGAGCCTTGGCAGAGCCAGACCCTCACTGGAAACTAATTCCACATATACTTGTTTAAAGGCGATGCAGCTAAAAGAACAATTAACAAAATAACTTTACCTCTTTTTTCTGCCTACTTTATCATTTTACTCCCTACATTTAAAACACAAATATTGTACCTTCTCCTTGCTACATTTTTTTCAAGGGGTCATTACTTTACTTTCAGCATCTTTGCGCAAATGAAATATACCACCTTTTGACCAATTAGTCAGACTGCTGCTAAAATTAAAAAACAAAAAAACAAAACACAGGTATATCACAAAACTGTCAGCACCACATTACCTGTAAAGCAGAGAAGATAGTGGTAGGTACCCTAGGCCAGTGGTCCCCAATGCCTGGTCCGCGGACCGGTAGCGGTCCGTGGATCAACTGGTATCGGGCTGCACCCGAAATAATGTTTTGGGGATGATTTAGTTTAATGGTACGTGCACACTGAACGCGAACGAGGGGAAAAAGTGGAGGGTTTTAGATTGTAGTCAATGGAGTTCGCGCGACTGGGCGAGAATGCACATCGGGCGACGCGATGGACGCGAATGGAGTGACGCGAATGGCCGTGCGCGGTCACGAGAAGCAAAATTTCGCACAGCGTGACATAGCCAAAAAAAAGTTTTTTTTTTTGTTTTTTTTTTTTTTACTTTTTCCGCGTTTTGCGTTGTGACAGCCATTCTACTTCAGGAACATTCAACTGCTCATGCAGGGGGCAGGAATGAATCATGGCGGCCGCTTTGCGGTCACCGGTAGCGATCCAACACGGCCAGCTGAGCTTTCAATACAAAACAGAGCCAAGCAAGAGCACTCACCTGGCTTGTAGAAAGGCGGAAGCGAGAATTTGGGACAACTGGTATGTGCAGCATTTGCTTCACTTAACAGCTGTTGAACCGTAGTTACTGTGCTAAGCTAACGATAGCGCAGCATTGTCAGCACAATATTTAGCACAGTCTCGGCCACTTGAATGCGACATTGAAACTTTTTGGCAGGCGAGTATTGCCGCAAAGAATAAAGGTGCTGTCGGTAAAAATAGTGGCTCTGTCACATCCCAGAAAAGTGAAAGTTCTCAGCAATTCTCTTCTTTCCGGATCTACCGTAAGTGCACAGCAAGCTCGCTCCACTCCCCTCCCCTCTCCTCGCGCAAAAAAAGGGGGCAAAAAGTTCAACAGCGACTGAAAGCCCCGCGAATGAGCGTAGTGATTCGGTGAATGTACAACAGCGACAGAAAGCCCCGCGAATGAGCGCAGTGATTCGGCAAATGATTCGGCGTTCGGTGTGCACGTTCATACGTTTGTGCTTGAGCTTTGTTATTTTGGTGCCGCCTCTGGCCACTGTTGATATTACATACATAGTGAGTGAGAAGGATGATGTGGTGCTAAGAGTAGGCAACCCCCCCCTCCGCAATATAAATCTAAGGCATTGACCGGTCCGTGGTGATCAAAAGGTTGGGGACCACTGCCCTAGGCTAGCAGCTAGCATTGAATAAAACACAGTAGAAGAAGCAGAGGTTCAGGAGGCGAAGCCAGCAGCCACTCACTGGAACTGCAACACAACGAGTGTTCTGTTTGCACTTCAAACTTGGAAAGACATGATCCCGTATCAACTAGTAACACAATCTTGTTATGGTTTACCAGCTTCAGAGCTACTGGAATCAGCATTGAAACGAAAATCAACTTTTATGAACACCTCCAACTGATTTAATATTAAAACCTAATGGAACATAATGGCCTTACATGTACTATTTAAAAAAATAAAAACACTTTTGGTTTCTTTATTTTTCTTTTATTAAACTTACAAATGTGTTGGATCATTTTGAATCACCCTGTACTTTAAAGCATATTTCAGAGCCTTTACTTTTACTTTAGTTGATATTTGGATCAGCATTTTTACTTTTACTCGCCAGACTTTACATGGGTTTCTACATGTTTACTCGAGTAAACAATCTGTGTACTTTCCTATCACTGGTGGTTTACAATAAAAAAAAGAAGATGATTTGATAACATAAAAATTAACAGCAATACGCAGTTATAATGCAGTCAACTGTTACTATTTAACAATCAAATGTTAAATCTAATGTTGAATTCAACAAGACTGTTTTTTTTTTAAACTCATGGTACTGCTAATTTACATGCGGCGGATGGATATTTAACAGTATTTTACAAATGTAATAAACTGAAGATAATTACTGTTGGAAATGCACTTCAGTACGTGTCATTTACTCAATGGTGCCATCAAGAGTTCACTCGTGTTGAGGATTGTGTGTGTGTGTGTGTGTGTGTGTGTGTGTGCGTGTGTGCGTGTGTGTGTGTGTGTGTGATTAGGGGGTGTGTGTACAAAAATGGGGAAATTTAAAAAAATCAAGGGAAATACCTGGCACAAACAAAAATGCGAAAGAGCTCAACACATACAGGTCAGCCCTATATAACATGATGAAGATAACTAATATTAGCTAGCATGTTATCCACATTCACAAGTTGTTGGATCAACAAACAAATTTTGGCCATATCATCATACATCAACATTCTTACAAAGTAAGTACAACTTACATTGGGAAGTGATAGGAAGTAACGGAGTACAAATATTTCGTTACTGTACTTAATTAAATTTTGCCCATACTTTGTACTTTTAGATGTATTTTTTCTTACAACTTTTTTCTTTTACTCCCTACATTTAAAACACTAATATTGTAATTTTTACTTGCTACATTTAAAAAAAATGCCTCGTTACTTTTTTTTTAGTAATTTGTTTTAACAATTCATAATCAAAGGCCTTATTACTTTTCTTTTAGCATCTTTGCGCAAGCTACGTGAACCATGTATGCCCAATCAGCCTGGCTGCCGCTAAATTAAAAAAAAAAAAAAAAAAAAAAAAAAACGCAGGGACGTCCCACAACTGTTAGCGCCACATAACCTGGAGAGCAGAGAAGATAGCACTAGGTTGCCTGAGCTAGAAGCTAGCGTCGAACAAGACAAGGACAAGTAAGCCGAATAAGCATAGGCTCAAGAGGCACAGTTACTCGCCCTCACCCATGGCCACACTTAAAGGATTTCTTCGCGATTATACTGTAGTTTAAGCCAAAACCTCTTGGGGTGTTTGCCTTTAGAAACTCTCCATCGAATCTCAAAAAGCAAGATGAGGTAAATTAGCTAAACCCCGCCGCCGTTATAACGTTGGTTATTCGCTAGCTATCTTAGATACGTTAGCAATGTGGCTAACGTTAGCTAGCTACGCGAATAAAGATAATGTTCATGTCCTTAGGTAATGTTTTTTTTGTTTTTTGTTTTTTTTTTTTACAAAAGTCTTATCGTCATTGGTATTATCTTCTACCAAGGTAAGAAACCCCATTTAGCAGGGGTAGCATCAAATTATGGGGAATTTTCCTGCTTAACTTGATTACTTTAATTTATTTGTGCCTTGGTGCCTTTAACTTGCAGATAGCACCATAGAAATCACAAGAGTTGATCACCTAGGCTAAATCAAACAGAAACGTTGTTTTCCTAAATTTAATATTAAATATGATATGCATATTAGGCATTATTGAAGTTGGCTGCAGACAACTTCCACACATCCCAAAGGCAGAAATATGAAAATTGAAAATCATTTTGATTATATTTGATCATATTATTATTATCATTTTATTAATCAGCTCATTACGCTGTTGTGCAAATAAGGAGAGTGGAGTTTGAATGGAATTGAAACCTTCAACTTGATTCATTTGCAGTTTTGTGTCTTTATTTGGTTATTTGATTTGCACAGCGCAACTGGGTGTAAGAGTGGTTAGCACGGCCGCCTCACAGGTCAGAGTCCTGAGTGCAAATCCAGCTTGCTCCGACCTGTGTGGATTTTGCATGTTCTCCCTGAGCCTATGTGGTTTCTTTCCGGCCTAATTCCACATCCCAAAAACATGCGTGGTAGGTGTATTGAACACTCTAAATTGTCCTTAGGTGTGAGTAGGTGCATTAGTGGTTGTTTGTCAATGTGCCCTCTGATTTGCTGGCAACCAGTCCAGCGTGTCCCCCGCCTACTGCCCTTAGACAGTTGGAATAGGCACCAAACCAGTGACCCTAGTGAGGATAAGCGGCTACAGATAATGGTGGATGGATGATTTTCACAGTGTGCAACTTAGTTTAACTTGCTTTAAATGGGACAATACACATTATTAAGGAAACAGTGCTCATGCCACACAATAAAAAACACTGCTGAAAAATATAACTATGAATGAATGTTACTATTAAAAAAATACTGTATTTTCCACAATATAAGGCGCACCAGATTATAAGGCGCACCATCATTGAATGGCAGAGCTTCTAAAAAAAATGCCATATATAAGGCGCACCAGATTATAAGGCGCACATAGAGTAGTACATAGTACTGGCGGGGGTTGCATTATACATCCACTAGATAGAGTTGTGTTATGCAGCCACTAGATCACAGGTGTCGAACTCCGGGCCTCGAGGGCCGATATCCTACATGTTTTCAAACCTTTTCCCTCAAAAACACCTGATTCAAATGATTGGGATCATTTTGAAGCTCCTGCAGAGCTTGCTAATGAGCTAATCATTTGAATCAGGTGTGTCAAAGGAAAAAACGCGAAAAACATGCAGGATACCGGTCTTTGAGAACTCCAGTCCTCGAGGGCCGACATCCTGCATGTTTTCCAGTTTTCTCTCCCTAACACACCTGATTAAACCACCAGCTCATCAACAAGCTCTGCTGGAGCTTGAGAATAATCCTAATCATTTGAATCAGGTGTGTTTGATAGAGAAAACAGGAAAACATGCAGGACACCGGCCTCCGAGGCCTGGAATTGCCCACCCCTGCACTAGATGGTGCTTTACTAAAGGGAATGTATTAAAAACAATCAGTAAAGTCATCAAACTTTGTTAATAGAATATAAACTTTATTCATACAATATAAGTGTTGTATGGATATTATACTAAGAAATATTTGTTATTATAAAAAAATGAGAAAACAGAATACGCTATTGGTAATTGCTATTTAACCACTAAACAGGAACCGCAGAGCGCAGAATAGATCCAGATCAAGCTATGCACTTGTGAACGCGGTACCGCAATCCTTTTGATTTTCCCCTCGGCATGCATTATATATTTTTGACCAGCTATTTCGTTATGGAGCACAAAGAAGTTACGAACAAACAAAAGTCAGGGAAATTCAAACAACAAACATGCAACAGTATGAGTTTAGAGCCAAGTGCGGGTGAATGCATGGCGCTGATGTCTTATTAAGTTTTTCCTCTGCATGCATTAATTATTTTATATTTTCAACCCGCTATTTCTATGGAGCACAAAGAAGTTACGAATAGACTAAAGTTAGGGAAATTTAAATGACAAACATCCAATGGTATGAGTTTGGAACCAAGCGCGCGTGAAGGCATGGCGCCGTTGTCTTTGTAACTTTTTCCTCTACACGCATTGTTTTTGATTCACAATTATGATATGGAGCACAAAGAAGTTACAAATAAACGAAAATCAGGGAAATTTAAATGACAAACGTGTATGGGCCACACACTCTTAAGTCCTCCAAAAAAAAAAAAATCGTGTTGGGCCTGCAAATCGTTAATTAATCATGCTCGGTCGTGTCGGCATTAATACCCTTGGCCAGGTCGGTTTGAACTGGATTTTGGAGGCATAAATGATCATTTCTGCAGACAGCACATAATTTGATCAATATATGAGGCCCACCGGATTATAAGGCGCACCATCAGCTTTTTAAAAAATATCAAGCTTTTGGGTGCATCTTATAGTGCGGAAAATACGGTAGATTAAAATATGGGCATGTGAGTATCATTTCATCCTAGTGAAAATAATTCTGCTCTCAACCAGAACGCACAATGAGGACAACGTCCACTGAAAAAGAGGGCCATCACAAGAAAGGAAGAAAAGATTAGGCAAAATGATACTGTCGGCTTTAATACCCTTGGCCAAGTCGGTTTGAACTGGATCTTGGAGGCATAACTTATCATTTCTGCAGACAGCACATAATTTGATCAATATATAAGGCCCACCGGATTATAAGGCGCACCGTCAGCTTTTTAAAAAATATCAAGCTTTTGGGTGCACCTTATAGTGCGGAAAATACGGTAGATTAAAATATGGGCATGTGAGTATCATTTCATCCTAGTGAAAATAATTCTGCTCTCAACCAGAACGCACAATGAGGACAACGTCCACTGAAAAAGAGGGCCATCACAAGAAAGGAAGAAAAGATTAGGCAAAATGCCGTCTGCTCATGTCCGTCCCAAGATACCGAATGTTAGAATGTTTCCAGATGCCTTGCAAGCGACAACTAGGTAAGGTTTGACAAACCCCTTCGTGCCGAAATATACAATACGCGGTCTCAATGCATCAATATGTAAGAAGTGGAGTAAAGGTGGCTTTAATGCTTATTATCTCGGCTATGTCACGCTGTGCGAAATCTATCTGTACAAAAGTTGTCTAAAAAAACGGTTTGCAATTTTAGCTTCTACACAAAGTCATGCATCTTTATACAATACCTTCTGTTGGTGGAGTGCATGGGGCAACAGCTGTGGAGCAAAGTTAGAGAAAAGAGAAAAACAATCCATTAGATCAGTTTCCATACAAAGGTGAAGAAACAATGTCTTTATCAATGTACTTCCATCCATTCATTTTCCATCGTTTTCGTCCCAACTGAGGTCTAGGATGAGCTGGAGCCTAATTGAACTATGAACACAGCCTTTCCACAGCAAATGTTGGACTCTGGCAAGCTGTCCTTTGTCTGGGGATTCAGCTGATGATGTTTTCGAACCGAATTTCTAGACACAGGTCTCGTGCAGCGGGCAACCAGTATGGTCACCTTTGAATCGCTTCGTTTCGCAGATGACTTGGTTAAATTGCACACTGCTACATTTCCGAGTGCTCAGCTACTGGGACCGGAATGAGCCGCTCCAGTTTGAAGACCGTGGCCTTGGTTTTGAAAAAGCTCGATTGTCCTCTACGAGGGCGATGGATATTCTCGCTTGGCTCGAGCCAATGGAGGAGTTCAATTCCCTTGCGTGCACGGGAGAGCTGAATGAATACAGGAGGCTCCCAGGTTTGCACACCTTGGTTTCCGCCCTCATCACAGGTAGAGAGCATTGGGCAAGGACCTAACGGATGAGAGTGAAGACACAGGCGGCCGCACAAAGTTTCTAGCTCCAGGAGGGCTGGTTCAACCTCATGCGTGTAAAGAGAAGCTCTGTCGCTGAGCAGGCGGTCAAAGCAACCGTTTCACCACATTGTGAAGAGCGCAATGAGCGGAGTCTGGCATCTCCAAGAGACTTGATGTGGAAGGCTCGGGGCACCTTGTCTGCGATTTGACCCTGGGATGCGGCTAGCACTATCCAGGGGGATGGGGGGGACTATATCTCAAAGCTGCCCCTAAATGAAACACCTCAGCAGAAATGCACGGGGTGGCTGGAGACAGGGAAATCGGGGCAACCTCCTTTGGAACGCCGGCCTCAAAGAACCGAATGAGCAGAAAAAGATAGATGGATGGACACGAGCTCTGCTTAACGTTTGCCTAATGTCAATTCAACAAGAGCTGCACTTACTTGAGATTGCTTGACAGGACTTCCCAAATGGTATTCCGTAGATGCAGTCACACGTCGATGTATTGTCATTGCCGCATTGAGCATGCATAGCACAGGTTTCACATGGCCAAGCAAAGGAATCTTCACAATGACACTCAGGTGTTCCAGTAGCGTTTAGAAGGCAGGCTAAATACAACGTTGATGCGGAAGGACACATGAGTAACCCATTTGAAAACATTTGTTTAGAATAGCGATGAAGAGTTGTCCAGGAGACCAACCAACAGACCAAAATTCTTACCTGTGGTCAAATTCCAACTTTCCAGCGTTAAATCATCTTCTATCTCTAGCGCTAAGGGAATATTATCGACAGCGTCCCTGAGTCGACTGATGATCTCCGATTGCTCAGCGTTGCTTGGAGTGTCCACAATGAGGATAATCTCCACTGAAAAAGAGGGCCGTCACAAGAAAGGAAAAAGAAGTTAGGCAAAATGCTACTGTCGGCTTTAATACCCTTGGCCAGGTCGGTTTGAACTGAATCTTGGAGGCATAAATTATCATTTCTGCAGACAGCACATAATTTGATCAATATATAAGGCCCACCGGATTATAAGGCGCACCGTCAGCTTTTTAAAATATATCAGGCTTTTGGGTGTGCCTTATAGTGCGAAAAATAAGGTAGATTAAAATATGGGCATGTGAGTATCATTTCATCCTAGTGAAAAGAATTCTGCTCTCCTCCAGAACGCACAATGAGGACAACGTCCACTGAAAAAGAGGGCCATCACAAGAAAGGAAGAAAAGATTAGGCAAAATGCCGTCTGCTCAAGTCCGTCCCAAGATACCGAATGTTAGAATGTTTCCAGATGCCTTGCAAGCGAAAACTAGGTAAGGTTTGACTAACCCCTTCGTGTCGAAATACACAATATGTGGTCTGAACGCATCGATACAACATGATATGTTAGAAGTGGAGTAAAGGTGGCTTTAATGCTTATTATCTTGGCTATGTCACGCCGTGCGAATTCTGTCCGTACAAAAGTCGTCTAAAAAAAACGGTTTGCAATTTTAGCTTCTACACAAAGTCATGCATCTTTATACAATACCTTCTGTTGTTGGAGTGCATGGGGCAACAGCTGTGGAGCAAAGTGAGAGAAAAGAGAAAAACAATCCATTAGATCATTTTCCACACAAAGGTGAAGAAACAATGTCTTTATCAATGTACTTCCATCCATTCATTTTCCATCGTTTTCGTCCCAACTGAGGTCTAGGATGAGCTGGAGCCTAATTGAACTATGAACACAGCCTTTCCACAGCAAACGTTGGACTCTGGCAAGCTGTCCTTTGTGTGGGGATTCAGCTGATGATGTTTTCGAACCGAATTTCTAGACACAGGTCTCGTGCAGCGGGCAACCAGTATGGTCACCTTTGAATCGCTTCGTTTCGCAGATGACTTGGTTAAATTGCACACTGCTACGTTTCCGAGTGCTCAGCTACTGGGACCGGAATGAGCCGCTCCAGTTTGAAGACCGTGGCCTTGGTTTTGAAAAAGCTCGATTGTTCTCTACGAGGGCGATGGATATTCTCGCTTGGCTCGAGCCAATGGAGGAGTTCAATTCCCTTGCGTGCACGGGAGAGCTGAATGAATACAGGAGGCTCCCAGGTTTGCACACCTTGGTTTCCGCCCTCATCACAGGTAGAGAGCATTGGGCAAGGACCTAACGGATGAGAGTGAAGACACAGGCGGCCGCACAAAGTTTCTAGCGCCGGGAGGGCTGGTTCAACCTCATGCGTGTAAAGAGAAGCTCTGTCGCTGAGCAGGCGGTCAAAGCAACCGTTTCACCACATCGTGAAGAGCCCAATGAGCGGAGTCTGGCATCTCCAAGAGACTTGATGTGGAAGGCTCGGGGCACCTTGTCTGCGATTTGACCCTGGGAGGCGGCTAGCACTATCTAGGGGGATGGGGGGGGACTATATCTCAAAGCTGCCCCTAAATTAAACACCTCAGCAGAAATGGACGGGGTGGCTGGAGACAGGGAAATCGGGGCAACCTCCTTTGGAACGCCGGCCTCAAAAACCCGATTGAGCAGAAAAAGATAGATGGATGGACACGAGCTCTGCTTAACGTTTGCCTAATGTCAATTCAACAAGAGCTGCACTTACTTGAGATTGCTTGACAGGACTTCCCAAATGGTATTCCGTAGATGCAGTCACACGTCGATGTATCGTCATTGCCGCATTGAGCATGCATAGCACAGGTTTCACAAGGCCAAGCAAAGGAATCTTCACAATGACACTCAGGTGTTCCAGTAGCGTTTAGAAGGCAGGCTAAATACAACGTTGATGCGGAAGGACACATGAGTAACCCATTTGAAAACATTTGTTTAGAATAGCGATGAAGAGTTGTCCAGGAGACCAACCAACAGACCAAAATTCTTACCTGTGGTCAAATTCCAACTTTCCAGCGTTAAATCATCTTCTATCTCTAGCGCTAAGGGAATATTATCGACAGCGTCCCTGAGTCGACTGATGATCTCCGATTGCTCAGCGTTGCTTGGAGTGTCCACAATGAGGATAATCTCCACTGAAAAAGAGGGCCGTCACAAGAAAGGAAAAAGAAGTTAGGCAAAATGCCACTGTCGGCTTTGATACCCTTGGCCAGGTCGGTTTGAACTGGATCTTGGAGGCATAAATGATCATTTCTGCAGACAGCACATAATTTGATCAATATATAAGGCCCACCGGATTATAAGGCGCACCGTCAGCTTTTTAAAATATATCAGGCTTTTGGGTGCGCCTTACAGTGCGAAAAATACGGTAGATTAAAATATGGGCATGTGAGTATCATTTCATCCTAGTGAAAAGAATTCTGCTCTCCTCCAGAACGCACAATGAGGACAACGTCCACTGAAAAAGAGGCCCATCACAAGAAAGGGAGAAAAGATTAGGCAAAATGCCGTCTGCTCAAGTCCGGCCCAAGATACCGAATGTTAGAATGTTTCCAGATGCCTTGCAAGCGAAAACTAGGTAAGGTTTGACTAACCCCTTCGTGTCGAAATACACAATATGTGGTCTGAACGCATCGATATGTTAGAAGTGGAGTAAAGGTGGCTTTAATGCTTATTATCTTGGCTATGTCACGCCGTGCGAATTCTGTCCGTACAAAAGTCGTCTAAAAAAAACGGTTTGCAATTTTAGCTTCTACACAAAGTCATGCATCTTTATACAATACCTTCTGTTGTTGGAGTGCATGGGGCAACAGCTGTGGAGCAAAGTGAGAGAAAAGAGAAAAACAATCCATTAGATCATTTTCCACACAAAGGTGAAGAAACAATGTCTTTATCAATGTACTTCCATCCATTCATTTTCCATCGTTTTCGTCCCAACTGAGGTCTAGGATGAGCTGGAGCCTAATTGAACTATGAACACAGCCTTTCCACAGCAAACGTTGGACTCTGGCAAGCTGTCCTTTGTGTGGGGATTCAGCTGATGATGTTTTCGAACCGAATTTCTAGACACAGGTCTCGTGCAGCGGGCAACCAGTATGGTCACCTTTGAATCGCTTCGTTTCGCAGATGACTTGGTTAAATTGCACACTGCTACGTTTCCGAGTGCTCAGCTACTGGGACCGGAATGAGCCGCTCCAGTTTGAAGACCGTGGCCTTGGTTTTGAAAAAGCTCGATTGTTCTCTACGAGGGCGATGGATATTCTCGCTTGGCTCGAGCCAATGGAGGAGTTCAATTCCCTTGCGTGCACGGGAGAGCTGAATGAATACAGGAGGCTCCCAGGTTTGCACACCTTGGTTTCCGCCCTCATCACAGGTAGAGAGCATTGGGCAAGGACCTAACGGATGAGAGTGAAGACACAGGCGGCCGCACAAAGTTTCTAGCGCCGGGAGGGCTGGTTCAACCTCATGCGTGTAAAGAGAAGCTCTGTCGCTGAGCAGGCGGTCAAAGCAACCGTTTCACCACATCGTGAAGAGCCCAATGAGCGGAGTCTGGCATCTCCAAGAGACTTGATGTGGAAGGCTCGGGGCACCTTGTCTGCGATTTGACCCTGGGAGGCGGCTAGCACTATCTAGGGGGATGGGGGGGGACTATATCTCAAAGCTGCCCCTAAATTAAACACCTCAGCAGAAATGGACGGGGTGGCTGGAGACAGGGAAATCGGGGCAACCTCCTTTGGAACGCCGGCCTCAAAAACCCGATTGAGCAGAAAAAGATAGATGGATGGACACGAGCTCTGCTTAACGTTTGCCTAATGTCAATTCAACAAGAGCTGCACTTACTTGAGATTGCTTGACAGGACTTCCCAAATGGTATTCCGTAGATGCAGTCACACGTCGATGTATCGTCATTGCCGCATTGAGCATGCATAGCACAGGTTTCACAAGGCCAAGCAAAGGAATCTTCACAATGACACTCAGGTGTTCCAGTAGCGTTTAGAAGGCAGGCTAAATACAACGTTGATGCGGAAGGACACATGAGTAACCCATTTGAAAACATTTGTTTAGAATAGCGATGAAGAGTTGTCCAGGAGACCAACCAACAGACCAAAATTCTTACCTGTGGTCAAATTCCAACTTTCCAGCGTTAAATCATCTTCTATCTCTAGCGCTAAGGGAATATTATCGACAGCGTCCCTGAGTCGACTGATGATCTCCGATTGCTCAGCGTTGCTTGGAGTGTCCACAATGAGGATAATCTCCACTGAAAAAGAGGGCCGTCACAAGAAAGGAAAAAGAAGTTAGGCAAAATGCCACTGTCGGCTTTGATACCCTTGGCCAGGTCGGTTTGAACTGGATCTTGGAGGCATAAATGATCATTTCTGCAGACAGCACATAATTTGATCAATATATAAGGCCCACCGGATTATAAGGCGCACCGTCAGCTTTTTAAAATATATCAGGCTTTTGGGTGCGCCTTACAGTGCGAAAAATACGGTAGATTAAAATATGGGCATGTGAGTATCATTTCATCCTAGTGAAAAGAATTCTGCTCTCCTCCAGAACGCACAATGAGGACAACGTCCACTGAAAAAGAGGCCCATCACAAGAAAGGGAGAAAAGATTAGGCAAAATGCCGTCTGCTCAAGTCCGGCCCAAGATACCGAATGTTAGAATGTTTCCAGATGCCTTGCAAGCGAAAACTAGGTAAGGTTTGACTAACCCCTTCGTGTCGAAATACACAATATGTGGTCTGAACGCATCGATATGTTAGAAGTGGAGTAAAGGTGGCTTTAATGCTTATTATCTTGGCTATGTCACGCCGTGCGAATTCTGTCCGTACAAAAGTCGTCTAAAAAAAACGGTTTGCAATTTTAGCTTCTACACAAAGTCATGCATCTTTATACAATACCTTCTGTTGTTGGAGTGCATGGGGCAACAGCTGTGGAGCAAAGTGAGAGAAAAGAGAAAAACAATCCATTAGATCATTTTCCATACAAAGGTGAAGAAACAATGTCTTTATCAATGTACTTCCATCCATTCATTTTCCATCGTTTTCGTCCCAACTGAGGTCTAGGATGAGCTGGAGCCTTATTGAACTATGAACACAGCCTTTCCACAGCAAACGTTGGACTCTGGCAAGCTGTCCTTTGTGTGGGGATTCAGCTGATGATGTTTTCGAACCGAATTTCTAGACACAGGTCTCGTGCAGCGGGCAACCAGTATGGTCACCTTTGAATCGCTTCGTTTCGCAGATGACTTGGTTGAATTGCACACTGCTACGTTTCCGAGTGCTCAGCTACTGGGACCGGAATGAGCCGCTCCAGTTTGAAGACCGTGGCCTTGGTTTTGAAAAAGCTCGATTGTTCTCTACGAGGGCGATGGATATTCTCGCTTGGCTCGAGCCAATGGAGGAGTTCAATTCCCTTGCGTGCACGGGAGAGCTGAATGAATACAGGAGGCTCCCAGGTTTGCACACCTTGGTTTCCGCCCTCATCACAGGTAGAGAGCATTGGGCAAGGACCTAACGGATGAGAGTGAAGACACAGGCGGCCGCACAAAGTTTCTAGCGCCGGGAGGGCTGGTTCAACCTCATGCGTGTAAAGAGAAGCTCTGTCGCTGAGCAGGCGGTCAAAGCAACCGTTTCACCACATCGTGAAGAGCCCAATGAGCGGAGTCTGGCATCTCCAAGAGACTTGATGTGGAAGGCTCGGGGCACCTTGTCTGCGATTTGACCCTGGGAGGCGGCTAGCACTATCTAGGGGGATGGGGGGGGACTATATCTCAAAGCTGCCCCTAAATTAAACACCTCAGCAGAAATGGACGGGGTGGCTGGAGACAGGGAAATCGGGGCAACCTCCTTTGGAACGCCGGCCTCAAAAACCCGATTGAGCAGAAAAAGATAGATGGATGGACACGAGCTCTGCTTAACGTTTGCCTAATGTCAATTCAACAAGAGCTGCACTTACTTGAGATTGCTTGACAGGACTTCCCAAATGGTATTCCGTAGATGCAGTCACACGTCGATGTATCGTCATTGCCGCATTGAGCATGCATAGCACAGGTTTCACAAGGCCAAGCAAAGGAATCTTCACAATGACACTCAGGTGTTCCAGTAGCGTTTAGAAGGCAGGCTAAATACAACGTTGATGCGGAAGGACACATGAGTAACCCATTTGAAAACATTTGTTTAGAATAGCGATGAAGAGTTGTCCAGGAGACCAACCAACAGACCAAAATTCTTACCTGTGGTCAAATTCCAACTTTCCAGCGTTAAATCATCTTCTATCTCTAGCGCTAAGGGAATATTATCGACAGCGTCCCTGAGTCGACTGATGATCTCCGATTGCTCAGCGTTGCTTGGAGTGTCCACAATGAGGATAATCTCCACTGAAAAAGAGGGCCGTCACAAGAAAGGAAAAAGAAGTTAGGCAAAATGCCACTGTCGGCTTTGATACCCTTGGCCAGGTCGGTTTGAACTGGATCTTGGAGGCATAAATGATCATTTCTGCAGACAGCACATAATTTGATCAATATATAAGGCCCACCGGATTATAAGGCGCACCGTCAGCTTTTTAAAATATATCAGGCTTTTGGGTGCGCCTTACAGTGCGAAAAATACGGTAGATTAAAATATGGGCATGTGAGTATCATTTCATCCTAGTGAAAAGAATTCTGCTCTCCTCCAGAACGCACAATGAGGACAACGTCCACTGAAAAAGAGGCCCATCACAAGAAAGGAAGAAAAGATTAGGCAAAATGCCGTCTGCTCAAGTCCGTCCCAAGATACCGAATGTTAGAATGTTTCCAGATGCCTTGCAAGCGAAAACTAGGTAAGGTTTGACTAACCCCTTCGTGTCGAAATACACAATATGTGGTCTGAACGCATCGATATGTTAGAAGTGGAGTAAAGGTGGCTTTAATGCTTATTATCTTGGCTATGTCACGCCGTGCGAATTCTGTCCGTACAAAAGTCGTCTAAAAAAAACGGTTTGCAATTTTAGCTTCTACACAAAGTCATGCATCTTTATACAATACCTTCTGTTGTTGGAGTGCATGGGGCAACAGCTGTGGAGCAAAGTGAGAGAAAAGAGAAAAACAATCCATTAGATCATTTTCCACACAAAGGTGAAGAAACAATGTCTTTATCAATGTACTTCCATCCATTCATTTTCCATCGTTTTCGTCCCAACTGAGGTCTAGGATGAGCTGGAGCCTAATTGAACTATGAACACAGCCTTTCCACAGCAAACGTTGGACTCTGGCAAGCTGTCCTTTGTGTGGGGATTCAGCTGATGATGTTTTCGAACCGAATTTCTAGACACAGGTCTCGTGCAGCGGGCAACCAGTATGGTCACCTTTGAATCGCTTCGTTTCGCAGATGACTTGGTTGAATTGCACACTGCTACGTTTCCGAGTGCTCAGCTACTGGGACCGGAATGAGCCGCTCCAGTTTGAAGACCGTGGCCTTGGTTTTGAAAAAGCTCGATTGTTCTCTACGAGGGCGATGGATATTCTCGCTTGGCTCGAGCCAATGGAGGAGTTCAATTCCCTTGCGTGCACGGGAGAGCTGAATGAATACAGGAGGCTCCCAGGTTTGCACACCTTGGTTTCCGCCCTCATCACAGGTAGAGAGCATTGGGCAAGGACCTAACGGATGAGAGTGAAGACACAGGCGGCCGCACAAAGTTTCTAGCGCCGGGAGGGCTGGTTCAACCTCATGCGTGTAAAGAGAAGCTCTGTCGCTGAGCAGGCGGTCAAAGCAACCGTTTCACCACATCGTGAAGAGCCCAATGAGCGGAGTCTGGCATCTCCAAGAGACTTGATGTGGAAGGCTCGGGGCACCTTGTCTGCGATTTGACCCTGGGAGGCGGCTAGCACTATCTAGGGGGATGGGGGGGGACTATATCTCAAAGCTGCCCCTAAATTAAACACCTCAGCAGAAATGGACGGGGTGGCTGGAGACAGGGAAATCGGGGCAACCTCCTTTGGAACGCCGGCCTCAAAAACCCGATTGAGCAGAAAAAGATAGATGGATGGACACGAGCTCTGCTTAACGTTTGCCTAATGTCAATTCAACAAGAGCTGCACTTACTTGAGATTGCTTGACAGGACTTCCCAAATGGTATTCCGTAGATGCAGTCACACGTCGATGTATCGTCATTGCCGCATTGAGCATGCATAGCACAGGTTTCACAAGGCCAAGCAAAGGAATCTTCACAATGACACTCAGGTGTTCCAGTAGCGTTTAGAAGGCAGGCTAAATACAACGTTGATGCGGAAGGACACATGAGTAACCCATTTGAAAACATTTGTTTAGAATAGCGATGAAGAGTTGTCCAGGAGACCAACCAACAGACCAAAATTCTTACCTGTGGTCAAATTCCAACTTTCCAGCGTTAAATCATCTTCTATCTCTAGCGCTAAGGGAATATTATCGACAGCGTCCCTGAGTCGACTGATGATCTCCGATTGCTCAGCGTTGCTTGGAGTGTCCACAATGAGGATAATCTCCACTGAAAAAGAGGGCCGTCACAAGAAAGGAAAAAGAAGTTAGGCAAAATGCCACTGTCGGCTTTGATACCCTTGGCCAGGTCGGTTTGAACTGGATCTTGGAGGCATAAATGATCATTTCTGCAGACAGCACATAATTTGATCAATATATAAGGCCCACCGGATTATAAGGCGCACCGTCAGCTTTTTAAAATATATCAGGCTTTTGGGTGCGCCTTACAGTGCGAAAAATACGGTAGATTAAAATATGGGCATGTGAGTATCATTTCATCCTAGTGAAAAGAATTCTGCTCTCCTCCAGAACGCACAATGAGGACAACGTCCACTGAAAAAGAGGCCCATCACAAGAAAGGGAGAAAAGATTAGGCAAAATGCCGTCTGCTCAAGTCCGGCCCAAGATACCGAATGTTAGAATGTTTCCAGATGCCTTGCAAGCGAAAACTAGGTAAGGTTTGACTAACCCCTTCGTGTCGAAATACACAATATGTGGTCTGAACGCATCGATATGTTAGAAGTGGAGTAAAGGTGGCTTTAATGCTTATTATCTTGGCTATGTCACGCCGTGCGAATTCTGTCCGTACAAAAGTCGTCTAAAAAAAACGGTTTGCAATTTTAGCTTCTACACAAAGTCATGCATCTTTATACAATACCTTCTGTTGTTGGAGTGCATGGGGCAACAGCTGTGGAGCAAAGTGAGAGAAAAGAGAAAAACAATCCATTAGATCATTTTCCACACAAAGGTGAAGAAACAATGTCTTTATCAATGTACTTCCATCCATTCATTTTCCATCGTTTTCGTCCCAACTGAGGTCTAGGATGAGCTGGAGCCTAATTGAACTATGAACACAGCCTTTCCACAGCAAACGTTGGACTCTGGCAAGCTGTCCTTTGTGTGGGGATTCAGCTGATGATGTTTTCGAACCGAATTTCTAGACACAGGTCTCGTGCAGCGGGCAACCAGTATGGTCACCTTTGAATCGCTTCGTTTCGCAGATGACTTGGTTGAATTGCACACTGCTACGTTTCCGAGTGCTCAGCTACTGGGACCGGAATGAGCCGCTCCAGTTTGAAGACCGTGGCCTTGGTTTTGAAAAAGCTCGATTGTTCTCTACGAGGGCGATGGATATTCTCGCTTGGCTCGAGCCAATGGAGGAGTTCAATTCCCTTGCGTGCACGGGAGAGCTGAATGAATACAGGAGGCTCCCAGGTTTGCACACCTTGGTTTCCGCCCTCATCACAGGTAGAGAGCATTGGGCAAGGACCTAACGGATGAGAGTGAAGACACAGGCGGCCGCACAAAGTTTCTAGCGCCGGGAGGGCTGGTTCAACCTCATGCGTGTAAAGAGAAGCTCTGTCGCTGAGCAGGCGGTCAAAGCAACCGTTTCACCACATCGTGAAGAGCCCAATGAGCGGAGTCTGGCATCTCCAAGAGACTTGATGTGGAAGGCTCGGGGCACCTTGTCTGCGATTTGACCCTGGGAGGCGGCTAGCACTATCTAGGGGGATGGGGGGGGACTATATCTCAAAGCTGCCCCTAAATTAAACACCTCAGCAGAAATGGACGGGGTGGCTGGAGACAGGGAAATCGGGGCAACCTCCTTTGGAACGCCGGCCTCAAAAACCCGATTGAGCAGAAAAAGATAGATGGATGGACACGAGCTCTGCTTAACGTTTGCCTAATGTCAATTCAACAAGAGCTGCACTTACTTGAGATTGCTTGACAGGACTTCCCAAATGGTATTCCGTAGATGCAGTCACACGTCGATGTATCGTCATTGCCGCATTGAGCATGCATAGCACAGGTTTCACAAGGCCAAGCAAAGGAATCTTCACAATGACACTCAGGTGTTCCAGTAGCGTTTAGAAGGCAGGCTAAATACAACGTTGATGCGGAAGGACACATGAGTAACCCATTTGAAAACATTTGTTTAGAATAGCGATGAAGAGTTGTCCAGGAGACCAACCAACAGACCAAAATTCTTACCTGTGGTCAAATTCCAACTTTCCAGCGTTAAATCATCTTCTATCTCTAGCGCTAAGGGAATATTATCGACAGCGTCCCTGAGTCGACTGATGATCTCCGATTGCTCAGCGTTGCTTGGAGTGTCCACAATGAGGATAATCTCCACTGAAAAAGAGGGCCGTCACAAGAAAGGAAAAAGAAGTTAGGCAAAATGCCACTGTCGGCTTTGATACCCTTGGCCAGGTCGGTTTGAACTGGATCTTGGAGGCATAAATGATCATTTCTGCAGACAGCACATAATTTGATCAATATATAAGGCCCACCGGATTATAAGGCGCACCGTCAGCTTTTTAAAATATATCAGGCTTTTGGGTGCGCCTTACAGTGCGAAAAATACGGTAGATTAAAATATGGGCATGTGAGTATCATTTCATCCTAGTGAAAAGAATTCTGCTCTCCTCCAGAACGCACAATGAGGACAACGTCCACTGAAAAAGAGGCCCATCACAAGAAAGGGAGAAAAGATTAGGCAAAATGCCGTCTGCTCAAGTCCGGCCCAAGATACCGAATGTTAGAATGTTTCCAGATGCCTTGCAAGCGAAAACTAGGTAAGGTTTGACTAACCCCTTCGTGTCGAAATACACAATATGTGGTCTGAACGCATCGATATGTTAGAAGTGGAGTAAAGGTGGCTTTAATGCTTATTATCTTGGCTATGTCACGCCGTGCGAATTCTGTCCGTACAAAAGTCGTCTAAAAAAAACGGTTTGCAATTTTAGCTTCTACACAAAGTCATGCATCTTTATACAATACCTTCTGTTGTTGGAGTGCATGGGGCAACAGCTGTGGAGCAAAGTGAGAGAAAAGAGAAAAACAATCCATTAGATCATTTTCCACACAAAGGTGAAGAAACAATGTCTTTATCAATGTACTTCCATCCATTCATTTTCCATCGTTTTCGTCCCAACTGAGGTCTAGGATGAGCTGGAGCCTAATTGAACTATGAACACAGCCTTTCCACAGCAAACGTTGGACTCTGGCAAGCTGTCCTTTGTGTGGGGATTCAGCTGATGATGTTTTCGAACCGAATTTCTAGACACAGGTCTCGTGCAGCGGGCAACCAGTATGGTCACCTTTGAATCGCTTCGTTTCGCAGATGACTTGGTTGAATTGCACACTGCTACGTTTCCGAGTGCTCAGCTACTGGGACCGGAATGAGCCGCTCCAGTTTGAAGACCGTGGCCTTGGTTTTGAAAAAGCTCGATTGTTCTCTACGAGGGCGATGGATATTCTCGCTTGGCTCGAGCCAATGGAGGAGTTCAATTCCCTTGCGTGCACGGGAGAGCTGAATGAATACAGGAGGCTCCCAGGTTTGCACACCTTGGTTTCCGCCCTCATCACAGGTAGAGAGCATTGGGCAAGGACCTAACGGATGAGAGTGAAGACACAGGCGGCCGCACAAAGTTTCTAGCGCCGGGAGGGCTGGTTCAACCTCATGCGTGTAAAGAGAAGCTCTGTCGCTGAGCAGGCGGTCAAAGCAACCGTTTCACCACATCGTGAAGAGCCCAATGAGCGGAGTCTGGCATCTCCAAGAGACTTGATGTGGAAGGCTCGGGGCACCTTGTCTGCGATTTGACCCTGGGAGGCGGCTAGCACTATCTAGGGGGATGGGGGGGGACTATATCTCAAAGCTGCCCCTAAATTAAACACCTCAGCAGAAATGGACGGGGTGGCTGGAGACAGGGAAATCGGGGCAACCTCCTTTGGAACGCCGGCCTCAAAAACCCGATTGAGCAGAAAAAGATAGATGGATGGACACGAGCTCTGCTTAACGTTTGCCTAATGTCAATTCAACAAGAGCTGCACTTACTTGAGATTGCTTGACAGGACTTCCCAAATGGTATTCCGTAGATGCAGTCACACGTCGATGTATCGTCATTGCCGCATTGAGCATGCATAGCACAGGTTTCACAAGGCCAAGCAAAGGAATCTTCACAATGACACTCAGGTGTTCCAGTAGCGTTTAGAAGGCAGGCTAAATACAACGTTGATGCGGAAGGACACATGAGTAACCCATTTGAAAACATTTGTTTAGAATAGCGATGAAGAGTTGTCCAGGAGACCAACCAACAGACCAAAATTCTTACCTGTGGTCAAATTCCAACTTTCCAGCGTTAAATCATCTTCTATCTCTAGCGCTAAGGGAATATTATCGACAGCGTCCCTGAGTCGACTGATGATCTCCGATTGCTCAGCGTTGCTTGGAGTGTCCACAATGAGGATAATCTCCACTGAAAAAGAGGGCCGTCACAAGAAAGGAAAAAGAAGTTAGGCAAAATGCCACTGTCGGCTTTGATACCCTTGGCCAGGTCGGTTTGAACTGGATCTTGGAGGCATAAATGATCATTTCTGCAGACAGCACATAATTTGATCAATATATAAGGCCCACCGGATTATAAGGCGCACCGTCAGCTTTTTAAAATATATCAGGCTTTTGGGTGCGCCTTACAGTGCGAAAAATACGGTAGATTAAAATATGGGCATGTGAGTATCATTTCATCCTAGTGAAAAGAATTCTGCTCTCCTCCAGAACGCACAATGAGGACAACGTCCACTGAAAAAGAGGCCCATCACAAGAAAGGGAGAAAAGATTAGGCAAAATGCCGTCTGCTCAAGTCCGGCCCAAGATACCGAATGTTAGAATGTTTCCAGATGCCTTGCAAGCGAAAACTAGGTAAGGTTTGACTAACCCCTTCGTGTCGAAATACACAATATGTGGTCTGAACGCATCGATATGTTAGAAGTGGAGTAAAGGTGGCTTTAATGCTTATTATCTTGGCTATGTCACGCCGTGCGAATTCTGTCCGTACAAAAGTCGTCTAAAAAAAACGGTTTGCAATTTTAGCTTCTACACAAAGTCATGCATCTTTATACAATACCTTCTGTTGTTGGAGTGCATGGGGCAACAGCTGTGGAGCAAAGTGAGAGAAAAGAGAAAAACAATCCATTAGATCATTTTCCACACAAAGGTGAAGAAACAATGTCTTTATCAATGTACTTCCATCCATTCATTTTCCATCGTTTTCGTCCCAACTGAGGTCTAGGATGAGCTGGAGCCTAATTGAACTATGAACACAGCCTTTCCACAGCAAACGTTGGACTCTGGCAAGCTGTCCTTTGTGTGGGGATTCAGCTGATGATGTTTTCGAACCGAATTTCTAGACACAGGTCTCGTGCAGCGGGCAACCAGTATGGTCACCTTTGAATCGCTTCGTTTCGCAGATGACTTGGTTAAATTGCACACTGCTACGTTTCCGAGTGCTCAGCTACTGGGACCGGAATGAGCCGCTCCAGTTTGAAGACCGTGGCCTTGGTTTTGAAAAAGCTCGATTGTTCTCTACGAGGGCGATGGATATTCTCGCTTGGCTCGAGCCAATGGAGGAGTTCAATTCCCTTGCGTGCACGGGAGAGCTGAATGAATACAGGAGGCTCCCAGGTTTGCACACCTTGGTTTCCGCCCTCATCACAGGTAGAGAGCATTGGGCAAGGACCTAACGGATGAGAGTGAAGACACAGGCGGCCGCACAAAGTTTCTAGCGCCGGGAGGGCTGGTTCAACCTCATGCGTGTAAAGAGAAGCTCTGTCGCTGAGCAGGCGGTCAAAGCAACCGTTTCACCACATCGTGAAGAGCCCAATGAGCGGAGTCTGGCATCTCCAAGAGACTTGATGTGGAAGGCTCGGGGCACCTTGTCTGCGATTTGACCCTGGGAGGCGGCTAGCACTATCTAGGGGGATGGGGGGGGACTATATCTCAAAGCTGCCCCTAAATTAAACACCTCAGCAGAAATGGACGGGGTGGCTGGAGACAGGGAAATCGGGGCAACCTCCTTTGGAACGCCGGCCTCAAAAACCCGATTGAGCAGAAAAAGATAGATGGATGGACACGAGCTCTGCTTAACGTTTGCCTAATGTCAATTCAACAAGAGCTGCACTTACTTGAGATTGCTTGACAGGACTTCCCAAATGGTATTCCGTAGATGCAGTCACACGTCGATGTATCGTCATTGCCGCATTGAGCATGCATAGCACAGGTTTCACAAGGCCAAGCAAAGGAATCTTCACAATGACACTCAGGTGTTCCAGTAGCGTTTAGAAGGCAGGCTAAATACAACGTTGATGCGGAAGGACACATGAGTAACCCATTTGAAAACATTTGTTTAGAATAGCGATGAAGAGTTGTCCAGGAGACCAACCAACAGACCAAAATTCTTACCTGTGGTCAAATTCCAACTTTCCAGCGTTAAATCATCTTCTATCTCTAGCGCTAAGGGAATATTATCGACAGCGTCCCTGAGTCGACTGATGATCTCCGATTGCTCAGCGTTGCTTGGAGTGTCCACAATGAGGATAATCTCCACTGAAAAAGAGGGCCGTCACAAGAAAGGAAAAAGAAGTTAGGCAAAATGCCACTGTCGGCTTTGATACCCTTGGCCAGGTCGGTTTGAACTGGATCTTGGAGGCATAAATGATCATTTCTGCAGACAGCACATAATTTGATCAATATATAAGGCCCACCGGATTATAAGGCGCACCGTCAGCTTTTTAAAATATATCAGGCTTTTGGGTGCGCCTTACAGTGCGAAAAATACGGTAGATTAAAATATGGGCATGTGAGTATCATTTCATCCTAGTGAAAAGAATTCTGCTCTCCTCCAGAACGCACAATGAGGACAACGTCCACTGAAAAAGAGGCCCATCACAAGAAAGGGAGAAAAGATTAGGCAAAATGCCGTCTGCTCAAGTCCGGCCCAAGATACCGAATGTTAGAATGTTTCCAGATGCCTTGCAAGCGAAAACTAGGTAAGGTTTGACTAACCCCTTCGTGTCGAAATACACAATATGTGGTCTGAACGCATCGATATGTTAGAAGTGGAGTAAAGGTGGCTTTAATGCTTATTATCTTGGCTATGTCACGCCGTGCGAATTCTGTCCGTACAAAAGTCGTCTAAAAAAAACGGTTTGCAATTTTAGCTTCTACACAAAGTCATGCATCTTTATACAATACCTTCTGTTGTTGGAGTGCATGGGGCAACAGCTGTGGAGCAAAGTGAGAGAAAAGAGAAAAACAATCCATTAGATCATTTTCCATACAAAGGTGAAGAAACAATGTCTTTATCAATGTACTTCCATCCATTCATTTTCCATCGTTTTCGTCCCAACTGAGGTCTAGGATGAGCTGGAGCCTAATTGAACTATGAACACAGCCTTTCCACAGCAAACGTTGGACTCTGGCAAGCTGTCCTTTGTGTGGGGATTCAGCTGATGATGTTTTCGAACCGAATTTCTAGACACAGGTCTCGTGCAGCGGGCAACCAGTATGGTCACCTTTGAATCGCTTCGTTTCGCAGATGACTTGGTTAAATTGCACACTGCTACGTTTCCGAGTGCTCAGCTACTGGGACCGGAATGAGCCGCTCCAGTTTGAAGACCGTGGCCTTGGTTTTGAAAAAGCTCGATTGTTCTCTACGAGGGCGATGGGTATTCTCGCTTGGCTCGAGCCAATGGAGGAGTTCAATTCCCTTGCGTGCACGGGAGAGCTGAATGAATACAGGAGGCTCCCAGGTTTGCACACCTTGGTTTCCGCCCTCATCACAGGTAGAGAGCATTGGGCAAGGACCTAACGGATGAGCGTGAAGACACAGGCGGCCGCACAAAGTTTCTAGCGCCGGGAGGGCTGGTTCAACCTCATGCGTGTAAAGAGAAGCTCTGTCGCTGAGCAGCCGGTCAAAGCAACCGTTTCACCACATCGTGAAGAGCCCAATGAGCGGAGTCTGGCATCTCCAAGAGACTTGATGTGGAAGGCTCGGGGCACCTTGTCTGCGATTTGACCCTGGGAGGCGGCTAGCACTATCTAGGGGGATGGGGGGGGACTATATCTCAAAGCTGCCCCTAAATTAAACACCTCAGCAGAAATGGACGGGGTGGCTGGAGACAGGGAAATCGGGGCAACCTCCTTTGGAACGCCGGCCTCAAAAACCCGATTGAGCAGAAAAAGATAGATGGATGGACACGAGCTCTGCTTAACGTTTGCCTAATGTCAATTCAACAAGAGCTGCACTTACTTGAGATTGCTTGACAGGACTTCCCAAATGGTATTCCGTAGATGCAGTCACACGTCGATGTATCGTCATTGCCGCATTGAGCATGCATAGCACAGGTTTCACAAGGCCAAGCAAAGGAATCTTCACAATGACACTCAGGTGTTCCAGTAGCGTTTAGAAGGCAGGCTAAATACAACGTTGATGCGGAAGGACACATGAGTAACCCATTTGAAAACATTTGTTTAGAATAGCGATGAAGAGTTGTCCAGGAGACCAACCAACAGACCAAAATTCTTACCTGTGGTCAAATTCCAACTTTCCAGCGTTAAATCATCTTCTATCTCTAGCGCTAAGGGAATGTTATCGACAGCGTCCCTGAGTCGACTGATGATCTCCGATTGCTCAGCGTTGCTTGGAGTGTCCACAATGAGGATAATCTCCACTGAAAAAGAGGGCCGTCACAAGAAAGGAAAAAGAAGTTAGGCAAAATGCCACTGTCGGCTTTGATACCCTTGGCCAGGTCGGTTTGAACTGGATCTTGGAGGCATAAATGATCATTTCTGCAGACAGCACATAATTTGATCAATATATAAGGCCCACCGGATTATAAGGCGCACCGTCAGCTTTTTAAAATATATCAGGCTTTTGGGTGCGCCTTACAGTGCGAAAAATACGGTAGATTAAAATATGGGCATGTGAGTATCATTTCATCCTAGTGAAAATAATTCTGCTCTCCTCCAGAACGCACAATGAGGACAACGTCCACTGAAAAAGAGGCCCATCACAAGAAAGGGAGAAAAGATTAGGCAAAATGCCGTCTGCTCAAGTCCGTCCCAAGATACCGAATGTTAGAATGTTTCCAGATGCCTTGCAAGCGAAAACTAGGTAAGGTTTGACTAACCCCTTCGTGTCGAAATACACAATATGTGGTCTGAACGCATCGATATGTTAGAAGTGGAGTAAAGGTGGCTTTAATGCTTATTATCTTGGCTATGTCACGCCGTGCGAATTCTGTCCGTACAAAAGTCGTCTAAAAAAAACGGTTTGCAATTTTAGCTTCTACACAAAGTCATGCATCTTTATACAATACCTTCTGTTGTTGGAGTGCATGGGGCAACAGCTGTGGAGCAAAGTGAGAGAAAAGAGAAAAACAATCCATTAGATCATTTTCCATACAAAGGTGAAGAAACAATGTCTTTATCAATGTACTTCCATCCATTCATTTTCCATCGTTTTCGTCCCAACTGAGGTCTAGGATGAGCTGGAGCCTAATTGAACTATGAACACAGCCTTTCCACAGCAAACGTTGGACTCTGGCAAGCTGTCCTTTGTGTGGGGATTCAGCTGATGATGTTTTCGAACCGAATTTCTAGACACAGGTCTCGTGCAGCGGGCAACCAGTATGGTCACCTTTGAATCGCTTCGTTTCGCAGATGACTTGGTTAAATTGCACACTGCTACGTTTCCGAGTGCTCAGCTACTGGGACCGGAATGAGCCGCTCCAGTTTGAAGACCGTGGCCTTGGTTTTGAAAAAGCTCGATTGTTCTCTACGAGGGCGATGGATATTCTCGCTTGGCTCGAGCCAATGGAGGAGTTCAATTCCCTTGCGTGCACGGGAGAGCTGAATGAATACAGGAGGCTCCCAGGTTTGCACACCTTGGTTTCCGCCCTCATCACAGGTAGAGAGCATTGGGCAAGGACCTAACGGATGAGAGTGAAGACACAGGCGGCCGCACAAAGTTTCTAGCGCCGGGAGGGCTGGTTCAACCTCATGCGTGTAAAGAGAAGCTCTGTCGCTGAGCAGGCGGTCAAAGCAACCGTTTCACCACATCGTGAAGAGCCCAATGAGCGGAGTCTGGCATCTCCAAGAGACTTGATGTGGAAGGCTCGGGGCACCTTGTCTGCGATTTGACCCTGGGAGGCGGCTAGCACTATCTAGGGGGATGGGGGGGGACTATATCTCAAAGCTGCCCCTAAATTAAACACCTCAGCAGAAATGGACGGGGTGGCTGGAGACAGGGAAATCGGGGCAACCTCCTTTGGAACGCCGGCCTCAAAAACCCGATTGAGCAGAAAAAGATAGATGGATGGACACGAGCTCTGCTTAACGTTTGCCTAATGTCAATTCAACAAGAGCTGCACTTACTTGAGATTGCTTGACAGGACTTCCCAAATGGTATTCCGTAGATGCAGTCACACGTCGATGTATCGTCATTGCCGCATTGAGCATGCATAGCACAGGTTTCACAAGGCCAAGCAAAGGAATCTTCACAATGACACTCAGGTGTTCCAGTAGCGTTTAGAAGGCAGGCTAAATACAACGTTGATGCGGAAGGACACATGAGTAACCCATTTGAAAACATTTGTTTAGAATAGCGATGAAGAGTTGTCCAGGAGACCAACCAACAGACCAAAATTCTTACCTGTGGTCAAATTCCAACTTTCCAGCGTTAAATCATCTTCTATCTCTAGCGCTAAGGGAATGTTATCGACAGCGTCCCTGAGTCGACTGATGATCTCCGATTGCTCAGCGTTGCTTGGAGTGTCCACAATGAGGATAATCTCCACTGAAAAAGAGGGCCGTCACAAGAAAGGAAAAAGAAGTTAGGCAAAATGCCACTGTCGGCTTTGATACCCTTGGCCAGGTCGGTTTGAACTGGATCTTGGAGGCATAAATGATCATTTCTGCAGACAGCACATAATTTGATCAATATATAAGGCCCACCGGATTATAAGGCGCACCGTCAGCTTTTTAAAATATATCAGGCTTTTGGGTGCGCCTTACAGTGCGAAAAATACGGTAGATTAAAATATGGGCATGTGAGTATCATTTCATCCTAGTGAAAAGAATTCTGCTCTCCTCCAGAACGCACAATGAGGACAACGTCCACTGAAAAAGAGGCCCATCACAAGAAAGGGAGAAAAGATTAGGCAAAATGCCGTCTGCTCAAGTCCGGCCCAAGATACCGAATGTTAGAATGTTTCCAGATGCCTTGCAAGCGAAAACTAGGTAAGGTTTGACTAACCCCTTCGTGTCGAAATACACAATATGTGGTCTGAACGCATCGATATGTTAGAAGTGGAGTAAAGGTGGCTTTAATGCTTATTATCTTGGCTATGTCACGCCGTGCGAATTCTGTCCGTACAAAAGTCGTCTAAAAAAAACGGTTTGCAATTTTAGCTTCTACACAAAGTCATGCATCTTTATACAATACCTTCTGTTGTTGGAGTGCATGGGGCAACAGCTGTGGAGCAAAGTGAGAGAAAAGAGAAAAACAATCCATTAGATCATTTTCCACACAAAGGTGAAGAAACAATGTCTTTATCAATGTACTTCCATCCATTCATTTTCCATCGTTTTCGTCCCAACTGAGGTCTAGGATGAGCTGGAGCCTAATTGAACTATGAACACAGCCTTTCCACAGCAAACGTTGGACTCTGGCAAGCTGTCCTTTGTGTGGGGATTCAGCTGATGATGTTTTCGAACCGAATTTCTAGACACAGGTCTCGTGCAGCGGGCAACCAGTATGGTCACCTTTGAATCGCTTCGTTTCGCAGATGACTTGGTTAAATTGCACACTGCTACGTTTCCGAGTGCTCAGCTACTGGGACCGGAATGAGCCGCTCCAGTTTGAAGACCGTGGCCTTGGTTTTGAAAAAGCTCGATTGTTCTCTACGAGGGCGATGGATATTCTCGCTTGGCTCGAGCCAATGGAGGAGTTCAATTCCCTTGCGTGCACGGGAGAGCTGAATGAATACAGGAGGCTCCCAGGTTTGCACACCTTGGTTTCCGCCCTCATCACAGGTAGAGAGCATTGGGCAAGGACCTAACGGATGAGAGTGAAGACACAGGCGGCCGCACAAAGTTTCTAGCGCCGGGAGGGCTGGTTCAACCTCATGCGTGTAAAGAGAAGCTCTGTCGCTGAGCAGGCGGTCAAAGCAACCGTTTCACCACATCGTGAAGAGCCCAATGAGCGGAGTCTGGCATCTCCAAGAGACTTGATGTGGAAGGCTCGGGGCACCTTGTCTGCGATTTGACCCTGGGAGGCGGCTAGCACTATCTAGGGGGATGGGGGGGGACTATATCTCAAAGCTGCCCCTAAATTAAACACCTCAGCAGAAATGGACGGGGTGGCTGGAGACAGGGAAATCGGGGCAACCTCCTTTGGAACGCCGGCCTCAAAAACCCGATTGAGCAGAAAAAGATAGATGGATGGACACGAGCTCTGCTTAACGTTTGCCTAATGTCAATTCAACAAGAGCTGCACTTACTTGAGATTGCTTGACAGGACTTCCCAAATGGTATTCCGTAGATGCAGTCACACGTCGATGTATCGTCATTGCCGCATTGAGCATGCATAGCACAGGTTTCACAAGGCCAAGCAAAGGAATCTTCACAATGACACTCAGGTGTTCCAGTAGCGTTTAGAAGGCAGGCTAAATACAACGTTGATGCGGAAGGACACATGAGTAACCCATTTGAAAACATTTGTTTAGAATAGCGATGAAGAGTTGTCCAGGAGACCAACCAACAGACCAAAATTCTTACCTGTGGTCAAATTCCAACTTTCCAGCGTTAAATCATCTTCTATCTCTAGCGCTAAGGGAATGTTATCGACAGCGTCCCTGAGTCGACTGATGATCTCCGATTGCTCAGCGTTGCTTGGAGTGTCCACAATGAGGATAATCTCCACTGAAAAAGAGGGCCGTCACAAGAAAGGAAAAAGAAGTTAGGCAAAATGCCACTGTCGGCTTTGATACCCTTGGCCAGGTCGGTTTGAACTGGATCTTGGAGGCATAAATGATCATTTCTGCAGACAGCACATAATTTGATCAATATATAAGGCCCACCGGATTATAAGGCGCACCGTCAGCTTTTTAAAATATATCAGGCTTTTGGGTGCGCCTTACAGTGCGAAAAATACGGTAGATTAAAATATGGGCATGTGAGTATCATTTCATCCTAGTGAAAAGAATTCTGCTCTCCTCCAGAACGCACAATGAGGACAACGTCCACTGAAAAAGAGGCCCATCACAAGAAAGGGAGAAAAGATTAGGCAAAATGCCGTCTGCTCAAGTCCGGCCCAAGATACCGAATGTTAGAATGTTTCCAGATGCCTTGCAAGCGAAAACTAGGTAAGGTTTGACTAACCCCTTCGTGTCGAAATACACAATATGTGGTCTGAACGCATCGATATGTTAGAAGTGGAGTAAAGGTGGCTTTAATGCTTATTATCTTGGCTATGTCACGCCGTGCGAATTCTGTCCGTACAAAAGTCGTCTAAAAAAAACGGTTTGCAATTTTAGCTTCTACACAAAGTCATGTATCTTTATACAATACCTTCTGTTGTTGGAGTGCATGGGGCAACAGCTGTGGAGCAAAGTGAGAGAAAAGAGAAAAACAATCCATTAGATCATTTTCCATACAAAGGTGAAGAAACAATGTCTTTATCAATGTACTTCCATCCATTCATTTTCCATCGTTTTCGTCCCAACTGAGGTCTAGGATGAGCTGGAGCCTAATTGAACTATGAACACAGCCTTTCCACAGCAAACGTTGGACTCTGGCAAGCTGTCCTTTGTGTGGGGATTCAGCTGATGATGTTTTCGAACCGAATTTCTAGACACAGGTCTCGTGCAGCGGGCAACCAGTATGGTCACCTTTGAATCGCTTCGTTTCGCAGATGACTTGGTTAAATTGCACACTGCTACGTTTCCGAGTGCTCAGCTACTGGGACCGGAATGAGCCGCTCCAGTTTGAAGACCGTGGCCTTGGTTTTGAAAAAGCTCGATTGTTCTCTACGAGGGCGATGGATATTCTCGCTTGGCTCGAGCCAATGGAGGAGTTCAATTCCCTTGCGTGCACGGGAGAGCTGAATGAATACAGGAGGCTCCCAGGTTTGCACACCTTGGTTTCCGCCCTCATCACAGGTAGAGAGCATTGGGCAAGGACCTAACGGATGAGAGTGAAGACACAGGCGGCCGCACAAAGTTTCTAGCGCCGGGAGGGCTGGTTCAACCTCATGCGTGTAAAGAGAAGCTCTGTCGCTGAGCAGCCGGTCAAAGCAACCGTTTCACCACATCGTGAAGAGCCCAATGAGCGGAGTCTGGCATCTCCAAGAGACTTGATGTGGAAGGCTCGGGGCACCTTGTCTGCGATTTGACCCTGGGAGGCGGCTAGCACTATCTAGGGGGATGGGGGGGGACTATATCTCAAAGCTGCCCCTAAATTAAACACCTCAGCAGAAATGGACGGGGTGGCTGGAGACAGGGAAATCGGGGCAACCTCCTTTGGAACGCCGGCCTCAAAAACCCGATTGAGCAGAAAAAGATAGATGGATGGACACGAGCTCTGCTTAACGTTTGCCTAATGTCAATTCAACAAGAGCTGCACTTACTTGAGATTGCTTGACAGGACTTCCCAAATGGTATTCCGTAGATGCAGTCACACGTCGATGTATCGTCATTGCCGCATTGAGCATGCATAGCACAGGTTTCACAAGGCCAAGCAAAGGAATCTTCACAATGACACTCAGGTGTTCCAGTAGCGTTTAGAAGGCAGGCTAAATACAACGTTGATGCGGAAGGACACATGAGTAACCCATTTGAAAACATTTGTTTAGAATAGCGATGAAGAGTTGTCCAGGAGACCAACCAACAGACCAAAATTCTTACCTGTGGTCAAATTCCAACTTTCCAGCGTTAAATCATCTTCTATCTCTAGCGCTAAGGGAATGTTATCGACAGCGTCCCTGAGTCGACTGATGATCTCCGATTGCTCAGCGTTGCTTGGAGTGTCCACAATGAGGATAATCTCCACTGAAAAAGAGGGCCGTCACAAGAAAGGAAAAAGAAGTTAGGCAAAATGCCACTGTCGGCTTTGATACCCTTGGCCAGGTCGGTTTGAACTGGATCTTGGAGGCATAAATGATCATTTCTGCAGACAGCACATAATTTGATCAATATATAAGGCCCACCGGATTATAAGGCGCACCGTCAGCTTTTTAAAATATATCAGGCTTTTGGGTGCGCCTTACAGTGCGAAAAATACGGTAGATTAAAATATGGGCATGTGAGTATCATTTCATCCTAGTGAAAAGAATTCTGCTCTCCTCCAGAACGCACAATGAGGACAACGTCCACTGAAAAAGAGGCCCATCACAAGAAAGGGAGAAAAGATTAGGCAAAATGCCGTCTGCTCAAGTCCGTCCCAAGATACCGAATGTTAGAATGTTTCCAGATGCCTTGCAAGCGAAAACTAGGTAAGGTTTGACTAACCCCTTCGTGTCGAAATACACAATATGTGGTCTGAACGCATCGATATGTTAGAAGTGGAGTAAAGGTGGCTTTAATGCTTATTATCTTGGCTATGTCACGCCGTGCGAATTCTGTCCGTACAAAAGTCGTCTAAAAAAAACGGTTTGCAATTTTAGCTTCTACACAAAGTCATGCATCTTTATACAATACCTTCTGTTGTTGGAGTGCATGGGGCAACAGCTGTGGAGCAAAGTGAGAGAAAAGAGAAAAACAATCCATTAGATCATTTTCCACACAAAGGTGAAGAAACAATGTCTTTATCAATGTACTTCCATCCATTCATTTTCCATCGTTTTCGTCCCAACTGAGGTCTAGGATGAGCTGGAGCCTAATTGAACTATGAACACAGCCTTTCCACAGCAAACGTTGGACTCTGGCAAGCTGTCCTTTGTGTGGGGATTCAGCTGATGATGTTTTCGAACCGAATTTCTAGACACAGGTCTCGTGCAGCGGGCAACCAGTATGGTCACCTTTGAATCGCTTCGTTTCGCAGATGACTTGGTTAAATTGCACACTGCTACGTTTCCGAGTGCTCAGCTACTGGGACCGGAATGAGCCGCTCCAGTTTGAAGACCGTGGCCTTGGTTTTGAAAAAGCTCGATTGTTCTCTACGAGGGCGATGGATATTCTCGCTTGGCTCGAGCCAATGGAGGAGTTCAATTCCCTTGCGTGCACGGGAGAGCTGAATGAATACAGGAGGCTCCCAGGTTTGCACACCTTGGTTTCCGCCCTCATCACAGGTAGAGAGCATTGGGCAAGGACCTAACGGATGAGAGTGAAGACACAGGCGGCCGCACAAAGTTTCTAGCGCCGGGAGGGCTGGTTCAACCTCATGCGTGTAAAGAGAAGCTCTGTCGCTGAGCAGGCGGTCAAAGCAACCGTTTCACCACATCGTGAAGAGCCCAATGAGCGGAGTCTGGCATCTCCAAGAGACTTGATGTGGAAGGCTCGGGGCACCTTGTCTGCGATTTGACCCTGGGAGGCGGCTAGCACTATCTAGGGGGATGGGGGGGGACTATATCTCAAAGCTGCCCCTAAATTAAACACCTCAGCAGAAATGGACGGGGTGGCTGGAGACAGGGAAATCGGGGCAACCTCCTTTGGAACGCCGGCCTCAAAAACCCGATTGAGCAGAAAAAGATAGATGGATGGACACGAGCTCTGCTTAACGTTTGCCTAATGTCAATTCAACAAGAGCTGCACTTACTTGAGATTGCTTGACAGGACTTCCCAAATGGTATTCCGTAGATGCAGTCACACGTCGATGTATCGTCATTGCCGCATTGAGCATGCATAGCACAGGTTTCACAAGGCCAAGCAAAGGAATCTTCACAATGACACTCAGGTGTTCCAGTAGCGTTTAGAAGGCAGGCTAAATACAACGTTGATGCGGAAGGACACATGAGTAACCCATTTGAAAACATTTGTTTAGAATAGCGATGAAGAGTTGTCCAGGAGACCAACCAACAGACCAAAATTCTTACCTGTGGTCAAATTCCAACTTTCCAGCGTTAAATCATCTTCTATCTCTAGCGCTAAGGGAATGTTATCGACAGCGTCCCTGAGTCGACTGATGATCTCCGATTGCTCAGCGTTGCTTGGAGTGTCCACAATGAGGATAATCTCCACTGAAAAAGAGGGCCGTCACAAGAAAGGAAAAAGAAGTTAGGCAAAATGCCACTGTCGGCTTTGATACCCTTGGCCAGGTCGGTTTGAACTGGATCTTGGAGGCATAAATGATCATTTCTGCAGACAGCACATAATTTGATCAATATATAAGGCCCACCGGATTATAAGGCGCACCGTCAGCTTTTTAAAATATATCAGGCTTTTGGGTGCGCCTTACAGTGCGAAAAATACGGTAGATTAAAATATGGGCATGTGAGTATCATTTCATCCTAGTGAAAAGAATTCTGCTCTCCTCCAGAACGCACAATGAGGACAACGTCCACTGAAAAAGAGGCCCATCACAAGAAAGGAAGAAAAGATTAGGCAAAATGCCGTCTGCTCAAGTCCGTCCCAAGATACCGAATGTTAGAATGTTTCCAGATGCCTTGCAAGCGAAAACTAGGTAAGGTTTGACTAACCCCTTCGTGTCGAAATACACAATATGTGGTCTGAACGCATCGATATGTTAGAAGTGGAGTAAAGGTGGCTTTAATGCTTATTATCTTGGCTATGTCACGCCGTGCGAATTCTGTCCGTACAAAAGTCGTCTAAAAAAAACGGTTTGCAATTTTAGCTTCTACACAAAGTCATGCATCTTTATACAATACCTTCTGTTGTTGGAGTGCATGGGGCAACAGCTGTGGAGCAAAGTGAGAGAAAAGAGAAAAACAATCCATTAGATCATTTTCCATACAAAGGTGAAGAAACAATGTCTTTATCAATGTACTTCCATCCATTCATTTTCCATCGTTTTCGTCCCAACTGAGGTCTAGGATGAGCTGGAGCCTAATTGAACTATGAACACAGCCTTTCCACAGCAAACGTTGGACTCTGGCAAGCTGTCCTTTGTGTGGGGATTCAGCTGATGATGTTTTCGAACCGAATTTCTAGACACAGGTCTCGTGCAGCGGGCAACCAGTATGGTCACCTTTGAATCGCTTCGTTTCGCAGATGACTTGGTTAAATTGCACACTGCTACGTTTCCGAGTGCTCAGCTACTGGGACCGGAATGAGCCGCTCCAGTTTGAAGACCGTGGCCTTGGTTTTGAAAAAGCTCGATTGTTCTCTACGAGGGCGATGGATATTCTCGCTTGGCTCGAGCCAATGGAGGAGTTCAATTCCCTTGCGTGCACGGGAGAGCTGAATGAATACAGGAGGCTCCCAGGTTTGCACACCTTGGTTTCCGCCCTCATCACAGGTAGAGAGCATTGGGCAAGGACCTAACGGATGAGAGTGAAGACACAGGCGGCCGCACAAAGTTTCTAGCGCCGGGAGGGCTGGTTCAACCTCATGCGTGTAAAGAGAAGCTCTGTCGCTGAGCAGGCGGTCAAAGCAACCGTTTCACCACATCGTGAAGAGCCCAATGAGCGGAGTCTGGCATCTCCAAGAGACTTGATGTGGAAGGCTCGGGGCACCTTGTCTGCGATTTGACCCTGGGAGGCGGCTAGCACTATCTAGGGGGATGGGGGGGGGACTATATCTCAAAGCTGCCCCTAAATTAAACACCTCAGCAGAAATGGACGGGGTGGCTGGAGACAGGGAAATCGGGGCAACCTCCTTTGGAACGCCGGCCTCAAAAACCCGATTGAGCAGAAAAAGATAGATGGATGGACACGAGCTCTGCTTAACGTTTGCCTAATGTCAATTCAACAAGAGCTGCACTTACTTGAGATTGCTTGACAGGACTTCCCAAATGGTATTCCGTAGATGCAGTCACACGTCGATGTATCGTCATTGCCGCATTGAGCATGCATAGCACAGGTTTCACAAGGCCAAGCAAAGGAATCTTCACAATGACACTCAGGTGTTCCAGTAGCGTTTAGAAGGCAGGCTAAATACAACGTTGATGCGGAAGGACACATGAGTAACCCATTTGAAAACATTTGTTTAGAATAGCGATGAAGAGTTGTCCAGGAGACCAACCAACAGACCAAAATTCTTACCTGTGGTCAAATTCCAACTTTCCAGCGTTAAATCATCTTCTATCTCTAGCGCTAAGGGAATGTTATCGACAGCGTCCCTGAGTCGACTGATGATCTCCGATTGCTCAGCGTTGCTTGGAGTGTCCACAATGAGGATAATCTCCACTGAAAAAGAGGGCCGTCACAAGAAAGGAAAAAGAAGTTAGGCAAAATGCCACTGTCGGCTTTGATACCCTTGGCCAGGTCGGTTTGAACTGGATCTTGGAGGCATAAATGATCATTTCTGCAGACAGCACATAATTTGATCAATATATAAGGCCCACCGGATTATAAGGCGCACCGTCAGCTTTTTAAAATATATCAGGCTTTTGGGTGCGCCTTACAGTGCGAAAAATACGGTAGATTAAAATATGGGCATGTGAGTATCATTTCATCCTAGTGAAAAGAATTCTGCTCTCCTCCAGAACGCACAATGAGGACAACGTCCACTGAAAAAGAGGCCCATCACAAGAAAGGGAGAAAAGATTAGGCAAAATGCCGTCTGCTCAAGTCCGTCCCAAGATACCGAATGTTAGAATGTTTCCAGATGCCTTGCAAGCGAAAACTAGGTAAGGTTTGACTAACCCCTTCGTGTCGAAATACACAATATGTGGTCTGAACGCATCGATATGTTAGAAGTGGAGTAAAGGTGGCTTTAATGCTTATTATCTTGGCTATGTCACGCCGTGCGAATTCTGTCCGTACAAAAGTCGTCTAAAAAAAACGGTTTGCAATTTTAGCTTCTACACAAAGTCATGCATCTTTATACAATACCTTCTGTTGTTGGAGTGCATGGGGCAACAGCTGTGGAGCAAAGTGAGAGAAAAGAGAAAAACAATCCATTAGATCATTTTCCATACAAAGGTGAAGAAACAATGTCTTTATCAATGTACTTCCATCCATTCATTTTCCATCGTTTTCGTCCCAACTGAGGTCTAGGATGAGCTGGAGCCTAATTGAACTATGAACACAGCCTTTCCACAGCAAACGTTGGACTCTGGCAAGCTGTCCTTTGTGTGGGGATTCAGCTGATGATGTTTTCGAACCGAATTTCTAGACACAGGTCTCGTGCAGCGGGCAACCAGTATGGTCACCTTTGAATCGCTTCGTTTCGCAGATGACTTGCTTAAATTGCACACTGCTACGTTTCCGAGTGCTCAGCTACTGGGACCGGAATGAGCCGCTCCAGTTTGAAGACCGTGGCCTTGGTTTTGAAAAAGCTCGATTGTTCTCTACGAGGGCGATGGATATTCTCGCTTGGCTCGAGCCAATGGAGGAGTTCAATTCCCTTGCGTGCACGGGAGAGCTGAATGAATACAGGAGGCTCCCAGGTTTGCACACCTTGGTTTCCGCCCTCATCACAGGTAGAGAGCATTGGGCAAGGACCTAACGGATGAGAGTGAAGACACAGGCGGCCGCACAAAGTTTCTAGCGCCGGGAGGGCTGGTTCAACCTCATGCGTGTAAAGAGAAGCTCTGTCGCTGAGCAGGCGGTCAAAGCAACCGTTTCACCACATCGTGAAGAGCCCAATGAGCGGAGTCTGGCATCTCCAAGAGACTTGATGTGGAAGGCTCGGGGCACCTTGTCTGCGATTTGACCCTGGGAGGCGGCTAGCACTATCTAGGGGGATGGGGGGGGACTATATCTCAAAGCTGCCCCTAAATTAAACACCTCAGCAGAAATGGACGGGGTGGCTGGAGACAGGGAAATCGGGGCAACCTCCTTTGGAACGCCGGCCTCAAAAACCCGATTGAGCAGAAAAAGATAGATGGATGGACACGAGCTCTGCTTAACGTTTGCCTAATGTCAATTCAACAAGAGCTGCACTTACTTGAGATTGCTTGACAGGACTTCCCAAATGGTATTCCGTAGATGCAGTCACACGTCGATGTATCGTCATTGCCGCATTGAGCATGCATAGCACAGGTTTCACAAGGCCAAGCAAAGGAATCTTCACAATGACACTCAGGTGTTCCAGTAGCGTTTAGAAGGCAGGCTAAATACAACGTTGATGCGGAAGGACACATGAGTAACCCATTTGAAAACATTTGTTTAGAATAGCGATGAAGAGTTGTCCAGGAGACCAACCAACAGACCAAAATTCTTACCTGTGGTCAAATTCCAACTTTCCAGCGTTAAATCATCTTCTATCTCTAGCGCTAAGGGAATGTTATCGACAGCGTCCCTGAGTCGACTGATGATCTCCGATTGCTCAGCGTTGCTTGGAGTGTCCACAATGAGGATAATCTCCACTGAAAAAGAGGGCCGTCACAAGAAAGGAAAAAGAAGTTAGGCAAAATGCCACTGTCGGCTTTGATACCCTTGGCCAGGTCGGTTTGAACTGGATCTTGGAGGCATAAATGATCATTTCTGCAGACAGCACATAATTTGATCAATATATAAGGCCCACCGGATTATAAGGCGCACCGTCAGCTTTTTAAAATATATCAGGCTTTTGGGTGCGCCTTACAGTGCGAAAAATACGGTAGATTAAAATATGGGCATGTGAGTATCATTTCATCCTAGTGAAAAGAATTCTGCTCTCCTCCAGAACGCACAATGAGGACAACGTCCACTGAAAAAGAGGCCCATCACAAGAAAGGGAGAAAAGATTAGGCAAAATGCCGTCTGCTCAAGTCCGGCCCAAGATACCGAATGTTAGAATGTTTCCAGATGCCTTGCAAGCGAAAACTAGGTAAGGTTTGACTAACCCCTTCGTGTCGAAATACACAATATGTGGTCTGAACGCATCGATATGTTAGAAGTGGAGTAAAGGTGGCTTTAATGCTTATTATCTTGGCTATGTCACGCCGTGCGAATTCTGTCCGTACAAAAGTCGTCTAAAAAAAACGGTTTGCAATTTTAGCTTCTACACAAAGTCATGCATCTTTATACAATACCTTCTGTTGTTGGAGTGCATGGGGCAACAGCTGTGGAGCAAAGTGAGAGAAAAGAGAAAAACAATCCATTAGATCATTTTCCACACAAAGGTGAAGAAACAATGTCTTTATCAATGTACTTCCATCCATTCATTTTCCATCGTTTTCGTCCCAACTGAGGTCTAGGATGAGCTGGAGCCTAATTGAACTATGAACACAGCCTTTCCACAGCAAACGTTGGACTCTGGCAAGCTGTCCTTTGTGTGGGGATTCAGCTGATGATGTTTTCGAACCGAATTTCTAGACACAGGTCTCGTGCAGCGGGCAACCAGTATGGTCACCTTTGAATCGCTTCGTTTCGCAGATGACTTGGTTAAATTGCACACTGCTACGTTTCCGAGTGCTCAGCTACTGGGACCGGAATGAGCCGCTCCAGTTTGAAGACCGTGGCCTTGGTTTTGAAAAAGCTCGATTGTTCTCTACGAGGGCGATGGATATTCTCGCTTGGCTCGAGCCAATGGAGGAGTTCAATTCCCTTGCGTGCACGGGAGAGCTGAATGAATACAGGAGGCTCCCAGGTTTGCACACCTTGGTTTCCGCCCTCATCACAGGTAGAGAGCATTGGGCAAGGACCTAACGGATGAGAGTGAAGACACAGGCGGCCGCACAAAGTTTCTAGCGCCGGGAGGGCTGGTTCAACCTCATGCGTGTAAAGAGAAGCTCTGTCGCTGAGCAGGCGGTCAAAGCAACCGTTTCACCACATCGTGAAGAGCCCAATGAGCGGAGTCTGGCATCTCCAAGAGACTTGATGTGGAAGGCTCGGGGCACCTTGTCTGCGATTTGACCCTGGGAGGCGGCTAGCACTATCTAGGGGGATGGGGGGGGACTATATCTCAAAGCTGCCCCTAAATTAAACACCTCAGCAGAAATGGACGGGGTGGCTGGAGACAGGGAAATCGGGGCAACCTCCTTTGGAACGCCGGCCTCAAAAACCCGATTGAGCAGAAAAAGATAGATGGATGGACACGAGCTCTGCTTAACGTTTGCCTAATGTCAATTCAACAAGAGCTGCACTTACTTGAGATTGCTTGACAGGACTTCCCAAATGGTATTCCGTAGATGCAGTCACACGTCGATGTATCGTCATTGCCGCATTGAGCATGCATAGCACAGGTTTCACAAGGCCAAGCAAAGGAATCTTCACAATGACACTCAGGTGTTCCAGTAGCGTTTAGAAGGCAGGCTAAATACAACGTTGATGCGGAAGGACACATGAGTAACCCATTTGAAAACATTTGTTTAGAATAGCGATGAAGAGTTGTCCAGGAGACCAACCAACAGACCAAAATTCTTACCTGTGGTCAAATTCCAACTTTCCAGCGTTAAATCATCTTCTATCTCTAGCGCTAAGGGAATGTTATCGACAGCGTCCCTGAGTCGACTGATGATCTCCGATTGCTGAGCGTTGCTTGGAGTGTCCACAATGAGGATAATCTCCACTGAAAAAGAGGGCCGTCACAAGAAAGGAAAAAGAAGTTAGGCAAAATGCCACTGTCGGCTTTGATACCCTTGGCCAGGTCGGTTTGAACTGGATCTTGGAGGCATAAATGATCATTTCTGCAGACAGCACATAATTTGATCAATATATAAGGCCCACCGGATTATAAGGCGCACCGTCAGCTTTTTAAAATATATCAGGCTTTTGGGTGCGCCTTACAGTGCGAAAAATACGGTAGATTAAAATATGGGCATGTGAGTATCATTTCATCCTAGTGAAAAGAATTCTGCTCTCCTCCAGAACGCACAATGAGGACAACGTCCACTGAAAAAGAGGCCCATCACAAGAAAGGGAGAAAAGATTAGGCAAAATGCCGTCTGCTCAAGTCCGGCCCAAGATACCGAATGTTAGAATGTTTCCAGATGCCTTGCAAGCGAAAACTAGGTAAGGTTTGACTAACCCCTTCGTGTCGAAATACACAATATGTGGTCTGAACGCATCGATATGTTAGAAGTGGAGTAAAGGTGGCTTTAATGCTTATTATCTTGGCTATGTCACGCCGTGCGAATTCTGTCCGTACAAAAGTCGTCTAAAAAAAACGGTTTGCAATTTTAGCTTCTACACAAAGTCATGCATCTTTATACAATACCTTCTGTTGTTGGAGTGCATGGGGCAACAGCTGTGGAGCAAAGTGAGAGAAAAGAGAAAAACAATCCATTAGATCATTTTCCACACAAAGGTGAAGAAACAATGTCTTTATCAATGTACTTCCATCCATTCATTTTCCATCGTTTTCGTCCCAACTGAGGTCTAGGATGAGCTGGAGCCTAATTGAACTATGAACACAGCCTTTCCACAGCAAACGTTGGACTCTGGCAAGCTGTCCTTTGTGTGGGGATTCAGCTGATGATGTTTTCGAACCGAATTTCTAGACACAGGTCTCGTGCAGCGGGCAACCAGTATGGTCACCTTTGAATCGCTTCGTTTCGCAGATGACTTGGTTAAATTGCACACTGCTACGTTTCCGAGTGCTCAGCTACTGGGACCGGAATGAGCCGCTCCAGTTTGAAGACCGTGGCCTTGGTTTTGAAAAAGCTCGATTGTTCTCTACGAGGGCGATGGATATTCTCGCTTGGCTCGAGCCAATGGAGGAGTTCAATTCCCTTGCGTGCACGGGAGAGCTGAATGAATACAGGAGGCTCCCAGGTTTGCACACCTTGGTTTCCGCCCTCATCACAGGTAGAGAGCATTGGGCAAGGACCTAACGGATGAGAGTGAAGACACAGGCGGCCGCACAAAGTTTCTAGCGCCGGGAGGGCTGGTTCAACCTCATGCGTGTAAAGAGAAGCTCTGTCGCTGAGCAGGCGGTCAAAGCAACCGTTTCACCACATCGTGAAGAGCCCAATGAGCGGAGTCTGGCATCTCCAAGAGACTTGATGTGGAAGGCTCGGGGCACCTTGTCTGCGATTTGACCCTGGGAGGCGGCTAGCACTATCTAGGGGGATGGGGGGGGACTATATCTCAAAGCTGCCCCTAAATTAAACACCTCAGCAGAAATGGACGGGGTGGCTGGAGACAGGGAAATCGGGGCAACCTCCTTTGGAACGCCGGCCTCAAAAACCCGATTGAGCAGAAAAAGATAGATGGATGGACACGAGCTCTGCTTAACGTTTGCCTAATGTCAATTCAACAAGAGCTGCACTTACTTGAGATTGCTTGACAGGACTTCCCAAATGGTATTCCGTAGATGCAGTCACACGTCGATGTATCGTCATTGCCGCATTGAGCATGCATAGCACAGGTTTCACAAGGCCAAGCAAAGGAATCTTCACAATGACACTCAGGTGTTCCAGTAGCGTTTAGAAGGCAGGCTAAATACAACGTTGATGCGGAAGGACACATGAGTAACCCATTTGAAAACATTTGTTTAGAATAGCGATGAAGAGTTGTCCAGGAGACCAACCAACAGACCAAAATTCTTACCTGTGGTCAAATTCCAACTTTCCAGCGTTAAATCATCTTCTATCTCTAGCGCTAAGGGAATGTTATCGACAGCGTCCCTGAGTCGACTGATGATCTCCGATTGCTGAGCGTTGCTTGGAGTGTCCACAATGAGGATAATCTCCACTGAAAAAGAGGGCCGTCACAAGAAAGGAAAAAGAAGTTAGGCAAAATGCCACTGTCGGCTTTGATACCCTTGGCCAGGTCGGTTTGAACTGGATCTTGGAGGCATAAATGATCATTTCTGCAGACAGCACATAATTTGATCAATATATAAGGCCCACCGGATTATAAGGCGCACCGTCAGCTTTTTAAAATATATCAGGCTTTTGGGTGCGCCTTACAGTGCGAAAAATACGGTAGATTAAAATATGGGCATGTGAGTATCATTTCATCCTAGTGAAAAGAATTCTGCTCTCCTCCAGAACGCACAATGAGGACAACGTCCACTGAAAAAGAGGCCCATCACAAGAAAGGGAGAAAAGATTAGGCAAAATGCCGTCTGCTCAAGTCCGGCCCAAGATACCGAATGTTAGAATGTTTCCAGATGCCTTGCAAGCGAAAACTAGGTAAGGTTTGACTAACCCCTTCGTGTCGAAATACACAATATGTGGTCTGAACGCATCGATATGTTAGAAGTGGAGTAAAGGTGGCTTTAATGCTTATTATCTTGGCTATGTCACGCCGTGCGAATTCTGTCCGTACAAAAGTCGTCTAAAAAAAACGGTTTGCAATTTTAGCTTCTACACAAAGTCATGCATCTTTATACAATACCTTCTGTTGTTGGAGTGCATGGGGCAACAGCTGTGGAGCAAAGTGAGAGAAAAGAGAAAAACAATCCATTAGATCATTTTCCACACAAAGGTGAAGAAACAATGTCTTTATCAATGTACTTCCATCCATTCATTTTCCATCGTTTTCGTCCCAACTGAGGTCTAGGATGAGCTGGAGCCTAATTGAACTATGAACACAGCCTTTCCACAGCAAACGTTGGACTCTGGCAAGCTGTCCTTTGTGTGGGGATTCAGCTGATGATGTTTTCGAACCGAATTTCTAGACACAGGTCTCGTGCAGCGGGCAACCAGTATGGTCACCTTTGAATCGCTTCGTTTCGCAGATGACTTGGTTAAATTGCACACTGCTACGTTTCCGAGTGCTCAGCTACTGGGACCGGAATGAGCCGCTCCAGTTTGAAGACCGTGGCCTTGGTTTTGAAAAAGCTCGATTGTTCTCTACGAGGGCGATGGATATTCTCGCTTGGCTCGAGCCAATGGAGGAGTTCAATTCCCTTGCGTGCACGGGAGAGCTGAATGAATACAGGAGGCTCCCAGGTTTGCACACCTTGGTTTCCGCCCTCATCACAGGTAGAGAGCATTGGGCAAGGACCTAACGGATGAGAGTGAAGACACAGGCGGCCGCACAAAGTTTCTAGCGCCGGGAGGGCTGGTTCAACCTCATGCGTGTAAAGAGAAGCTCTGTCGCTGAGCAGGCGGTCAAAGCAACCGTTTCACCACATCGTGAAGAGCCCAATGAGCGGAGTCTGGCATCTCCAAGAGACTTGATGTGGAAGGCTCGGGGCACCTTGTCTGCGATTTGACCCTGGGAGGCGGCTAGCACTATCTAGGGGGATGGGGGGGGACTATATCTCAAAGCTGCCCCTAAATTAAACACCTCAGCAGAAATGGACGGGGTGGCTGGAGACAGGGAAATCGGGGCAACCTCCTTTGGAACGCCGGCCTCAAAAACCCGATTGAGCAGAAAAAGATAGATGGATGGACACGAGCTCTGCTTAACGTTTGCCTAATGTCAATTCAACAAGAGCTGCACTTACTTGAGATTGCTTGACAGGACTTCCCAAATGGTATTCCGTAGATGCAGTCACACGTCGATGTATCGTCATTGCCGCATTGAGCATGCATAGCACAGGTTTCACAAGGCCAAGCAAAGGAATCTTCACAATGACACTCAGGTGTTCCAGTAGCGTTTAGAAGGCAGGCTAAATACAACGTTGATGCGGAAGGACACATGAGTAACCCATTTGAAAACATTTGTTTAGAATAGCGATGAAGAGTTGTCCAGGAGACCAACCAACAGACCAAAATTCTTACCTGTGGTCAAATTCCAACTTTCCAGCGTTAAATCATCTTCTATCTCTAGCGCTAAGGGAATGTTATCGACAGCGTCCCTGAGTCGACTGATGATCTCCGATTGCTCAGCGTTGCTTGGAGTGTCCACAATGAGGATAATCTCCACTGAAAAAGAGGGCCGTCACAAGAAAGGAAAAAGAAGTTAGGCAAAATGCCACTGTCGGCTTTGATACCCTTGGCCAGGTCGGTTTGAACTGGATCTTGGAGGCATAAATGATCATTTCTGCAGACAGCACATAATTTGATCAATATATAAGGCCCACCGGATTATAAGGCGCACCGTCAGCTTTTTAAAATATATCAGGCTTTTGGGTGCGCCTTACAGTGCGAAAAATACGGTAGATTAAAATATGGGCATGTGAGTATCATTTCATCCTAGTGAAAAGAATTCTGCTCTCCTCCAGAACGCACAATGAGGACAACGTCCACTGAAAAAGAGGCCCATCACAAGAAAGGGAGAAAAGATTAGGCAAAATGCCGTCTGCTCAAGTCCGTCCCAAGATACCGAATGTTAGAATGTTTCCAGATGCCTTGCAAGCGAAAACTAGGTAAGGTTTGACTAACCCCTTCGTGTCGAAATACACAATATGTGGTCTGAACGCATCGATATGTTAGAAGTGGAGTAAAGGTGGCTTTAATGCTTATTATCTTGGCTATGTCACGCCGTGCGAATTCTGTCCGTACAAAAGTCGTCTAAAAAAAACGGTTTGCAATTTTAGCTTCTACACAAAGTCATGCATCTTTATACAATACCTTCTGTTGTTGGAGTGCATGGGGCAACAGCTGTGGAGCAAAGTGAGAGAAAAGAGAAAAACAATCCATTAGATCATTTTCCACACAAAGGTGAAGAAACAATGTCTTTATCAATGTACTTCCATCCATTCATTTTCCATCGTTTTCGTCCCAACTGAGGTCTAGGATGAGCTGGAGCCTAATTGAACTATGAACACAGCCTTTCCACAGCAAACGTTGGACTCTGGCAAGCTGTCCTTTGTGTGGGGATTCAGCTGATGATGTTTTCGAACCGAATTTCTAGACACAGGTCTCGTGCAGCGGGCAACCAGTATGGTCACCTTTGAATCGCTTCGTTTCGCAGATGACTTGGTTAAATTGCACACTGCTACGTTTCCGAGTGCTCAGCTACTGGGACCGGAATGAGCCGCTCCAGTTTGAAGACCGTGGCCTTGGTTTTGAAAAAGCTCGATTGTTCTCTACGAGGGCGATGGATATTCTCGCTTGGCTCGAGCCAATGGAGGAGTTCAATTCCCTTGCGTGCACGGGAGAGCTGAATGAATACAGGAGGCTCCCAGGTTTGCACACCTTGGTTTCCGCCCTCATCACAGGTAGAGAGCATTGGGCAAGGACCTAACGGATGAGAGTGAAGACACAGGCGGCCGCACAAAGTTTCTAGCGCCGGGAGGGCTGGTTCAACCTCATGCGTGTAAAGAGAAGCTCTGTCGCTGAGCAGGCGGTCAAAGCAACCGTTTCACCACATCGTGAAGAGCCCAATGAGCGGAGTCTGGCATCTCCAAGAGACTTGATGTGGAAGGCTCGGGGCACCTTGTCTGCGATTTGACCCTGGGAGGCGGCTAGCACTATCTAGGGGGATGGGGGGGGACTATATCTCAAAGCTGCCCCTAAATTAAACACCTCAGCAGAAATGGACGGGGTGGCTGGAGACAGGGAAATCGGGGCAACCTCCTTTGGAACGCCGGCCTCAAAAACCCGATTGAGCAGAAAAAGATAGATGGATGGACACGAGCTCTGCTTAACGTTTGCCTAATGTCAATTCAACAAGAGCTGCACTTACTTGAGATTGCTTGACAGGACTTCCCAAATGGTATTCCGTAGATGCAGTCACACGTCGATGTATCGTCATTGCCGCATTGAGCATGCATAGCACAGGTTTCACAAGGCCAAGCAAAGGAATCTTCACAATGACACTCAGGTGTTCCAGTAGCGTTTAGAAGGCAGGCTAAATACAACGTTGATGCGGAAGGACACATGAGTAACCCATTTGAAAACATTTGTTTAGAATAGCGATGAAGAGTTGTCCAGGAGACCAACCAACAGACCAAAATTCTTACCTGTGGTCAAATTCCAACTTTCCAGCGTTAAATCATCTTCTATCTCTAGCGCTAAGGGAATGTTATCGACAGCGTCCCTGAGTCGACTGATGATCTCCGATTGCTCAGCGTTGCTTGGAGTGTCCACAATGAGGATAATCTCCACTGAAAAAGAGGGCCGTCACAAGAAAGGAAAAAGAAGTTAGGCAAAATGCCACTGTCGGCTTTGATACCCTTGGCCAGGTCGGTTTGAACTGGATCTTGGAGGCATAAATGATCATTTCTGCAGACAGCACATAATTTGATCAATATATAAGGCCCACCGGATTATAAGGCGCACCGTCAGCTTTTTAAAATATATCAGGCTTTTGGGTGCGCCTTACAGTGCGAAAAATACGGTAGATTAAAATATGGGCATGTGAGTATCATTTCATCCTAGTGAAAAGAATTCTGCTCTCCTCCAGAACGCACAATGAGGACAACGTCCACTGAAAAAGAGGCCCATCACAAGAAAGGAAGAAAAGATTAGGCAAAATGCCGTCTGCTCAAGTCCGTCCCAAGATACCGAATGTTAGAATGTTTCCAGATGCCTTGCAAGCGAAAACTAGGTAAGGTTTGACTAACCCCTTCGTGTCGAAATACACAATATGTGGTCTGAACGCATCGATATGTTAGAAGTGGAGTAAAGGTGGCTTTAATGCTTATTATCTTGGCTATGTCACGCCGTGCGAATTCTGTCCGTACAAAAGTCGTCTAAAAAAAACGGTTTGCAATTTTAGCTTCTACACAAAGTCATGCATCTTTATACAATACCTTCTGTTGTTGGAGTGCATGGGGCAACAGCTGTGGAGCAAAGTGAGAGAAAAGAGAAAAACAATCCATTAGATCATTTTCCATACAAAGGTGAAGAAACAATGTCTTTATCAATGTACTTCCATCCATTCATTTTCCATCGTTTTCGTCCCAACTGAGGTCTAGGATGAGCTGGAGCCTAATTGAACTATGAACACAGCCTTTCCACAGCAAACGTTGGACTCTGGCAAGCTGTCCTTTGTGTGGGGATTCAGCTGATGATGTTTTCGAACCGAATTTCTAGACACAGGTCTCGTGCAGCGGGCAACCAGTATGGTCACCTTTGAATCGCTTCGTTTCGCAGATGACTTGCTTAAATTGCACACTGCTACGTTTCCGAGTGCTCAGCTACTGGGACCGGAATGAGCCGCTCCAGTTTGAAGACCGTGGCCTTGGTTTTGAAAAAGCTCGATTGTTCTCTACGAGGGCGATGGATATTCTCGCTTGGCTCGAGCCAATGGAGGAGTTCAATTCCCTTGCGTGCACGGGAGAGCTGAATGAATACAGGAGGCTCCCAGGTTTGCACACCTTGGTTTCCGCCCTCATCACAGGTAGAGAGCATTGGGCAAGGACCTAACGGATGAGAGTGAAGACACAGGCGGCCGCACAAAGTTTCTAGCGCCGGGAGGGCTGGTTCAACCTCATGCGTGTAAAGAGAAGCTCTGTCGCTGAGCAGGCGGTCAAAGCAACCGTTTCACCACATCGTGAAGAGCCCAATGAGCGGAGTCTGGCATCTCCAAGAGACTTGATGTGGAAGGCTCGGGGCACCTTGTCTGCGATTTGACCCTGGGAGGCGGCTAGCACTATCTAGGGGGATGGGGGGGGGACTATATCTCAAAGCTGCCCCTAAATTAAACACCTCAGCAGAAATGGACGGGGTGGCTGGAGACAGGGAAATCGGGGCAACCTCCTTTGGAACGCCGGCCTCAAAAACCCGATTGAGCAGAAAAAGATAGATGGATGGACACGAGCTCTGCTTAACGTTTGCCTAATGTCAATTCAACAAGAGCTGCACTTACTTGAGATTGCTTGACAGGACTTCCCAAATGGTATTCCGTAGATGCAGTCACACGTCGATGTATCGTCATTGCCGCATTGAGCATGCATAGCACAGGTTTCACAAGGCCAAGCAAAGGAATCTTCACAATGACACTCAGGTGTTCCAGTAGCGTTTAGAAGGCAGGCTAAATACAACGTTGATGCGGAAGGACACATGAGTAACCCATTTGAAAACATTTGTTTAGAATAGCGATGAAGAGTTGTCCAGGAGACCAACCAACAGACCAAAATTCTTACCTGTGGTCAAATTCCAACTTTCCAGCGTTAAATCATCTTCTATCTCTAGCGCTAAGGGAATGTTATCGACAGCGTCCCTGAGTCGACTGATGATCTCCGATTGCTCAGCGTTGCTTGGAGTGTCCACAATGAGGATAATCTCCACTGAAAAAGAGGGCCGTCACAAGAAAGGAAAAAGAAGTTAGGCAAAATGCCACTGTCGGCTTTGATACCCTTGGCCAGGTCGGTTTGAACTGGATCTTGGAGGCATAAATGATCATTTCTGCAGACAGCACATAATTTGATCAATATATAAGGCCCACCGGATTATAAGGCGCACCGTCAGCTTTTTAAAATATATCAGGCTTTTGGGTGCGCCTTACAGTGCGAAAAATACGGTAGATTAAAATATGGGCATGTGAGTATCATTTCATCCTAGTGAAAAGAATTCTGCTCTCCTCCAGAACGCACAATGAGGACAACGTCCACTGAAAAAGAGGCCCATCACAAGAAAGGGAGAAAAGATTAGGCAAAATGCCGTCTGCTCAAGTCCGTCCCAAGATACCGAATGTTAGAATGTTTCCAGATGCCTTGCAAGCGAAAACTAGGTAAGGTTTGACTAACCCCTTCGTGTCGAAATACACAATATGTGGTCTGAACGCATCGATATGTTAGAAGTGGAGTAAAGGTGGCTTTAATGCTTATTATCTTGGCTATGTCACGCCGTGCGAATTCTGTCCGTACAAAAGTCGTCTAAAAAAAACGGTTTGCAATTTTAGCTTCTACACAAAGTCATGCATCTTTATACAATACCTTCTGTTGTTGGAGTGCATGGGGCAACAGCTGTGGAGCAAAGTGAGAGAAAAGAGAAAAACAATCCATTAGATCATTTTCCATACAAAGGTGAAGAAACAATGTCTTTATCAATGTACTTCCATCCATTCATTTTCCATCGTTTTCGTCCCAACTGAGGTCTAGGATGAGCTGGAGCCTAATTGAACTATGAACACAGCCTTTCCACAGCAAACGTTGGACTCTGGCAAGCTGTCCTTTGTGTGGGGATTCAGCTGATGATGTTTTCGAACCGAATTTCTAGACACAGGTCTCGTGCAGCGGGCAACCAGTATGGTCACCTTTGAATCGCTTCGTTTCGCAGATGACTTGCTTAAATTGCACACTGCTACGTTTCCGAGTGCTCAGCTACTGGGACCGGAATGAGCCGCTCCAGTTTGAAGACCGTGGCCTTGGTTTTGAAAAAGCTCGATTGTTCTCTACGAGGGCGATGGATATTCTCGCTTGGCTCGAGCCAATGGAGGAGTTCAATTCCCTTGCGTGCACGGGAGAGCTGAATGAATACAGGAGGCTCCCAGGTTTGCACACCTTGGTTTCCGCCCTCATCACAGGTAGAGAGCATTGGGCAAGGACCTAACGGATGAGAGTGAAGACACAGGCGGCCGCACAAAGTTTCTAGCGCCGGGAGGGCTGGTTCAACCTCATGCGTGTAAAGAGAAGCTCTGTCGCTGAGCAGGCGGTCAAAGCAACCGTTTCACCACATCGTGAAGAGCCCAATGAGCGGAGTCTGGCATCTCCAAGAGACTTGATGTGGAAGGCTCGGGGCACCTTGTCTGCGATTTGACCCTGGGAGGCGGCTAGCACTATCTAGGGGGATGGGGGGGGACTATATCTCAAAGCTGCCCCTAAATTAAACACCTCAGCAGAAATGGACGGGGTGGCTGGAGACAGGGAAATCGGGGCAACCTCCTTTGGAACGCCGGCCTCAAAAACCCGATTGAGCAGAAAAAGATAGATGGATGGACACGAGCTCTGCTTAACGTTTGCCTAATGTCAATTCAACAAGAGCTGCACTTACTTGAGATTGCTTGACAGGACTTCCCAAATGGTATTCCGTAGATGCAGTCACACGTCGATGTATCGTCATTGCCGCATTGAGCATGCATAGCACAGGTTTCACAAGGCCAAGCAAAGGAATCTTCACAATGACACTCAGGTGTTCCAGTAGCGTTTAGAAGGCAGGCTAAATACAACGTTGATGCGGAAGGACACATGAGTAACCCATTTGAAAACATTTGTTTAGAATAGCGATGAAGAGTTGTCCAGGAGACCAACCAACAGACCAAAATTCTTACCTGTGGTCAAATTCCAACTTTCCAGCGTTAAATCATCTTCTATCTCTAGCGCTAAGGGAATGTTATCGACAGCGTCCCTGAGTCGACTGATGATCTCCGATTGCTCAGCGTTGCTTGGAGTGTCCACAATGAGGATAATCTCCACTGAAAAAGAGGGCCGTCACAAGAAAGGAAAAAGAAGTTAGGCAAAATGCCACTGTCGGCTTTGATACCCTTGGCCAGGTCGGTTTGAACTGGATCTTGGAGGCATAAATGATCATTTCTGCAGACAGCACATAATTTGATCAATATATAAGGCCCACCGGATTATAAGGCGCACCGTCAGCTTTTTAAAATATATCAGGCTTTTGGGTGCGCCTTACAGTGCGAAAAATACGGTAGATTAAAATATGGGCATGTGAGTATCATTTCATCCTAGTGAAAAGAATTCTGCTCTCCTCCAGAACGCACAATGAGGACAACGTCCACTGAAAAAGAGGCCCATCACAAGAAAGGGAGAAAAGATTAGGCAAAATGCCGTCTGCTCAAGTCCGGCCCAAGATACCGAATGTTAGAATGTTTCCAGATGCCTTGCAAGCGAAAACTAGGTAAGGTTTGACTAACCCCTTCGTGTCGAAATACACAATATGTGGTCTGAACGCATCGATATGTTAGAAGTGGAGTAAAGGTGGCTTTAATGCTTATTATCTTGGCTATGTCACGCCGTGCGAATTCTGTCCGTACAAAAGTCGTCTAAAAAAAACGGTTTGCAATTTTAGCTTCTACACAAAGTCATGCATCTTTATACAATACCTTCTGTTGTTGGAGTGCATGGGGCAACAGCTGTGGAGCAAAGTGAGAGAAAAGAGAAAAACAATCCATTAGATCATTTTCCACACAAAGGTGAAGAAACAATGTCTTTATCAATGTACTTCCATCCATTCATTTTCCATCGTTTTCGTCCCAACTGAGGTCTAGGATGAGCTGGAGCCTAATTGAACTATGAACACAGCCTTTCCACAGCAAACGTTGGACTCTGGCAAGCTGTCCTTTGTGTGGGGATTCAGCTGATGATGTTTTCGAACCGAATTTCTAGACACAGGTCTCGTGCAGCGGGCAACCAGTATGGTCACCTTTGAATCGCTTCGTTTCGCAGATGACTTGGTTAAATTGCACACTGCTACGTTTCCGAGTGCTCAGCTACTGGGACCGGAATGAGCCGCTCCAGTTTGAAGACCGTGGCCTTGGTTTTGAAAAAGCTCGATTGTTCTCTACGAGGGCGATGGATATTCTCGCTTGGCTCGAGCCAATGGAGGAGTTCAATTCCCTTGCGTGCACGGGAGAGCTGAATGAATACAGGAGGCTCCCAGGTTTGCACACCTTGGTTTCCGCCCTCATCACAGGTAGAGAGCATTGGGCAAGGACCTAACGGATGAGAGTGAAGACACAGGCGGCCGCACAAAGTTTCTAGCGCCGGGAGGGCTGGTTCAACCTCATGCGTGTAAAGAGAAGCTCTGTCGCTGAGCAGGCGGTCAAAGCAACCGTTTCACCACATCGTGAAGAGCCCAATGAGCGGAGTCTGGCATCTCCAAGAGACTTGATGTGGAAGGCTCGGGGCACCTTGTCTGCGATTTGACCCTGGGAGGCGGCTAGCACTATCTAGGGGGATGGGGGGGGACTATATCTCAAAGCTGCCCCTAAATTAAACACCTCAGCAGAAATGGACGGGGTGGCTGGAGACAGGGAAATCGGGGCAACCTCCTTTGGAACGCCGGCCTCAAAAACCCGATTGAGCAGAAAAAGATAGATGGATGGACACGAGCTCTGCTTAACGTTTGCCTAATGTCAATTCAACAAGAGCTGCACTTACTTGAGATTGCTTGACAGGACTTCCCAAATGGTATTCCGTAGATGCAGTCACACGTCGATGTATCGTCATTGCCGCATTGAGCATGCATAGCACAGGTTTCACAAGGCCAAGCAAAGGAATCTTCACAATGACACTCAGGTGTTCCAGTAGCGTTTAGAAGGCAGGCTAAATACAACGTTGATGCGGAAGGACACATGAGTAACCCATTTGAAAACATTTGTTTAGAATAGCGATGAAGAGTTGTCCAGGAGACCAACCAACAGACCAAAATTCTTACCTGTGGTCAAATTCCAACTTTCCAGCGTTAAATCATCTTCTATCTCTAGCGCTAAGGGAATGTTATCGACAGCGTCCCTGAGTCGACTGATGATCTCCGATTGCTGAGCGTTGCTTGGAGTGTCCACAATGAGGATAATCTCCACTGAAAAAGAGGGCCGTCACAAGAAAGGAAAAAGAAGTTAGGCAAAATGCCACTGTCGGCTTTGATACCCTTGGCCAGGTCGGTTTGAACTGGATCTTGGAGGCATAAATGATCATTTCTGCAGACAGCACATAATTTGATCAATATATAAGGCCCACCGGATTATAAGGCGCACCGTCAGCTTTTTAAAATATATCAGGCTTTTGGGTGCGCCTTACAGTGCGAAAAATACGGTAGATTAAAATATGGGCATGTGAGTATCATTTCATCCTAGTGAAAAGAATTCTGCTCTCCTCCAGAACGCACAATGAGGACAACGTCCACTGAAAAAGAGGCCCATCACAAGAAAGGGAGAAAAGATTAGGCAAAATGCCGTCTGCTCAAGTCCGGCCCAAGATACCGAATGTTAGAATGTTTCCAGATGCCTTGCAAGCGAAAACTAGGTAAGGTTTGACTAACCCCTTCGTGTCGAAATACACAATATGTGGTCTGAACGCATCGATATGTTAGAAGTGGAGTAAAGGTGGCTTTAATGCTTATTATCTTGGCTATGTCACGCCGTGCGAATTCTGTCCGTACAAAAGTCGTCTAAAAAAAACGGTTTGCAATTTTAGCTTCTACACAAAGTCATGCATCTTTATACAATACCTTCTGTTGTTGGAGTGCATGGGGCAACAGCTGTGGAGCAAAGTGAGAGAAAAGAGAAAAACAATCCATTAGATCATTTTCCACACAAAGGTGAAGAAACAATGTCTTTATCAATGTACTTCCATCCATTCATTTTCCATCGTTTTCGTCCCAACTGAGGTCTAGGATGAGCTGGAGCCTAATTGAACTATGAACACAGCCTTTCCACAGCAAACGTTGGACTCTGGCAAGCTGTCCTTTGTGTGGGGATTCAGCTGATGATGTTTTCGAACCGAATTTCTAGACACAGGTCTCGTGCAGCGGGCAACCAGTATGGTCACCTTTGAATCGCTTCGTTTCGCAGATGACTTGGTTAAATTGCACACTGCTACGTTTCCGAGTGCTCAGCTACTGGGACCGGAATGAGCCGCTCCAGTTTGAAGACCGTGGCCTTGGTTTTGAAAAAGCTCGATTGTTCTCTACGAGGGCGATGGATATTCTCGCTTGGCTCGAGCCAATGGAGGAGTTCAATTCCCTTGCGTGCACGGGAGAGCTGAATGAATACAGGAGGCTCCCAGGTTTGCACACCTTGGTTTCCGCCCTCATCACAGGTAGAGAGCATTGGGCAAGGACCTAACGGATGAGAGTGAAGACACAGGCGGCCGCACAAAGTTTCTAGCGCCGGGAGGGCTGGTTCAACCTCATGCGTGTAAAGAGAAGCTCTGTCGCTGAGCAGGCGGTCAAAGCAACCGTTTCACCACATCGTGAAGAGCCCAATGAGCGGAGTCTGGCATCTCCAAGAGACTTGATGTGGAAGGCTCGGGGCACCTTGTCTGCGATTTGACCCTGGGAGGCGGCTAGCACTATCTAGGGGGATGGGGGGGGACTATATCTCAAAGCTGCCCCTAAATTAAACACCTCAGCAGAAATGGACGGGGTGGCTGGAGACAGGGAAATCGGGGCAACCTCCTTTGGAACGCCGGCCTCAAAAACCCGATTGAGCAGAAAAAGATAGATGGATGGACACGAGCTCTGCTTAACGTTTGCCTAATGTCAATTCAACAAGAGCTGCACTTACTTGAGATTGCTTGACAGGACTTCCCAAATGGTATTCCGTAGATGCAGTCACACGTCGATGTATCGTCATTGCCGCATTGAGCATGCATAGCACAGGTTTCACAAGGCCAAGCAAAGGAATCTTCACAATGACACTCAGGTGTTCCAGTAGCGTTTAGAAGGCAGGCTAAATACAACGTTGATGCGGAAGGACACATGAGTAACCCATTTGAAAACATTTGTTTAGAATAGCGATGAAGAGTTGTCCAGGAGACCAACCAACAGACCAAAATTCTTACCTGTGGTCAAATTCCAACTTTCCAGCGTTAAATCATCTTCTATCTCTAGCGCTAAGGGAATGTTATCGACAGCGTCCCTGAGTCGACTGATGATCTCCGATTGCTCAGCGTTGCTTGGAGTGTCCACAATGAGGATAATCTCCACTGAAAAAGAGGGCCGTCACAAGAAAGGAAAAAGAAGTTAGGCAAAATGCCACTGTCGGCTTTGATACCCTTGGCCAGGTCGGTTTGAACTGGATCTTGGAGGCATAAATGATCATTTCTGCAGACAGCACATAATTTGATCAATATATAAGGCCCACCGGATTATAAGGCGCACCGTCAGCTTTTTAAAATATATCAGGCTTTTGGGTGCGCCTTACAGTGCGAAAAATACGGTAGATTAAAATATGGGCATGTGAGTATCATTTCATCCTAGTGAAAAGAATTCTGCTCTCCTCCAGAACGCACAATGAGGACAACGTCCACTGAAAAAGAGGCCCATCACAAGAAAGGGAGAAAAGATTAGGCAAAATGCCGTCTGCTCAAGTCCGTCCCAAGATACCGAATGTTAGAATGTTTCCAGATGCCTTGCAAGCGAAAACTAGGTAAGGTTTGACTAACCCCTTCGTGTCGAAATACACAATATGTGGTCTGAACGCATCGATATGTTAGAAGTGGAGTAAAGGTGGCTTTAATGCTTATTATCTTGGCTATGTCACGCCGTGCGAATTCTGTCCGTACAAAAGTCGTCTAAAAAAAACGGTTTGCAATTTTAGCTTCTACACAAAGTCATGCATCTTTATACAATACCTTCTGTTGTTGGAGTGCATGGGGCAACAGCTGTGGAGCAAAGTGAGAGAAAAGAGAAAAACAATCCATTAGATCATTTTCCACACAAAGGTGAAGAAACAATGTCTTTATCAATGTACTTCCATCCATTCATTTTCCATCGTTTTCGTCCCAACTGAGGTCTAGGATGAGCTGGAGCCTAATTGAACTATGAACACAGCCTTTCCACAGCAAACGTTGGACTCTGGCAAGCTGTCCTTTGTGTGGGGATTCAGCTGATGATGTTTTCGAACCGAATTTCTAGACACAGGTCTCGTGCAGCGGGCAACCAGTATGGTCACCTTTGAATCGCTTCGTTTCGCAGATGACTTGGTTAAATTGCACACTGCTACGTTTCCGAGTGCTCAGCTACTGGGACCGGAATGAGCCGCTCCAGTTTGAAGACCGTGGCCTTGGTTTTGAAAAAGCTCGATTGTTCTCTACGAGGGCGATGGATATTCTCGCTTGGCTCGAGCCAATGGAGGAGTTCAATTCCCTTGCGTGCACGGGAGAGCTGAATGAATACAGGAGGCTCCCAGGTTTGCACACCTTGGTTTCCGCCCTCATCACAGGTAGAGAGCATTGGGCAAGGACCTAACGGATGAGAGTGAAGACACAGGCGGCCGCACAAAGTTTCTAGCGCCGGGAGGGCTGGTTCAACCTCATGCGTGTAAAGAGAAGCTCTGTCGCTGAGCAGGCGGTCAAAGCAACCGTTTCACCACATCGTGAAGAGCCCAATGAGCGGAGTCTGGCATCTCCAAGAGACTTGATGTGGAAGGCTCGGGGCACCTTGTCTGCGATTTGACCCTGGGAGGCGGCTAGCACTATCTAGGGGGATGGGGGGGGACTATATCTCAAAGCTGCCCCTAAATTAAACACCTCAGCAGAAATGGACGGGGTGGCTGGAGACAGGGAAATCGGGGCAACCTCCTTTGGAACGCCGGCCTCAAAAACCCGATTGAGCAGAAAAAGATAGATGGATGGACACGAGCTCTGCTTAACGTTTGCCTAATGTCAATTCAACAAGAGCTGCACTTACTTGAGATTGCTTGACAGGACTTCCCAAATGGTATTCCGTAGATGCAGTCACACGTCGATGTATCGTCATTGCCGCATTGAGCATGCATAGCACAGGTTTCACAAGGCCAAGCAAAGGAATCTTCACAATGACACTCAGGTGTTCCAGTAGCGTTTAGAAGGCAGGCTAAATACAACGTTGATGCGGAAGGACACATGAGTAACCCATTTGAAAACATTTGTTTAGAATAGCGATGAAGAGTTGTCCAGGAGACCAACCAACAGACCAAAATTCTTACCTGTGGTCAAATTCCAACTTTCCAGCGTTAAATCATCTTCTATCTCTAGCGCTAAGGGAATGTTATCGACAGCGTCCCTGAGTCGACTGATGATCTCCGATTGCTCAGCGTTGCTTGGAGTGTCCACAATGAGGATAATCTCCACTGAAAAAGAGGGCCGTCACAAGAAAGGAAAAAGAAGTTAGGCAAAATGCCACTGTCGGCTTTGATACCCTTGGCCAGGTCGGTTTGAACTGGATCTTGGAGGCATAAATGATCATTTCTGCAGACAGCACATAATTTGATCAATATATAAGGCCCACCGGATTATAAGGCGCACCGTCAGCTTTTTAAAATATATCAGGCTTTTGGGTGCGCCTTACAGTGCGAAAAATACGGTAGATTAAAATATGGGCATGTGAGTATCATTTCATCCTAGTGAAAAGAATTCTGCTCTCCTCCAGAACGCACAATGAGGACAACGTCCACTGAAAAAGAGGCCCATCACAAGAAAGGAAGAAAAGATTAGGCAAAATGCCGTCTGCTCAAGTCCGTCCCAAGATACCGAATGTTAGAATGTTTCCAGATGCCTTGCAAGCGAAAACTAGGTAAGGTTTGACTAACCCCTTCGTGTCGAAATACACAATATGTGGTCTGAACGCATCGATATGTTAGAAGTGGAGTAAAGGTGGCTTTAATGCTTATTATCTTGGCTATGTCACGCCGTGCGAATTCTGTCCGTACAAAAGTCGTCTAAAAAAAACGGTTTGCAATTTTAGCTTCTACACAAAGTCATGCATCTTTATACAATACCTTCTGTTGTTGGAGTGCATGGGGCAACAGCTGTGGAGCAAAGTGAGAGAAAAGAGAAAAACAATCCATTAGATCATTTTCCATACAAAGGTGAAGAAACAATGTCTTTATCAATGTACTTCCATCCATTCATTTTCCATCGTTTTCGTCCCAACTGAGGTCTAGGATGAGCTGGAGCCTAATTGAACTATGAACACAGCCTTTCCACAGCAAACGTTGGACTCTGGCAAGCTGTCCTTTGTGTGGGGATTCAGCTGATGATGTTTTCGAACCGAATTTCTAGACACAGGTCTCGTGCAGCGGGCAACCAGTATGGTCACCTTTGAATCGCTTCGTTTCGCAGATGACTTGCTTAAATTGCACACTGCTACGTTTCCGAGTGCTCAGCTACTGGGACCGGAATGAGCCGCTCCAGTTTGAAGACCGTGGCCTTGGTTTTGAAAAAGCTCGATTGTTCTCTACGAGGGCGATGGATATTCTCGCTTGGCTCGAGCCAATGGAGGAGTTCAATTCCCTTGCGTGCACGGGAGAGCTGAATGAATACAGGAGGCTCCCAGGTTTGCACACCTTGGTTTCCGCCCTCATCACAGGTAGAGAGCATTGGGCAAGGACCTAACGGATGAGAGTGAAGACACAGGCGGCCGCACAAAGTTTCTAGCGCCGGGAGGGCTGGTTCAACCTCATGCGTGTAAAGAGAAGCTCTGTCGCTGAGCAGGCGGTCAAAGCAACCGTTTCACCACATCGTGAAGAGCCCAATGAGCGGAGTCTGGCATCTCCAAGAGACTTGATGTGGAAGGCTCGGGGCACCTTGTCTGCGATTTGACCCTGGGAGGCGGCTAGCACTATCTAGGGGGATGGGGGGGGGACTATATCTCAAAGCTGCCCCTAAATTAAACACCTCAGCAGAAATGGACGGGGTGGCTGGAGACAGGGAAATCGGGGCAACCTCCTTTGGAACGCCGGCCTCAAAAACCCGATTGAGCAGAAAAAGATAGATGGATGGACACGAGCTCTGCTTAACGTTTGCCTAATGTCAATTCAACAAGAGCTGCACTTACTTGAGATTGCTTGACAGGACTTCCCAAATGGTATTCCGTAGATGCAGTCACACGTCGATGTATCGTCATTGCCGCATTGAGCATGCATAGCACAGGTTTCACAAGGCCAAGCAAAGGAATCTTCACAATGACACTCAGGTGTTCCAGTAGCGTTTAGAAGGCAGGCTAAATACAACGTTGATGCGGAAGGACACATGAGTAACCCATTTGAAAACATTTGTTTAGAATAGCGATGAAGAGTTGTCCAGGAGACCAACCAACAGACCAAAATTCTTACCTGTGGTCAAATTCCAACTTTCCAGCGTTAAATCATCTTCTATCTCTAGCGCTAAGGGAATGTTATCGACAGCGTCCCTGAGTCGACTGATGATCTCCGATTGCTCAGCGTTGCTTGGAGTGTCCACAATGAGGATAATCTCCACTGAAAAAGAGGGCCGTCACAAGAAAGGAAAAAGAAGTTAGGCAAAATGCCACTGTCGGCTTTGATACCCTTGGCCAGGTCGGTTTGAACTGGATCTTGGAGGCATAAATGATCATTTCTGCAGACAGCACATAATTTGATCAATATATAAGGCCCACCGGATTATAAGGCGCACCGTCAGCTTTTTAAAATATATCAGGCTTTTGGGTGCGCCTTACAGTGCGAAAAATACGGTAGATTAAAATATGGGCATGTGAGTATCATTTCATCCTAGTGAAAAGAATTCTGCTCTCCTCCAGAACGCACAATGAGGACAACGTCCACTGAAAAAGAGGCCCATCACAAGAAAGGGAGAAAAGATTAGGCAAAATGCCGTCTGCTCAAGTCCGTCCCAAGATACCGAATGTTAGAATGTTTCCAGATGCCTTGCAAGCGAAAACTAGGTAAGGTTTGACTAACCCCTTCGTGTCGAAATACACAATATGTGGTCTGAACGCATCGATATGTTAGAAGTGGAGTAAAGGTGGCTTTAATGCTTATTATCTTGGCTATGTCACGCCGTGCGAATTCTGTCCGTACAAAAGTCGTCTAAAAAAAACGGTTTGCAATTTTAGCTTCTACACAAAGTCATGCATCTTTATACAATACCTTCTGTTGTTGGAGTGCATGGGGCAACAGCTGTGGAGCAAAGTGAGAGAAAAGAGAAAAACAATCCATTAGATCATTTTCCATACAAAGGTGAAGAAACAATGTCTTTATCAATGTACTTCCATCCATTCATTTTCCATCGTTTTCGTCCCAACTGAGGTCTAGGATGAGCTGGAGCCTAATTGAACTATGAACACAGCCTTTCCACAGCAAACGTTGGACTCTGGCAAGCTGTCCTTTGTGTGGGGATTCAGCTGATGATGTTTTCGAACCGAATTTCTAGACACAGGTCTCGTGCAGCGGGCAACCAGTATGGTCACCTTTGAATCGCTTCGTTTCGCAGATGACTTGCTTAAATTGCACACTGCTACGTTTCCGAGTGCTCAGCTACTGGGACCGGAATGAGCCGCTCCAGTTTGAAGACCGTGGCCTTGGTTTTGAAAAAGCTCGATTGTTCTCTACGAGGGCGATGGATATTCTCGCTTGGCTCGAGCCAATGGAGGAGTTCAATTCCCTTGCGTGCACGGGAGAGCTGAATGAATACAGGAGGCTCCCAGGTTTGCACACCTTGGTTTCCGCCCTCATCACAGGTAGAGAGCATTGGGCAAGGACCTAACGGATGAGAGTGAAGACACAGGCGGCCGCACAAAGTTTCTAGCGCCGGGAGGGCTGGTTCAACCTCATGCGTGTAAAGAGAAGCTCTGTCGCTGAGCAGGCGGTCAAAGCAACCGTTTCACCACATCGTGAAGAGCCCAATGAGCGGAGTCTGGCATCTCCAAGAGACTTGATGTGGAAGGCTCGGGGCACCTTGTCTGCGATTTGACCCTGGGAGGCGGCTAGCACTATCTAGGGGGATGGGGGGGGACTATATCTCAAAGCTGCCCCTAAATTAAACACCTCAGCAGAAATGGACGGGGTGGCTGGAGACAGGGAAATCGGGGCAACCTCCTTTGGAACGCCGGCCTCAAAAACCCGATTGAGCAGAAAAAGATAGATGGATGGACACGAGCTCTGCTTAACGTTTGCCTAATGTCAATTCAACAAGAGCTGCACTTACTTGAGATTGCTTGACAGGACTTCCCAAATGGTATTCCGTAGATGCAGTCACACGTCGATGTATCGTCATTGCCGCATTGAGCATGCATAGCACAGGTTTCACAAGGCCAAGCAAAGGAATCTTCACAATGACACTCAGGTGTTCCAGTAGCGTTTAGAAGGCAGGCTAAATACAACGTTGATGCGGAAGGACACATGAGTAACCCATTTGAAAACATTTGTTTAGAATAGCGATGAAGAGTTGTCCAGGAGACCAACCAACAGACCAAAATTCTTACCTGTGGTCAAATTCCAACTTTCCAGCGTTAAATCATCTTCTATCTCTAGCGCTAAGGGAATGTTATCGACAGCGTCCCTGAGTCGACTGATGATCTCCGATTGCTCAGCGTTGCTTGGAGTGTCCACAATGAGGATAATCTCCACTGAAAAAGAGGGCCGTCACAAGAAAGGAAAAAGAAGTTAGGCAAAATGCCACTGTCGGCTTTGATACCCTTGGCCAGGTCGGTTTGAACTGGATCTTGGAGGCATAAATGATCATTTCTGCAGACAGCACATAATTTGATCAATATATAAGGCCCACCGGATTATAAGGCGCACCGTCAGCTTTTTAAAATATATCAGGCTTTTGGGTGCGCCTTACAGTGCGAAAAATACGGTAGATTAAAATATGGGCATGTGAGTATCATTTCATCCTAGTGAAAAGAATTCTGCTCTCCTCCAGAACGCACAATGAGGACAACGTCCACTGAAAAAGAGGCCCATCACAAGAAAGGGAGAAAAGATTAGGCAAAATGCCGTCTGCTCAAGTCCGGCCCAAGATACCGAATGTTAGAATGTTTCCAGATGCCTTGCAAGCGAAAACTAGGTAAGGTTTGACTAACCCCTTCGTGTCGAAATACACAATATGTGGTCTGAACGCATCGATATGTTAGAAGTGGAGTAAAGGTGGCTTTAATGCTTATTATCTTGGCTATGTCACGCCGTGCGAATTCTGTCCGTACAAAAGTCGTCTAAAAAAAACGGTTTGCAATTTTAGCTTCTACACAAAGTCATGCATCTTTATACAATACCTTCTGTTGTTGGAGTGCATGGGGCAACAGCTGTGGAGCAAAGTGAGAGAAAAGAGAAAAACAATCCATTAGATCATTTTCCACACAAAGGTGAAGAAACAATGTCTTTATCAATGTACTTCCATCCATTCATTTTCCATCGTTTTCGTCCCAACTGAGGTCTAGGATGAGCTGGAGCCTAATTGAACTATGAACACAGCCTTTCCACAGCAAACGTTGGACTCTGGCAAGCTGTCCTTTGTGTGGGGATTCAGCTGATGATGTTTTCGAACCGAATTTCTAGACACAGGTCTCGTGCAGCGGGCAACCAGTATGGTCACCTTTGAATCGCTTCGTTTCGCAGATGACTTGGTTAAATTGCACACTGCTACGTTTCCGAGTGCTCAGCTACTGGGACCGGAATGAGCCGCTCCAGTTTGAAGACCGTGGCCTTGGTTTTGAAAAAGCTCGATTGTTCTCTACGAGGGCGATGGATATTCTCGCTTGGCTCGAGCCAATGGAGGAGTTCAATTCCCTTGCGTGCACGGGAGAGCTGAATGAATACAGGAGGCTCCCAGGTTTGCACACCTTGGTTTCCGCCCTCATCACAGGTAGAGAGCATTGGGCAAGGACCTAACGGATGAGAGTGAAGACACAGGCGGCCGCACAAAGTTTCTAGCGCCGGGAGGGCTGGTTCAACCTCATGCGTGTAAAGAGAAGCTCTGTCGCTGAGCAGGCGGTCAAAGCAACCGTTTCACCACATCGTGAAGAGCCCAATGAGCGGAGTCTGGCATCTCCAAGAGACTTGATGTGGAAGGCTCGGGGCACCTTGTCTGCGATTTGACCCTGGGAGGCGGCTAGCACTATCTAGGGGGATGGGGGGGGACTATATCTCAAAGCTGCCCCTAAATTAAACACCTCAGCAGAAATGGACGGGGTGGCTGGAGACAGGGAAATCGGGGCAACCTCCTTTGGAACGCCGGCCTCAAAAACCCGATTGAGCAGAAAAAGATAGATGGATGGACACGAGCTCTGCTTAACGTTTGCCTAATGTCAATTCAACAAGAGCTGCACTTACTTGAGATTGCTTGACAGGACTTCCCAAATGGTATTCCGTAGATGCAGTCACACGTCGATGTATCGTCATTGCCGCATTGAGCATGCATAGCACAGGTTTCACAAGGCCAAGCAAAGGAATCTTCACAATGACACTCAGGTGTTCCAGTAGCGTTTAGAAGGCAGGCTAAATACAACGTTGATGCGGAAGGACACATGAGTAACCCATTTGAAAACATTTGTTTAGAATAGCGATGAAGAGTTGTCCAGGAGACCAACCAACAGACCAAAATTCTTACCTGTGGTCAAATTCCAACTTTCCAGCGTTAAATCATCTTCTATCTCTAGCGCTAAGGGAATGTTATCGACAGCGTCCCTGAGTCGACTGATGATCTCCGATTGCTGAGCGTTGCTTGGAGTGTCCACAATGAGGATAATCTCCACTGAAAAAGAGGGCCGTCACAAGAAAGGAAAAAGAAGTTAGGCAAAATGCCACTGTCGGCTTTGATACCCTTGGCCAGGTCGGTTTGAACTGGATCTTGGAGGCATAAATGATCATTTCTGCAGACAGCACATAATTTGATCAATATATAAGGCCCACCGGATTATAAGGCGCACCGTCAGCTTTTTAAAATATATCAGGCTTTTGGGTGCGCCTTACAGTGCGAAAAATACGGTAGATTAAAATATGGGCATGTGAGTATCATTTCATCCTAGTGAAAAGAATTCTGCTCTCCTCCAGAACGCACAATGAGGACAACGTCCACTGAAAAAGAGGCCCATCACAAGAAAGGGAGAAAAGATTAGGCAAAATGCCGTCTGCTCAAGTCCGGCCCAAGATACCGAATGTTAGAATGTTTCCAGATGCCTTGCAAGCGAAAACTAGGTAAGGTTTGACTAACCCCTTCGTGTCGAAATACACAATATGTGGTCTGAACGCATCGATATGTTAGAAGTGGAGTAAAGGTGGCTTTAATGCTTATTATCTTGGCTATGTCACGCCGTGCGAATTCTGTCCGTACAAAAGTCGTCTAAAAAAAACGGTTTGCAATTTTAGCTTCTACACAAAGTCATGCATCTTTATACAATACCTTCTGTTGTTGGAGTGCATGGGGCAACAGCTGTGGAGCAAAGTGAGAGAAAAGAGAAAAACAATCCATTAGATCATTTTCCACACAAAGGTGAAGAAACAATGTCTTTATCAATGTACTTCCATCCATTCATTTTCCATCGTTTTCGTCCCAACTGAGGTCTAGGATGAGCTGGAGCCTAATTGAACTATGAACACAGCCTTTCCACAGCAAACGTTGGACTCTGGCAAGCTGTCCTTTGTGTGGGGATTCAGCTGATGATGTTTTCGAACCGAATTTCTAGACACAGGTCTCGTGCAGCGGGCAACCAGTATGGTCACCTTTGAATCGCTTCGTTTCGCAGATGACTTGGTTAAATTGCACACTGCTACGTTTCCGAGTGCTCAGCTACTGGGACCGGAATGAGCCGCTCCAGTTTGAAGACCGTGGCCTTGGTTTTGAAAAAGCTCGATTGTTCTCTACGAGGGCGATGGATATTCTCGCTTGGCTCGAGCCAATGGAGGAGTTCAATTCCCTTGCGTGCACGGGAGAGCTGAATGAATACAGGAGGCTCCCAGGTTTGCACACCTTGGTTTCCGCCCTCATCACAGGTAGAGAGCATTGGGCAAGGACCTAACGGATGAGAGTGAAGACACAGGCGGCCGCACAAAGTTTCTAGCGCCGGGAGGGCTGGTTCAACCTCATGCGTGTAAAGAGAAGCTCTGTCGCTGAGCAGGCGGTCAAAGCAACCGTTTCACCACATCGTGAAGAGCCCAATGAGCGGAGTCTGGCATCTCCAAGAGACTTGATGTGGAAGGCTCGGGGCACCTTGTCTGCGATTTGACCCTGGGAGGCGGCTAGCACTATCTAGGGGGATGGGGGGGGACTATATCTCAAAGCTGCCCCTAAATTAAACACCTCAGCAGAAATGGACGGGGTGGCTGGAGACAGGGAAATCGGGGCAACCTCCTTTGGAACGCCGGCCTCAAAAACCCGATTGAGCAGAAAAAGATAGATGGATGGACACGAGCTCTGCTTAACGTTTGCCTAATGTCAATTCAACAAGAGCTGCACTTACTTGAGATTGCTTGACAGGACTTCCCAAATGGTATTCCGTAGATGCAGTCACACGTCGATGTATCGTCATTGCCGCATTGAGCATGCATAGCACAGGTTTCACAAGGCCAAGCAAAGGAATCTTCACAATGACACTCAGGTGTTCCAGTAGCGTTTAGAAGGCAGGCTAAATACAACGTTGATGCGGAAGGACACATGAGTAACCCATTTGAAAACATTTGTTTAGAATAGCGATGAAGAGTTGTCCAGGAGACCAACCAACAGACCAAAATTCTTACCTGTGGTCAAATTCCAACTTTCCAGCGTTAAATCATCTTCTATCTCTAGCGCTAAGGGAATGTTATCGACAGCGTCCCTGAGTCGACTGATGATCTCCGATTGCTCAGCGTTGCTTGGAGTGTCCACAATGAGGATAATCTCCACTGAAAAAGAGGGCCGTCACAAGAAAGGAAAAAGAAGTTAGGCAAAATGCCACTGTCGGCTTTGATACCCTTGGCCAGGTCGGTTTGAACTGGATCTTGGAGGCATAAATGATCATTTCTGCAGACAGCACATAATTTGATCAATATATAAGGCCCACCGGATTATAAGGCGCACCGTCAGCTTTTTAAAATATATCAGGCTTTTGGGTGCGCCTTACAGTGCGAAAAATACGGTAGATTAAAATATGGGCATGTGAGTATCATTTCATCCTAGTGAAAAGAATTCTGCTCTCCTCCAGAACGCACAATGAGGACAACGTCCACTGAAAAAGAGGCCCATCACAAGAAAGGAAGAAAAGATTAGGCAAAATGCCGTCTGCTCAAGTCCGTCCCAAGATACCGAATGTTAGAATGTTTCCAGATGCCTTGCAAGCGAAAACTAGGTAAGGTTTGACTAACCCCTTCGTGTCGAAATACACAATATGTGGTCTGAACGCATCGATATGTTAGAAGTGGAGTAAAGGTGGCTTTAATGCTTATTATCTTGGCTATGTCACGCCGTGCGAATTCTGTCCGTACAAAAGTCGTCTAAAAAAAACGGTTTGCAATTTTAGCTTCTACACAAAGTCATGCATCTTTATACAATACCTTCTGTTGTTGGAGTGCATGGGGCAACAGCTGTGGAGCAAAGTGAGAGAAAAGAGAAAAACAATCCATTAGATCATTTTCCATACAAAGGTGAAGAAACAATGTCTTTATCAATGTACTTCCATCCATTCATTTTCCATCGTTTTCGTCCCAACTGAGGTCTAGGATGAGCTGGAGCCTAATTGAACTATGAACACAGCCTTTCCACAGCAAACGTTGGACTCTGGCAAGCTGTCCTTTGTGTGGGGATTCAGCTGATGATGTTTTCGAACCGAATTTCTAGACACAGGTCTCGTGCAGCGGGCAACCAGTATGGTCACCTTTGAATCGCTTCGTTTCGCAGATGACTTGGTTAAATTGCACACTGCTACGTTTCCGAGTGCTCAGCTACTGGGACCGGAATGAGCCGCTCCAGTTTGAAGACCGTGGCCTTGGTTTTGAAAAAGCTCGATTGTTCTCTACGAGGGCGATGGATATTCTCGCTTGGCTCGAGCCAATGGAGGAGTTCAATTCCCTTGCGTGCACGGGAGAGCTGAATGAATACAGGAGGCTCCCAGGTTTGCACACCTTGGTTTCCGCCCTCATCACAGGTAGAGAGCATTGGGCAAGGACCTAACGGATGAGAGTGAAGACACAGGCGGCCGCACAAAGTTTCTAGCGCCGGGAGGGCTGGTTCAACCTCATGCGTGTAAAGAGAAGCTCTGTCGCTGAGCAGGCGGTCAAAGCAACCGTTTCACCACATCGTGAAGAGCCCAATGAGCGGAGTCTGGCATCTCCAAGAGACTTGATGTGGAAGGCTCGGGGCACCTTGTCTGCGATTTGACCCTGGGAGGCGGCTAGCACTATCTAGGGGGATGGGGGGGGGACTATATCTCAAAGCTGCCCCTAAATTAAACACCTCAGCAGAAATGGACGGGGTGGCTGGAGACAGGGAAATCGGGGCAACCTCCTTTGGAACGCCGGCCTCAAAAACCCGATTGAGCAGAAAAAGATAGATGGATGGACACGAGCTCTGCTTAACGTTTGCCTAATGTCAATTCAACAAGAGCTGCACTTACTTGAGATTGCTTGACAGGACTTCCCAAATGGTATTCCGTAGATGCAGTCACACGTCGATGTATCGTCATTGCCGCATTGAGCATGCATAGCACAGGTTTCACAAGGCCAAGCAAAGGAATCTTCACAATGACACTCAGGTGTTCCAGTAGCGTTTAGAAGGCAGGCTAAATACAACGTTGATGCGGAAGGACACATGAGTAACCCATTTGAAAACATTTGTTTAGAATAGCGATGAAGAGTTGTCCAGGAGACCAACCAACAGACCAAAATTCTTACCTGTGGTCAAATTCCAACTTTCCAGCGTTAAATCATCTTCTATCTCTAGCGCTAAGGGAATATTATCGACAGCGTCCCTGAGTCGACTGATGATCTCCGATTGCTCAGCGTTGCTTGGAGTGTCCACAATGAGGATAATCTCCACTGAAAAAGAGGGCCGTCACAAGAAAGGAAAAAGAAGTTAGGCAAAATGCCACTGTCGGCTTTGATACCCTTGGCCAGGTCGGTTTGAACTGGATCTTGGAGGCATAAATGATCATTTCTGCAGACAGCACATAATTTGATCAATATATAAGGCCCACCGGATTATAAGGCGCACCGTCAGCTTTTTAAAATATATCAGGCTTTTGGGTGCGCCTTACAGTGCGAAAAATACGGTAGATTAAAATATGGGCATGTGAGTATCATTTCATCCTAGTGAAAAGAATTCTGCTCTCCTCCAGAACGCACAATGAGGACAACGTCCACTGAAAAAGAGGCCCATCACAAGAAAGGGAGAAAAGATTAGGCAAAATGCCGTCTGCTCAAGTCCGGCCCAAGATACCGAATGTTAGAATGTTTCCAGATGCCTTGCAAGCGAAAACTAGGTAAGGTTTGACTAACCCCTTCGTGTCGAAATACACAATATGTGGTCTGAACGCATCGATATGTTAGAAGTGGAGTAAAGGTGGCTTTAATGCTTATTATCTTGGCTATGTCACGCCGTGCGAATTCTGTCCGTACAAAAGTCGTCTAAAAAAAACGGTTTGCAATTTTAGCTTCTACACAAAGTCATGCATCTTTATACAATACCTTCTGTTGTTGGAGTGCATGGGGCAACAGCTGTGGAGCAAAGTGAGAGAAAAGAGAAAAACAATCCATTAGATCATTTTCCACACAAAGGTGAAGAAACAATGTCTTTATCAATGTACTTCCATCCATTCATTTTCCATCGTTTTCGTCCCAACTGAGGTCTAGGATGAGCTGGAGCCTAATTGAACTATGAACACAGCCTTTCCACAGCAAACGTTGGACTCTGGCAAGCTGTCCTTTGTGTGGGGATTCAGCTGATGATGTTTTCGAACCGAATTTCTAGACACAGGTCTCGTGCAGCGGGCAACCAGTATGGTCACCTTTGAATCGCTTCGTTTCGCAGATGACTTGGTTAAATTGCACACTGCTACGTTTCCGAGTGCTCAGCTACTGGGACCGGAATGAGCCGCTCCAGTTTGAAGACCGTGGCCTTGGTTTTGAAAAAGCTCGATTGTTCTCTACGAGGGCGATGGATATTCTCGCTTGGCTCGAGCCAATGGAGGAGTTCAATTCCCTTGCGTGCACGGGAGAGCTGAATGAATACAGGAGGCTCCCAGGTTTGCACACCTTGGTTTCCGCCCTCATCACAGGTAGAGAGCATTGGGCAAGGACCTAACGGATGAGAGTGAAGACACAGGCGGCCGCACAAAGTTTCTAGCGCCGGGAGGGCTGGTTCAACCTCATGCGTGTAAAGAGAAGCTCTGTCGCTGAGCAGGCGGTCAAAGCAACCGTTTCACCACATCGTGAAGAGCCCAATGAGCGGAGTCTGGCATCTCCAAGAGACTTGATGTGGAAGGCTCGGGGCACCTTGTCTGCGATTTGACCCTGGGAGGCGGCTAGCACTATCTAGGGGGATGGGGGGGGACTATATCTCAAAGCTGCCCCTAAATTAAACACCTCAGCAGAAATGGACGGGGTGGCTGGAGACAGGGAAATCGGGGCAACCTCCTTTGGAACGCCGGCCTCAAAAACCCGATTGAGCAGAAAAAGATAGATGGATGGACACGAGCTCTGCTTAACGTTTGCCTAATGTCAATTCAACAAGAGCTGCACTTACTTGAGATTGCTTGACAGGACTTCCCAAATGGTATTCCGTAGATGCAGTCACACGTCGATGTATCGTCATTGCCGCATTGAGCATGCATAGCACAGGTTTCACAAGGCCAAGCAAAGGAATCTTCACAATGACACTCAGGTGTTCCAGTAGCGTTTAGAAGGCAGGCTAAATACAACGTTGATGCGGAAGGACACATGAGTAACCCATTTGAAAACATTTGTTTAGAATAGCGATGAAGAGTTGTCCAGGAGACCAACCAACAGACCAAAATTCTTACCTGTGGTCAAATTCCAACTTTCCAGCGTTAAATCATCTTCTATCTCTAGCGCTAAGGGAATATTATCGACAGCGTCCCTGAGTCGACTGATGATCTCCGATTGCTGAGCGTTGCTTGGAGTGTCCACAATGAGGATAATCTCCACTGAAAAAGAGGGCCGTCACAAGAAAGGAAAAAGAAGTTAGGCAAAATGCCACTGTCGGCTTTGATACCCTTGGCCAGGTCGGTTTGAACTGGATCTTGGAGGCATAAATGATCATTTCTGCAGACAGCACATAATTTGATCAATATATAAGGCCCACCGGATTATAAGGCGCACCGTCAGCTTTTTAAAATATATCAGGCTTTTGGGTGCGCCTTACAGTGCGAAAAATACGGTAGATTAAAATATGGGCATGTGAGTATCATTTCATCCTAGTGAAAAGAATTCTGCTCTCCTCCAGAACGCACAATGAGGACAACGTCCACTGAAAAAGAGGCCCATCACAAGAAAGGGAGAAAAGATTAGGCAAAATGCCGTCTGCTCAAGTCCGGCCCAAGATACCGAATGTTAGAATGTTTCCAGATGCCTTGCAAGCGAAAACTAGGTAAGGTTTGACTAACCCCTTCGTGTCGAAATACACAATATGTGGTCTGAACGCATCGATATGTTAGAAGTGGAGTAAAGGTGGCTTTAATGCTTATTATCTTGGCTATGTCACGCCGTGCGAATTCTGTCCGTACAAAAGTCGTCTAAAAAAAACGGTTTGCAATTTTAGCTTCTACACAAAGTCATGCATCTTTATACAATACCTTCTGTTGTTGGAGTGCATGGGGCAACAGCTGTGGAGCAAAGTGAGAGAAAAGAGAAAAACAATCCATTAGATCATTTTCCACACAAAGGTGAAGAAACAATGTCTTTATCAATGTACTTCCATCCATTCATTTTCCATCGTTTTCGTCCCAACTGAGGTCTAGGATGAGCTGGAGCCTAATTGAACTATGAACACAGCCTTTCCACAGCAAACGTTGGACTCTGGCAAGCTGTCCTTTGTGTGGGGATTCAGCTGATGATGTTTTCGAACCGAATTTCTAGACACAGGTCTCGTGCAGCGGGCAACCAGTATGGTCACCTTTGAATCGCTTCGTTTCGCAGATGACTTGGTTAAATTGCACACTGCTACGTTTCCGAGTGCTCAGCTACTGGGACCGGAATGAGCCGCTCCAGTTTGAAGACCGTGGCCTTGGTTTTGAAAAAGCTCGATTGTTCTCTACGAGGGCGATGGATATTCTCGCTTGGCTCGAGCCAATGGAGGAGTTCAATTCCCTTGCGTGCACGGGAGAGCTGAATGAATACAGGAGGCTCCCAGGTTTGCACACCTTGGTTTCCGCCCTCATCACAGGTAGAGAGCATTGGGCAAGGACCTAACGGATGAGAGTGAAGACACAGGCGGCCGCACAAAGTTTCTAGCGCCGGGAGGGCTGGTTCAACCTCATGCGTGTAAAGAGAAGCTCTGTCGCTGAGCAGGCGGTCAAAGCAACCGTTTCACCACATCGTGAAGAGCCCAATGAGCGGAGTCTGGCATCTCCAAGAGACTTGATGTGGAAGGCTCGGGGCACCTTGTCTGCGATTTGACCCTGGGAGGCGGCTAGCACTATCTAGGGGGATGGGGGGGGACTATATCTCAAAGCTGCCCCTAAATTAAACACCTCAGCAGAAATGGACGGGGTGGCTGGAGACAGGGAAATCGGGGCAACCTCCTTTGGAACGCCGGCCTCAAAAACCCGATTGAGCAGAAAAAGATAGATGGATGGACACGAGCTCTGCTTAACGTTTGCCTAATGTCAATTCAACAAGAGCTGCACTTACTTGAGATTGCTTGACAGGACTTCCCAAATGGTATTCCGTAGATGCAGTCACACGTCGATGTATCGTCATTGCCGCATTGAGCATGCATAGCACAGGTTTCACAAGGCCAAGCAAAGGAATCTTCACAATGACACTCAGGTGTTCCAGTAGCGTTTAGAAGGCAGGCTAAATACAACGTTGATGCGGAAGGACACATGAGTAACCCATTTGAAAACATTTGTTTAGAATAGCGATGAAGAGTTGTCCAGGAGACCAACCAACAGACCAAAATTCTTACCTGTGGTCAAATTCCAACTTTCCAGCGTTAAATCATCTTCTATCTCTAGCGCTAAGGGAATATTATCGACAGCGTCCCTGAGTCGACTGATGATCTCCGATTGCTCAGCGTTGCTTGGAGTGTCCACAATGAGGATAATCTCCACTGAAAAAGAGGGCCGTCACAAGAAAGGAAAAAGAAGTTAGGCAAAATGCCACTGTCGGCTTTGATACCCTTGGCCAGGTCGGTTTGAACTGGATCTTGGAGGCATAAATGATCATTTCTGCAGACAGCACATAATTTGATCAATATATAAGGCCCACCGGATTATAAGCCGCACCGTCAGCTTTTTAAAATATATCAGGCTTTTGGGTGCGCCTTACAGTGCGAAAAATACGGTAGATTAAAATATGGGCATGTGAGTATCATTTCATCCTAGTGAAAAGAATTCTGCTCTCCTCCAGAACGCACAATGAGGACAACGTCCACTGAAAAAGAGGCCCATCACAAGAAAGGGAGAAAAGATTAGGCAAAATGCCGTCTGCTCAAGTCCGGCCCAAGATACCGAATGTTAGAATGTTTCCAGATGCCTTGCAAGCGAAAACTAGGTAAGGTTTGACTAACCCCTTCGTGTCGAAATACACAATATGTGGTCTGAACGCATCGATATGTTAGAAGTGGAGTAAAGGTGGCTTTAATGCTTATTATCTTGGCTATGTCACGCCGTGCGAATTCTGTCCGTACAAAAGTCGTCTAAAAAAAACGGTTTGCAATTTTAGCTTCTACACAAAGTCATGCATCTTTATACAATACCTTCTGTTGTTGGAGTGCATGGGGCAACAGCTGTGGAGCAAAGTGAGAGAAAAGAGAAAAACAATCCATTAGATCATTTTCCATACAAAGGTGAAGAAACAATGTCTTTATCAATGTACTTCCATCCATTCATTTTCCATCGTTTTCGTCCCAACTGAGGTCTAGGATGAGCTGGAGCCTTATTGAACTATGAACACAGCCTTTCCACAGCAAACGTTGGACTCTGGCAAGCTGTCCTTTGTGTGGGGATTCAGCTGATGATGTTTTCGAACCGAATTTCTAGACACAGGTCTCGTGCAGCGGGCAACCAGTATGGTCACCTTTGAATCGCTTCGTTTCGCAGATGACTTGGTTGAATTGCACACTGCTACGTTTCCGAGTGCTCAGCTACTGGGACCGGAATGAGCCGCTCCAGTTTGAAGACCGTGGCCTTGGTTTTGAAAAAGCTCGATTGTTCTCTACGAGGGCGATGGATATTCTCGCTTGGCTCGAGCCAATGGAGGAGTTCAATTCCCTTGCGTGCACGGGAGAGCTGAATGAATACAGGAGGCTCCCAGGTTTGCACACCTTGGTTTCCGCCCTCATCACAGGTAGAGAGCATTGGGCAAGGACCTAACGGATGAGAGTGAAGACACAGGCGGCCGCACAAAGTTTCTAGCGCCGGGAGGGCTGGTTCAACCTCATGCGTGTAAAGAGAAGCTCTGTCGCTGAGCAGGCGGTCAAAGCAACCGTTTCACCACATCGTGAAGAGCCCAATGAGCGGAGTCTGGCATCTCCAAGAGACTTGATGTGGAAGGCTCGGGGCACCTTGTCTGCGATTTGACCCTGGGAGGCGGCTAGCACTATCTAGGGGGATGGGGGGGGACTATATCTCAAAGCTGCCCCTAAATTAAACACCTCAGCAGAAATGGACGGGGTGGCTGGAGACAGGGAAATCGGGGCAACCTCCTTTGGAACGCCGGCCTCAAAAACCCGATTGAGCAGAAAAAGATAGATGGATGGACACGAGCTCTGCTTAACGTTTGCCTAATGTCAATTCAACAAGAGCTGCACTTACTTGAGATTGCTTGACAGGACTTCCCAAATGGTATTCCGTAGATGCAGTCACACGTCGATGTATCGTCATTGCCGCATTGAGCATGCATAGCACAGGTTTCACAAGGCCAAGCAAAGGAATCTTCACAATGACACTCAGGTGTTCCAGTAGCGTTTAGAAGGCAGGCTAAATACAACGTTGATGCGGAAGGACACATGAGTAACCCATTTGAAAACATTTGTTTAGAATAGCGATGAAGAGTTGTCCAGGAGACCAACCAACAGACCAAAATTCTTACCTGTGGTCAAATTCCAACTTTCCAGCGTTAAATCATCTTCTATCTCTAGCGCTAAGGGAATATTATCGACAGCGTCCCTGAGTCGACTGATGATCTCCGATTGCTCAGCGTTGCTTGGAGTGTCCACAATGAGGATAATCTCCACTGAAAAAGAGGGCCGTCACAAGAAAGGAAAAAGAAGTTAGGCAAAATGCCACTGTCGGCTTTGATACCCTTGGCCAGGTCGGTTTGAACTGGATCTTGGAGGCATAAATGATCATTTCTGCAGACAGCACATAATTTGATCAATATATAAGGCCCACCGGATTATAAGGCGCACCGTCAGCTTTTTAAAATATATCAGGCTTTTGGGTGCGCCTTACAGTGCGAAAAATACGGTAGATTAAAATATGGGCATGTGAGTATCATTTCATCCTAGTGAAAAGAATTCTGCTCTCCTCCAGAACGCACAATGAGGACAACGTCCACTGAAAAAGAGGCCCATCACAAGAAAGGGAGAAAAGATTAGGCAAAATGCCGTCTGCTCAAGTCCGGCCCAAGATACCGAATGTTAGAATGTTTCCAGATGCCTTGCAAGCGAAAACTAGGTAAGGTTTGACTAACCCCTTCGTGTCGAAATACACAATATGTGGTCTGAACGCATCGATATGTTAGAAGTGGAGTAAAGGTGGCTTTAATGCTTATTATCTTGGCTATGTCACGCCGTGCGAATTCTGTCCGTACAAAAGTCGTCTAAAAAAAACGGTTTGCAATTTTAGCTTCTACACAAAGTCATGCATCTTTATACAATACCTTCTGTTGTTGGAGTGCATGGGGCAACAGCTGTGGAGCAAAGTGAGAGAAAAGAGAAAAACAATCCATTAGATCATTTTCCATACAAAGGTGAAGAAACAATGTCTTTATCAATGTACTTCCATCCATTCATTTTCCATCGTTTTCGTCCCAACTGAGGTCTAGGATGAGCTGGAGCCTTATTGAACTATGAACACAGCCTTTCCACAGCAAACGTTGGACTCTGGCAAGCTGTCCTTTGTGTGGGGATTCAGCTGATGATGTTTTCGAACCGAATTTCTAGACACAGGTCTCGTGCAGCGGGCAACCAGTATGGTCACCTTTGAATCGCTTCGTTTCGCAGATGACTTGGTTGAATTGCACACTGCTACGTTTCCGAGTGCTCAGCTACTGGGACCGGAATGAGCCGCTCCAGTTTGAAGACCGTGGCCTTGGTTTTGAAAAAGCTCGATTGTTCTCTACGAGGGCGATGGATATTCTCGCTTGGCTCGAGCCAATGGAGGAGTTCAATTCCCTTGCGTGCACGGGAGAGCTGAATGAATACAGGAGGCTCCCAGGTTTGCACACCTTGGTTTCCGCCCTCATCACAGGTAGAGAGCATTGGGCAAGGACCTAACGGATGAGAGTGAAGACACAGGCGGCCGCACAAAGTTTCTAGCGCCGGGAGGGCTGGTTCAACCTCATGCGTGTAAAGAGAAGCTCTGTCGCTGAGCAGGCGGCCAAAGCAACCGTTTCACCACATCGTGAAGAGCCCAATGAGCGGAGTCTGGCATCTCCAAGAGACTTGATGTGGAAGGCTCGGGGCACCTTGTCTGCGATTTGACCCTGGGAGGCGGCTAGCACTATCTAGGGGGATGGGGGGGGACTATATCTCAAAGCTGCCCCTAAATTAAACACCTCAGCAGAAATGGACGGGGTGGCTGGAGACAGGGAAATCGGGGCAACCTCCTTTGGAACGCCGGCCTCAAAAACCCGATTGAGCAGAAAAAGATAGATGGATGGACACGAGCTCTGCTTAACGTTTGCCTAATGTCAATTCAACAAGAGCTGCACTTACTTGAGATTGCTTGACAGGACTTCCCAAATGGTATTCCGTAGATGCAGTCACACGTCGATGTATCGTCATTGCCGCATTGAGCATGCATAGCACAGGTTTCACAAGGCCAAGCAAAGGAATCTTCACAATGACACTCAGGTGTTCCAGTAGCGTTTAGAAGGCAGGCTAAATACAACGTTGATGCGGAAGGACACATGAGTAACCCATTTGAAAACATTTGTTTAGAATAGCGATGAAGAGTTGTCCAGGAGACCAACCAACAGACCAAAATTCTTACCTGTGGTCAAATTCCAACTTTCCAGCGTTAAATCATCTTCTATCTCTAGCGCTAAGGGAATATTATCGACAGCGTCCCTGAGTCGACTGATGATCTCCGATTGCTCAGCGTTGCTTGGAGTGTCCACAATGAGGATAATCTCCACTGAAAAAGAGGGCCGTCACAAGAAAGGAAAAAGAAGTTAGGCAAAATGCCACTGTCGGCTTTGATACCCTTGGCCAGGTCGGTTTGAACTGGATCTTGGAGGCATAAATGATCATTTCTGCAGACAGCACATAATTTGATCAATATATAAGGCCCACCGGATTATAAGGCGCACCGTCAGCTTTTTAAAATATATCAGGCTTTTGGGTGCGCCTTACAGTGCGAAAAATACGGTAGATTAAAATATGGGCATGTGAGTATCATTTCATCCTAGTGAAAAGAATTCTGCTCTCCTCCAGAACGCACAATGAGGACAACGTCCACTGAAAAAGAGGCCCATCACAAGAAAGGAAGAAAAGATTAGGCAAAATGCCGTCTGCTCAAGTCCGTCCCAAGATACCGAATGTTAGAATGTTTCCAGATGCCTTGCAAGCGAAAACTAGGTAAGGTTTGACTAACCCCTTCGTGTCGAAATACACAATATGTGGTCTGAACGCATCGATATGTTAGAAGTGGAGTAAAGGTGGCTTTAATGCTTATTATCTTGGCTATGTCACGCCGTGCGAATTCTGTCCGTACAAAAGTCGTCTAAAAAAAACGGTTTGCAATTTTAGCTTCTACACAAAGTCATGCATCTTTATACAATACCTTCTGTTGTTGGAGTGCATGGGGCAACAGCTGTGGAGCAAAGTGAGAGAAAAGAGAAAAACAATCCATTAGATCATTTTCCACACAAAGGTGAAGAAACAATGTCTTTATCAATGTACTTCCATCCATTCATTTTCCATCGTTTTCGTCCCAACTGAGGTCTAGGATGAGCTGGAGCCTAATTGAACTATGAACACAGCCTTTCCACAGCAAACGTTGGACTCTGGCAAGCTGTCCTTTGTGTGGGGATTCAGCTGATGATGTTTTCGAACCGAATTTCTAGACACAGGTCTCGTGCAGCGGGCAACCAGTATGGTCACCTTTGAATCGCTTCGTTTCGCAGATGACTTGGTTGAATTGCACACTGCTACGTTTCCGAGTGCTCAGCTACTGGGACCGGAATGAGCCGCTCCAGTTTGAAGACCGTGGCCTTGGTTTTGAAAAAGCTCGATTGTTCTCTACGAGGGCGATGGATATTCTCGCTTGGCTCGAGCCAATGGAGGAGTTCAATTCCCTTGCGTGCACGGGAGAGCTGAATGAATACAGGAGGCTCCCAGGTTTGCACACCTTGGTTTCCGCCCTCATCACAGGTAGAGAGCATTGGGCAAGGACCTAACGGATGAGAGTGAAGACACAGGCGGCCGCACAAAGTTTCTAGCGCCGGGAGGGCTGGTTCAACCTCATGCGTGTAAAGAGAAGCTCTGTCGCTGAGCAGGCGGTCAAAGCAACCGTTTCACCACATCGTGAAGAGCCCAATGAGCGGAGTCTGGCATCTCCAAGAGACTTGATGTGGAAGGCTCGGGGCACCTTGTCTGCGATTTGACCCTGGGAGGCGGCTAGCACTATCTAGGGGGATGGGGGGGGACTATATCTCAAAGCTGCCCCTAAATTAAACACCTCAGCAGAAATGGACGGGGTGGCTGGAGACAGGGAAATCGGGGCAACCTCCTTTGGAACGCCGGCCTCAAAAACCCGATTGAGCAGAAAAAGATAGATGGATGGACACGAGCTCTGCTTAACGTTTGCCTAATGTCAATTCAACAAGAGCTGCACTTACTTGAGATTGCTTGACAGGACTTCCCAAATGGTATTCCGTAGATGCAGTCACACGTCGATGTATCGTCATTGCCGCATTGAGCATGCATAGCACAGGTTTCACAAGGCCAAGCAAAGGAATCTTCACAATGACACTCAGGTGTTCCAGTAGCGTTTAGAAGGCAGGCTAAATACAACGTTGATGCGGAAGGACACATGAGTAACCCATTTGAAAACATTTGTTTAGAATAGCGATGAAGAGTTGTCCAGGAGACCAACCAACAGACCAAAATTCTTACCTGTGGTCAAATTCCAACTTTCCAGCGTTAAATCATCTTCTATCTCTAGCGCTAAGGGAATGTTATCGACAGCGTCCCTGAGTCGACTGATGATCTCCGATTGCTCAGCGTTGCTTGGAGTGTCCACAATGAGGATAATCTCCACTGAAAAAGAGGGCCGTCACAAGAAAGGAAAAAGAAGTTAGGCAAAATGCCACTGTCGGCTTTGATACCCTTGGCCAGGTCGGTTTGAACTGGATCTTGGAGGCATAAATGATCATTTCTGCAGACAGCACATAATTTGATCAATATATAAGGCCCACCGGATTATAAGGCGCACCGTCAGCTTTTTAAAATATATCAGGCTTTTGGGTGCGCCTTACAGTGCGAAAAATACGGTAGATTAAAATATGGGCATGTGAGTATCATTTCATCCTAGTGAAAAGAATTCTGCTCTCCTCCAGAACGCACAATGAGGACAACGTCCACTGAAAAAGAGGCCCATCACAAGAAAGGGAGAAAAGATTAGGCAAAATGCCGTCTGCTCAAGTCCGTCCCAAGATACCGAATGTTAGAATGTTTCCAGATGCCTTGCAAGCGAAAACTAGGTAAGGTTTGACTAACCCCTTCGTGTCGAAATACACAATATGTGGTCTGAACGCATCGATATGTTAGAAGTGGAGTAAAGGTGGCTTTAATGCTTATTATCTTGGCTATGTCACGCCGTGCGAATTCTGTCCGTACAAAAGTCGTCTAAAAAAAACGGTTTGCAATTTTAGCTTCTACACAAAGTCATGCATCTTTATACAATACCTTCTGTTGTTGGAGTGCATGGGGCAACAGCTGTGGAGCAAAGTGAGAGAAAAGAGAAAAACAATCCATTAGATCATTTTCCATACAAAGGTGAAGAAACAATGTCTTTATCAATGTACTTCCATCCATTCATTTTCCATCGTTTTCGTCCCAACTGAGGTCTAGGATGAGCTGGAGCCTAATTGAACTATGAACACAGCCTTTCCACAGCAAACGTTGGACTCTGGCAAGCTGTCCTTTGTGTGGGGATTCAGCTGATGATGTTTTCGAACCGAATTTCTAGACACAGGTCTCGTGCAGCGGGCAACCAGTATGGTCACCTTTGAATCGCTTCGTTTCGCAGATGACTTGGTTAAATTGCACACTGCTACGTTTCCGAGTGCTCAGCTACTGGGACCGGAATGAGCCGCTCCAGTTTGAAGACCGTGGCCTTGGTTTTGAAAAAGCTCGATTGTTCTCTACGAGGGCGATGGATATTCTCGCTTGGCTCGAGCCAATGGAGGAGTTCAATTCCCTTGCGTGCACGGGAGAGCTGAATGAATACAGGAGGCTCCCAGGTTTGCACACCTTGGTTTCCGCCCTCATCACAGGTAGAGAGCATTGGGCAAGGACCTAACGGATGAGAGTGAAGACACAGGCGGCCGCACAAAGTTTCTAGCGCCGGGAGGGCTGGTTCAACCTCATGCGTGTAAAGAGAAGCTCTGTCGCTGAGCAGGCGGTCAAAGCAACCGTTTCACCACATCGTGAAGAGCCCAATGAGCGGAGTCTGGCATCTCCAAGAGACTTGATGTGGAAGGCTCGGGGCACCTTGTCTGCGATTTGACCCTGGGAGGCGGCTAGCACTATCTAGGGGGATGGGGGGGGACTATATCTCAAAGCTGCCCCTAAATTAAACACCTCAGCAGAAATGGACGGGGTGGCTGGAGACAGGGAAATCGGGGCAACCTCCTTTGGAACGCCGGCCTCAAAAACCCGATTGAGCAGAAAAAGATAGATGGATGGACACGAGCTCTGCTTAACGTTTGCCTAATGTCAATTCAACAAGAGCTGCACTTACTTGAGATTGCTTGACAGGACTTCCCAAATGGTATTCCGTAGATGCAGTCACACGTCGATGTATCGTCATTGCCGCATTGAGCATGCATAGCACAGGTTTCACAAGGCCAAGCAAAGGAATCTTCACAATGACACTCAGGTGTTCCAGTAGCGTTTAGAAGGCAGGCTAAATACAACGTTGATGCGGAAGGACACATGAGTAACCCATTTGAAAACATTTGTTTAGAATAGCGATGAAGAGTTGTCCAGGAGACCAACCAACAGACCAAAATTCTTACCTGTGGTCAAATTCCAACTTTCCAGCGTTAAATCATCTTCTATCTCTAGCGCTAAGGGAATGTTATCGACAGCGTCCCTGAGTCGACTGATGATCTCCGATTGCTGAGCGTTGCTTGGAGTGTCCACAATGAGGATAATCTCCACTGAAAAAGAGGGCCGTCACAAGAAAGGAAAAAGAAGTTAGGCAAAATGCCACTGTCGGCTTTGATACCCTTGGCCAGGTCGGTTTGAACTGGATCTTGGAGGCATAAATGATCATTTCTGCAGACAGCACATAATTTGATCAATATATAAGGCCCACCGGATTATAAGGCGCACCGTCAGCTTTTTAAAATATATCAGGCTTTTGGGTGCGCCTTACAGTGCGAAAAATACGGTAGATTAAAATATGGGCATGTGAGTATCATTTCATCCTAGTGAAAAGAATTCTGCTCTCCTCCAGAACGCACAATGAGGACAACGTCCACTGAAAAAGAGGCCCATCACAAGAAAGGGAGAAAAGATTAGGCAAAATGCCGTCTGCTCAAGTCCGGCCCAAGATACCGAATGTTAGAATGTTTCCAGATGCCTTGCAAGCGAAAACTAGGTAAGGTTTGACTAACCCCTTCGTGTCGAAATACACAATATGTGGTCTGAACGCATCGATATGTTAGAAGTGGAGTAAAGGTGGCTTTAATGCTTATTATCTTGGCTATGTCACGCCGTGCGAATTCTGTCCGTACAAAAGTCGTCTAAAAAAAACGGTTTGCAATTTTAGCTTCTACACAAAGTCATGCATCTTTATACAATACCTTCTGTTGTTGGAGTGCATGGGGCAACAGCTGTGGAGCAAAGTGAGAGAAAAGAGAAAAACAATCCATTAGATCATTTTCCACACAAAGGTGAAGAAACAATGTCTTTATCAATGTACTTCCATCCATTCATTTTCCATCGTTTTCGTCCCAACTGAGGTCTAGGATGAGCTGGAGCCTAATTGAACTATGAACACAGCCTTTCCACAGCAAACGTTGGACTCTGGCAAGCTGTCCTTTGTGTGGGGATTCAGCTGATGATGTTTTCGAACCGAATTTCTAGACACAGGTCTCGTGCAGCGGGCAACCAGTATGGTCACCTTTGAATCGCTTCGTTTCGCAGATGACTTGGTTAAATTGCACACTGCTACGTTTCCGAGTGCTCAGCTACTGGGACCGGAATGAGCCGCTCCAGTTTGAAGACCGTGGCCTTGGTTTTGAAAAAGCTCGATTGTTCTCTACGAGGGCGATGGATATTCTCGCTTGGCTCGAGCCAATGGAGGAGTTCAATTCCCTTGCGTGCACGGGAGAGCTGAATGAATACAGGAGGCTCCCAGGTTTGCACACCTTGGTTTCCGCCCTCATCACAGGTAGAGAGCATTGGGCAAGGACCTAACGGATGAGAGTGAAGACACAGGCGGCCGCACAAAGTTTCTAGCGCCGGGAGGGCTGGTTCAACCTCATGCGTGTAAAGAGAAGCTCTGTCGCTGAGCAGGCGGTCAAAGCAACCGTTTCACCACATCGTGAAGAGCCCAATGAGCGGAGTCTGGCATCTCCAAGAGACTTGATGTGGAAGGCTCGGGGCACCTTGTCTGCGATTTGACCCTGGGAGGCGGCTAGCACTATCTAGGGGGATGGGGGGGGGACTATATCTCAAAGCTGCCCCTAAATTAAACACCTCAGCAGAAATGGACGGGGTGGCTGGAGACAGGGAAATCGGGGCAACCTCCTTTGGAACGCCGGCCTCAAAAACCCGATTGAGCAGAAAAAGATAGATGGATGGACACGAGCTCTGCTTAACGTTTGCCTAATGTCAATTCAACAAGAGCTGCACTTACTTGAGATTGCTTGACAGGACTTCCCAAATGGTATTCCGTAGATGCAGTCACACGTCGATGTATCGTCATTGCCGCATTGAGCATGCATAGCACAGGTTTCACAAGGCCAAGCAAAGGAATCTTCACAATGACACTCAGGTGTTCCAGTAGCGTTTAGAAGGCAGGCTAAATACAACGTTGATGCGGAAGGACACATGAGTAACCCATTTGAAAACATTTGTTTAGAATAGCGATGAAGAGTTGTCCAGGAGACCAACCAACAGACCAAAATTCTTACCTGTGGTCAAATTCCAACTTTCCAGCGTTAAATCATCTTCTATCTCTAGCGCTAAGGGAATGTTATCGACAGCGTCCCTGAGTCGACTGATGATCTCCGATTGCTCAGCGTTGCTTGGAGTGTCCACAATGAGGATAATCTCCACTGAAAAAGAGGGCCGTCACAAGAAAGGAAAAAGAAGTTAGGCAAAATTCCACTGTCGGCTTTAATACCCTTGGCCAGGTCGGTTTGAACTGGATCTTGGAGGCATAAATGATCATTTCTGCAGACAGCACATAATTTGATCAATATATAAGGCCCACCGGATTATAAGGCGCACCGTCAGCTTTTTAAAATATATCAGGCTTTTGGGTGCGCCTTACAGTGCGAAAAATACGGTAGATTAAAATATGGGCATGTGAGTATCATTTCATCCTAGTGAAAAGAATTCTGCTCTCCTCCAGAACGCACAATGAGGACAACGTCCACTGAAAAAGAGGCCCATCACAAGAAAGGAAGAAAAGATTAGGCAAAATGCCGTCTGCTCAAGTCCGTCCCAAGATACCGAATGTTAGAATGTTTCCAGATGCCTTGCAAGCGAAAACTAGGTAAGGTTTGACTAACCCCTTCGTGTCGAAATACACAATATGTGGTCTGAACGCATCGATATGTTAGAAGTGGAGTAAAGGTGGCTTTAATGCTTATTATCTTGGCTATGTCACGCCGTGCGAATTCTGTCCGTACAAAAGTCGTCTAAAAAAAACGGTTTGCAATTTTAGCTTCTACACAAAGTCATGCATCTTTATACAATACCTTCTGTTGTTGGAGTGCATGGGGCAACAGCTGTGGAGCAAAGTGAGAGAAAAGAGAAAAACAATCCATTAGATCATTTTCCATACAAAGGTGAAGAAACAATGTCTTTATCAATGTACTTCCATCCATTCATTTTCCATCGTTTTCGTCCCAACTGAGGTCTAGGATGAGCTGGAGCCTAATTGAACTATGAACACAGCCTTTCCACAGCAAACGTTGGACTCTGGCAAGCTGTCCTTTGTGTGGGGATTCAGCTGATGATGTTTTCGAACCGAATTTCTAGACACAGGTCTCGTGCAGCGGGCAACCAGTATGGTCACCTTTGAATCGCTTCGTTTCGCAGATGACTTGGTTAAATTGCACACTGCTACGTTTCCGAGTGCTCAGCTACTGGGACCGGAATGAGCCGCTCCAGTTTGAAGACCGTGGCCTTGGTTTTGAAAAAGCTCGATTGTTCTCTACGAGGGCGATGGATATTCTCGCTTGGCTCGAGCCAATGGAGGAGTTCAATTCCCTTGCGTGCACGGGAGAGCTGAATGAATACAGGAGGCTCCCAGGTTTGCACACCTTGGTTTCCGCCCTCATCACAGGTAGAGAGCATTGGGCAAGGACCTAACGGATGAGAGTGAAGACACAGGCGGCCGCACAAAGTTTCTAGCGCCGGGAGGGCTGGTTCAACCTCATGCGTGTAAAGAGAAGCTCTGTCGCTGAGCAGGCGGTCAAAGCAACCGTTTCACCACATCGTGAAGAGCCCAATGAGCGGAGTCTGGCATCTCCAAGAGACTTGATGTGGAAGGCTCGGGGCACCTTGTCTGCGATTTGACCCTGGGAGGCGGCTAGCACTATCTAGGGGGATGGGGGGGGACTATATCTCAAAGCTGCCCCTAAATTAAACACCTCAGCAGAAATGGACGGGGTGGCTGGAGACAGGGAAATCGGGGCAACCTCCTTTGGAACGCCGGCCTCAAAAACCCGATTGAGCAGAAAAAGATAGATGGATGGACACGAGCTCTGCTTAACGTTTGCCTAATGTCAATTCAACAAGAGCTGCACTTACTTGAGATTGCTTGACAGGACTTCCCAAATGGTATTCCGTAGATGCAGTCACACGTCGATGTATCGTCATTGCCGCATTGAGCATGCATAGCACAGGTTTCACAAGGCCAAGCAAAGGAATCTTCACAATGACACTCAGGTGTTCCAGTAGCGTTTAGAAGGCAGGCTAAATACAACGTTGATGCGGAAGGACACATGAGTAACCCATTTGAAAACATTTGTTTAGAATAGCGATGAAGAGTTGTCCAGGAGACCAACCAACAGACCAAAATTCTTACCTGTGGTCAAATTCCAACTTTCCAGCGTTAAATCATCTTCTATCTCTAGCGCTAAGGGAATGTTATCGACAGCGTCCCTGAGTCGACTGATGATCTCCGATTGCTGAGCGTTGCTTGGAGTGTCCACAATGAGGATAATCTCCACTGAAAAAGAGGGCCGTCACAAGAAAGGAAAAAGAAGTTAGGCAAAATGCCACTGTCGGCTTTGATACCCTTGGCCAGGTCGGTTTGAACTGGATCTTGGAGGCATAAATGATCATTTCTGCAGACAGCACATAATTTGATCAATATATAAGGCCCACCGGATTATAAGGCGCACCGTCAGCTTTTTAAAATATATCAGGCTTTTGGGTGCGCCTTACAGTGCGAAAAATACGGTAGATTAAAATATGGGCATGTGAGTATCATTTCATCCTAGTGAAAAGAATTCTGCTCTCCTCCAGAACGCACAATGAGGACAACGTCCACTGAAAAAGAGGCCCATCACAAGAAAGGGAGAAAAGATTAGGCAAAATGCCGTCTGCTCAAGTCCGGCCCAAGATACCGAATGTTAGAATGTTTCCAGATGCCTTGCAAGCGAAAACTAGGTAAGGTTTGACTAACCCCTTCGTGTCGAAATACACAATATGTGGTCTGAACGCATCGATATGTTAGAAGTGGAGTAAAGGTGGCTTTAATGCTTATTATCTTGGCTATGTCACGCCGTGCGAATTCTGTCCGTACAAAAGTCGTCTAAAAAAAACGGTTTGCAATTTTAGCTTCTACACAAAGTCATGCATCTTTATACAATACCTTCTGTTGTTGGAGTGCATGGGGCAACAGCTGTGGAGCAAAGTGAGAGAAAAGAGAAAAACAATCCATTAGATCATTTTCCACACAAAGGTGAAGAAACAATGTCTTTATCAATGTACTTCCATCCATTCATTTTCCATCGTTTTCGTCCCAACTGAGGTCTAGGATGAGCTGGAGCCTAATTGAACTATGAACACAGCCTTTCCACAGCAAACGTTGGACTCTGGCAAGCTGTCCTTTGTGTGGGGATTCAGCTGATGATGTTTTCGAACCGAATTTCTAGACACAGGTCTCGTGCAGCGGGCAACCAGTATGGTCACCTTTGAATCGCTTCGTTTCGCAGATGACTTGGTTAAATTGCACACTGCTACGTTTCCGAGTGCTCAGCTACTGGGACCGGAATGAGCCGCTCCAGTTTGAAGACCGTGGCCTTGGTTTTGAAAAAGCTCGATTGTTCTCTACGAGGGCGATGGATATTCTCGCTTGGCTCGAGCCAATGGAGGAGTTCAATTCCCTTGCGTGCACGGGAGAGCTGAATGAATACAGGAGGCTCCCAGGTTTGCACACCTTGGTTTCCGCCCTCATCACAGGTAGAGAGCATTGGGCAAGGACCTAACGGATGAGAGTGAAGACACAGGCGGCCGCACAAAGTTTCTAGCGCCGGGAGGGCTGGTTCAACCTCATGCGTGTAAAGAGAAGCTCTGTCGCTGAGCAGGCGGTCAAAGCAACCGTTTCACCACATCGTGAAGAGCCCAATGAGCGGAGTCTGGCATCTCCAAGAGACTTGATGTGGAAGGCTCGGGGCACCTTGTCTGCGATTTGACCCTGGGAGGCGGCTAGCACTATCTAGGGGGATGGGGGGGGACTATATCTCAAAGCTGCCCCTAAATTAAACACCTCAGCAGAAATGGACGGGGTGGCTGGAGACAGGGAAATCGGGGCAACCTCCTTTGGAACGCCGGCCTCAAAAACCCGATTGAGCAGAAAAAGATAGATGGATGGACACGAGCTCTGCTTAACGTTTGCCTAATGTCAATTCAACAAGAGCTGCACTTACTTGAGATTGCTTGACAGGACTTCCCAAATGGTATTCCGTAGATGCAGTCACACGTCGATGTATCGTCATTGCCGCATTGAGCATGCATAGCACAGGTTTCACAAGGCCAAGCAAAGGAATCTTCACAATGACACTCAGGTGTTCCAGTAGCGTTTAGAAGGCAGGCTAAATACAACGTTGATGCGGAAGGACACATGAGTAACCCATTTGAAAACATTTGTTTAGAATAGCGATGAAGAGTTGTCCAGGAGACCAACCAACAGACCAAAATTCTTACCTGTGGTCAAATTCCAACTTTCCAGCGTTAAATCATCTTCTATCTCTAGCGCTAAGGGAATGTTATCGACAGCGTCCCTGAGTCGACTGATGATCTCCGATTGCTCAGCGTTGCTTGGAGTGTCCACAATGAGGATAATCTCCACTGAAAAAGAGGGCCGTCACAAGAAAGGAAAAAGAAGTTAGGCAAAATGCCACTGTCGGCTTTAATACCCTTGGCCAGGTCGGTTTGAACTGGATCTTGGAGGCATAAATGATCATTTCTGCAGACAGCACATAATTTGATCAATATATAAGGCCCACCGGATTATAAGGCGCACCGTCAGCTTTTTAAAATATATCAGGCTTTTGGGTGCGCCTTACAGTGCGAAAAATACGGTAGATTAAAATATGGGCATGTGAGTATCATTTCATCCTAGTGAAAAGAATTCTGCTCTCCTCCAGAACGCACAATGAGGACAACGTCCACTGAAAAAGAGGCCCATCACAAGAAAGGAAGAAAAGATTAGGCAAAATGCCGTCTGCTCAAGTCCGTCCCAAGATACCGAATGTTAGAATGTTTCCAGATGCCTTGCAAGCGAAAACTAGGTAAGGTTTGACTAACCCCTTCGTGTCGAAATACACAATATGTGGTCTGAACGCATCGATATGTTAGAAGTGGAGTAAAGGTGGCTTTAATGCTTATTATCTTGGCTATGTCACGCCGTGCGAATTCTGTCCGTACAAAAGTCGTCTAAAAAAAACGGTTTGCAATTTTAGCTTCTACACAAAGTCATGCATCTTTATACAATACCTTCTGTTGTTGGAGTGCATGGGGCAACAGCTGTGGAGCAAAGTGAGAGAAAAGAGAAAAACAATCCATTAGATCATTTTCCATACAAAGGTGAAGAAACAATGTCTTTATCAATGTACTTCCATCCATTCATTTTCCATCGTTTTCGTCCCAACTGAGGTCTAGGATGAGCTGGAGCCTAATTGAACTATGAACACAGCCTTTCCACAGCAAACGTTGGACTCTGGCAAGCTGTCCTTTGTGTGGGGATTCAGCTGATGATGTTTTCGAACCGAATTTCTAGACACAGGTCTCGTGCAGCGGGCAACCAGTATGGTCACCTTTGAATCGCTTCGTTTCGCAGATGACTTGGTTAAATTGCACACTGCTACGTTTCCGAGTGCTCAGCTACTGGGACCGGAATGAGCCGCTCCAGTTTGAAGACCGTGGCCTTGGTTTTGAAAAAGCTCGATTGTTCTCTACGAGGGCGATGGATATTCTCGCTTGGCTCGAGCCAATGGAGGAGTTCAATTCCCTTGCGTGCACGGGAGAGCTGAATGAATACAGGAGGCTCCCAGGTTTGCACACCTTGGTTTCCGCCCTCATCACAGGTAGAGAGCATTGGGCAAGGACCTAACGGATGAGAGTGAAGACACAGGCGGCCGCACAAAGTTTCTAGCGCCGGGAGGGCTGGTTCAACCTCATGCGTGTAAAGAGAAGCTCTGTCGCTGAGCAGGCGGTCAAAGCAACCGTTTCACCACATCGTGAAGAGCCCAATGAGCGGAGTCTGGCATCTCCAAGAGACTTGATGTGGAAGGCTCGGGGCACCTTGTCTGCGATTTGACCCTGGGAGGCGGCTAGCACTATCCAGGGGGATGGGGGGGACTATATCTCAAAGCTGCCCCTAAATTAAACACCTCAGCAGAAATGGACGGGGTGGCTGGAGACAGGGAAATCGGGGCAACCTCCTTTGGAACGCCGGCCTCAAAAACCCGATTGAGCAGAAAAAGATAGATGGATGGACACGAGCTCTGCTTAACGTTTGCCTAATGTCAATTCAACAAGAGCTGCACTTACTTGAGATTGCTTGACAGGACTTCCCAAATGGTATTCCGTAGATGCAGTCACACGTCGATGTATCGTCATTGCCGCATTGAGCATGCATAGCACAGGTTTCACAAGGCCAAGCAAAGGAATCTTCACAATGACACTCAGGTGTTCCAGTAGCGTTTAGAAGGCAGGCTAAATACAACGTTGATGCGGAAGGACACATGAGTAACCCATTTGAAAACATTTGTTTAGAATAGCGATGAAGAGTTGTCCAGGAGACCAACCAACAGACCAAAATTCTTACCTGTGGTCAAATTCCAACTTTCCAGCGTTAAATCATCTTCTATCTCTAGCGCTAAGGGAATATTATCGACAGCGTCCCTGAGTCGACTGATGATCTCCGATTGCTCAGCGTTGCTTGGAGTGTCCACAATGAGGATAATCTCCACTGAAAAAGAGGGCCGTCACAAGAAAGGAAAAAGAAGTTAGGCAAAATGCCACTGTCGGCTTTGATACCCTTGGCCAGGTCGGTTTGAACTGGATCTTGGAGGCATAAATTATCATTTCTGCAGACAGCACATAATTTGATCAATATATAAGGCCCACCGGATTATAAGGCGCACCGTCAGCTTTTTAAAATATATCAGGCTTTTGGGTGCGCCTTATAGTGCGAAAAATACGGTAGATTAAAATATGGGCATGTGAGTATCATTTCATCCTAGTGAAAAGAATTCTGCTCTCCTCCAGAACGCACAATGAGGACAACGTCCACTGAAAAAGAGGCCCATCACAAGAAAGGAAGAAAAGATTAGGCAAAATGCCGTCTGCTCAAGTCCGGCCCAAGATACCGAATGTTAGAATGTTTCCAGATGCCTTGCAAGCGAAAACTAGGTAAGGTTTGACTAACCCCTTCGTGTCGAAATACACAATATGTGGTCTGAACGCATCGATATGTTAGAAGTGGAGTAAAGGTGGCTTTAATGCTTATTATCTTGGCTATGTCACGCTGTGCGAATTCTGTCCGTACAAAAGTCGTCTAAAAAAAACGGTTTGCAATTTTAGCTTCTACACAAAGTCATGCATCTTTGTACAATACCTTCTGTTGTTGGAGTGCATGGGGCAACAGCTGTGGAGCAAAGTGAGAGAAAAGAGAAAAACAATCCATTAGATCATTTTCCATACAAAGGTGAAGAAACAATGTCTTTATCAATGTACTTCCATCCATTCATTTTCCATCGTTTTCGTCCCAACTGAGGTCTAGGATGAGCTGGAGCCTAATTGAACTATGAACACAGCCTTTCCACAGCAAACGTTGGACTCTGGCAAGCTGTCCTTTGTGTGGGGATTCAGCTGATGATGTTTTCGAACCGAATTTCTAGACACAGGTCTCGTGCAGCGGGCAACCAGTATGGTCACCTTTGAATCGCTTCGTTTCGCAGATGACTTGGTTAAATTGCACACTGCTACGTTTCCGAGTGCTCAGCTACTTGGACCGGAATGAGCCGCTCCAGTTTGAAGACCGTGGCCTTGGTTTTGAAAAAGCTCGATTGTTCTCTACGAGGGCGATGGATATTCTCGCTTGGCTCGAGCCAATGGAGGAGTTCAATTCCCTTGCGTGCACGGGAGAGCTGAATGAATACAGGAGGCTCCCAGGTTTGCACACCTTGGTTTCCGCCCTCATCACAGGAAGAGAGCATTGGGCAAGGACCTAACGGATGAGAGTGAAGACACAGGCGGCCGCACAAAGTTTCTAGCGCCGGGAGGGCTGGTTCAACCTCATGCGTGTAAAGAGAAGCTCTGTCGCTGAGCGGCGGTCAAAGCAACCGTTTCACCACATCGTGAAGAGCCCAATGAGCGGAGTCTGGCATCTCCAAGAGACTTGATGTGGAAGGCTCGGGGCACCTTGTCTGCGATTTGACCCTGGGAGGTGGCTAGCACTATCTAGGGGGATGGGGGGGGGACTATATCTCAAAGCTGCCCCTAAATTAAACACCTCAGCAGAAATGGACGGCGTGGCTGGAGACAGGGAAATCGGGGCAACCTCCTTTGGAACGCCGGCCTCAAAAACCCGATTGAGCAGAAAAAGATAGATGGATGGACACGAGCTCTGCTTAACGTTTGCCTAATGTCAATTCAACAAGAGCTGCACTTACTTGAGATTGCTTGACAGGACTTCCCAAATGGTATTCCGTAGATGCAGTCACACGTCGATGTATCGTCATTGCCGCATTGAGCATGCATAGCACAGGTTTCACAAGGCCAAGCAAAGGAATCTTCACAATGACACTCAGGTGTTCCAGTAGCGTTTAGAAGGCAGGCTAAATACAACGTTGATGCGGAAGGACACATGAGTAACCCATTTGAAAACATTTGTTTAGAATAGCGATGAAGAGTTGTCCAGGAGACCAACCAACCGACCAAAATTCTTACCTGTGGTCAAATTCCAACTTTCCAGCGTTAAATCATCTTCTATCTCTAGCGCTAAGGGAATATTATCGACAGCGTCCCTGAGTCGACTGATGATCTCCGATTGCTCAACGTTGCTTGGAGTGTCCACAATGAGGATAATCTCCACTGAAAAAGAGGGCCGTCACAAGAAAGGAAAAAGAAGTTAGGCAAAATGCCACTGTCGGCTTTAATACCCTTGGCCAGGTCGGTTTGAACGGGATCTTGGAGGCATAAATTATCATTTCTGCAGACAGCACATAATTTGATCAATAAATAAGGCCCACCGGATTATAAGGCGCACCGTCAGCTTTTTAAAATATATCAGGCTTTTGGGTGCGCCTTATAGTGCGAAAAATACGGTAGATTAAAATATGGGCATGTGAGTATCATTTCATCCTAGTGAAAAGAATTCTGCTCTCCTCCAGAACGCACAATGAGGACAACGTCCACTGAAAAAGAGGCCCATCACAAGAAAGGAAGAAAAGATTAGGCAAAATGCCGTCTGCTCAAGTCCGGCCCAAGATACCAAATGTTAGAATGTTTCCAGATGCCTTGCAAGCGAAAACTAGGTAAGGTTTGACTAACCCCTTCGTGTCGAAATACACAATATGTGGTCTGAACGCATCGATATGTTAGAAGTGGAGTAAAGGTGGCTTTAATGCTTATTATCTTGGCTATGTCACGCCGTGCGAATTCTGTCCGTACAAAAGTCGTCTAAAAAAAACGGTTTGCAATTTTAGCTTCTACACAAAGTCATGCATCTTTATACAATACCTTCTGTTGTTGGAGTGCATGGGGCAACAGCTGTGGAGCAAAGTGAGAGAAAAGAGAAAAACAATCCATTAGATCATTTTCCATACAAAGGTGAAGAAACAATGTCTTTATCAATGTACTTCCATCCATTCATTTTCCATCGTTTTCGTCCCAACTGAGGTCTAGGATGAGCTGGAGCCTAATTGAACTATGAACACAGCCTTTCCACAGCAAACGTTGGACTCTGGCAAGCTGTCCTTTGTGTGGGGATTCAGCTGATGATGTTTTCGAACCGAATTTCTAGACACAGGTCTCGTGCAGCGGGCAACCAATATGGTCACCTTTGAATCGCTTCGTTTCGCAGATGACTTGGTTAAATTGCACACTGCTACGTTTCCGAGTGCTCAGCTACTGGGACCGGAATGAGCCGCTCCAGTTTGAAGACCGTGGCCTTGGTTTTGAAAAAGCTCGATTGTTCTCTACGAGGGCGATGGATATTCTCGCTTGGCTCGAGCCAATGGAGGAGTTCAATTCCCTTGCGTGCACGGGAGAGCTGAATGAATACAGGAGGCTCCCAGGTTTGCACACCTTGGTTTCCGCCCTCATCACAGGAAGAGAGCATTGGGCAAGGACCTAACGGATGAGAGTGAAGACACAGGCGGCCGCACAAAGTTTCTAGCGCCGGGAGGGCTGGTTCAATCTCATGCGTGTAAAGAGAAGCTCTGTCGCTGAGCAGGCGGTCAAAGCAACCGTTTCACCACATCGTGAAGAGCCCAATGAGCGGAGTCTGGCATCTCCAAGAGACTTGATGTGGAAGGCTCGGGGCACCTTGTCTGCGATTTGACCCTGGGAGGCGGCTAGCACTATCTAGGGGGATGGGGGGGGGACTATATCTCAAAGCTGCCCCTAAATTAAACACCTCAGCAGAAATGGACGGGGTGGCTGGAGACAGGGAAATCGGGGCAACCTCCTTTGGAACGCCGGCCTCAAAAACCCGATTGAGCAGAAAAAGATAGATGGATGGACACGAGCTCTGCTTAACGTTTGCCTAATGTCAATTCAACAAGAGCTGCACTTACTTGAGATTGCTTGACAGGACTGCCTTAATGGGATTCCGTAGATGCAGTCACACGTCGATGTACCATTATTGCCGCATGCTGCATACGTATCACAGGTGTCACAAGGCCAAGCAAAGGAATCTTCACAATGACACTCAGGTGTTCCAGTAGCGTTTAGAGGACAGGCTAAATACAACGTTGATGCCAAAGTAGACATTAGTAATATATTTTAAAATATTCATTCATAAAAGTGATTAATAGTTTTCTAATCACCAGACCAAACTTCTTACCTGTTGTTAAATTCCAACTTGTCAGTGTTAAATTTTCTGATACCTCTAATGCTAAGGGAATTGTATCGACAGCATCCCTTATTTGACTGATGATCAGTGATTGCTCAGTGTTGCTTGGAGTGTCTAAAATGAGGACAATGTCCACTGAAAAAGAGAGCCATCACACGAAAGAAAAAAAAGGTTAGCCCAAATGTAGCCTGCTCAAGTCCTTCGCTTTATCCGTTCATATTTTGAACATGAAAACAAGGTCAGATTTGAACAATGTCTTCTCTTCTAAATTAACACCTAATAGTCTAACCACCACAAGCTGGGCAGTTTCAATCCATACAATTTTCAACCTTTTAGCATGTTCACAAAAATTATTTCTACATGAAGACAGTTGACTTTATGACACATTTTGATACTGTACCTTCTGTTAGTGGTGGTTGTGTGTTGGTGGCTGTGGAACAAATTTTGAACAAAAAGAAAATACAACGTTAATTTACATAAATAGCAAAAACACAGTTCTCTAGTTTCTATCCATTTTCCATTTACTGTATATATATATATATATATATATATATATATTATTATTATTACATATTTATTAAATTATTCTCCATTTTCTGTTCTCTTATCATATTATATCCATTTGGTTATGCTCCTTCTCATGTTGTAGTTTTAAGTTCTAATTTGTAGCCAATTAGAATTCAACTAACTTGTGTCGCCTGGCTGTATGTAGTCTGCCTGCTCCCAGAGACACTAGGGCATTTGCTTCAACGGTTGTGGGCTTCTGTGCAAGCACAGATGGATAAGTGAGCGGCCCATGTAACGTAATAGTTAGCTGTAATAGCCAATCGACTCATCAGATCGCCACCTAGAGGCCTCACTTTGAAAGTGACGTGAGTGGATGTTTACTGCAGGAAGGCTGTGCAATGCTCAACCACCAAGGTACGCAGTGTTGGCTTTGGCTGATTGCGTTAAAAGCGTAGCGTAGCTATTCGCTAACCTGTCCCGACTTGGCCATTTTTCTTACTGGGCTACCAGGGGCGTGAGCAACGAGACACCAAAACACGGCTGGATGCACACCCGAGTGCATACACTGTACATCTCAGTGCCAAGAGAAAGAAAGCATGAAAAATAGGAAGATATTGAGAAGACTGATCGATTGTGAGCGCTGTTTGTTTTGATGAATGCTAGCCTTTTCTTCATTTATTGTTTCATTTTTAATACGTTTGTGTTATTTTATTTCGTTCATATTCAATTAATAGTGAAGAAATAAAATGACGTTTTTCTTATATTAAACTGTGATTTGTAATTTGGACTTCATAAATTTTGTGGATATTTACTTTAAATTATTATAATTTTTTAAGTTTTGACTATTATTTTGTTATGTCATATGCTATTATTAGTTTTTGTACGTCATTTAAGTTTAATTATTTTTTTGTACAATTTTCACAGTGTGATGAAGACAAGCTTTATTAAACCTCTCTAAGAAAACCACTAGTATTTGTCCTGGCTACGAGGGAGTTACTGTAACAGGGAAAACTCAACTGTTTCAAGAGAACAAGTGGCCAAGATGGCGCCGGCAACTGCTTCAATGCTATTCCAGCAGCGCAGAGGACGACAACATTGACATCACGGCAAAGTGAACGCTAAGCTCAAATTCGCATTTCACATGCATGCACACAAGACAAGAAAATTGCACAGAAGCTACACTTACATATTAAAGATTCAAGCTCGATATACTGCTAGCATCCTACCTCAAAAATGTGCGTCCAGAGGAAGCGTATTGATTTGAAAGTATGCGTTCCTGGTCAAAAATTATGTGTCACGGACTCAGAGACGCAGGCAAGCGATAGCACTGATATTCACACATTCAGTTTATGTAACACACAAGTGTAGGACTGCTACAAGAGGTCAATAAAAGCACTGATATAGAAGACAGTGATAGTGACCAAACAGATTCCCAAAAGAAGCTCGACAAAAATGAAGGTGGTGACAACACTGAAAAGAAAATAAGGAAATGTGAAAGTTGCAGAACTCTAACAGAGAAAGGCAAAGAAGGAGAAGAGGAGAAAGTTAAAGCTCTTAAACGAAAGTTCAATTACGCAACTGGATGTACAGGGTATTCCAAAATGGTTGAACCCATTCTAAATGCCCATATCTCGGAAACTACTTGATGGATCTTAATGAAACTAAGTACACTTTATGTTGAAAGTCATACGTTTTATTGGTTAAATTTACAAAGAAAAGTACAAATATTTGTAGGTTTTATGATAGCTTTTCAGAAATATTCAATATGAGCGCCGCCCGTGACTCTGCACACATTGACGGCCGTCCTGGCGATTTAGGGGTGCATAAGCAGCCCTTTTCTTGAAATTTATAGTGCCAAGTCCTAATTTGTTTTGTAGTCGGTGTCTTCTTTGCAAAAATTGTGAAGAAGGCACGCTGCACTGTCTTCAGTGACTGAGTCCGAGCATACTGACATGCAAAATGCCTTTTCTTTTGAAGTGAACGGCATTACTTACCCTGAAAAGATAGAACTGCCAAACGTTACACACAAAGACATCAAACGTTTCTAAACAAGCTATGAAAATTTAAGGTCAGTCCAACAAAAATTGTCAAAATTATTGGCCTAGCTAGTATCCAAGCATACTAAGTGAACGGCATTTCTCAACCTGAAAAGATAGAACTGCCAAACGTTACACGCAAAAACATGAAACGTTTCTACACAAGCTGTGAAAATTTGTGGTCATTCCAACGAAAATTGTCAAAATTATTGGCCTACGAAATGGTGTCAAACATTTTGGAACACCCTGTACTATGTGAAGCCATGAACAAGCTAGCCGAATAAAAAGCAACAGCTGTTAAGCGTTGCAACGAGAAATTGAATAGTTAACATGAAGAATTCTGATAGAGGAAAAGGAAGCTATGATAAAAGATCATATAAGGGCAGAACATGTATCGTTTCAAAGAACACTTGATGAAAAGATACGAAAGGTACATATTGATTCTAAATTTAAACCCTCCGTGAAAATACATTTCAGTGGTATTATTGTCATTCGGATGTACAGTAGATACGGGATATGTTTCCAAATTTCTCTTATTTTTTCGTTTCACATTCACTGTTTAAATTTGCAAACCATCCACCAAAATGTTATTTATTTTATGCTATTGTTGTCTTTGGGGCATGATAAGAATGTCAAGTCCATTTGGACAAGAAGACTATGCAAAGACTGATTTACTTGTATGAAGGATTTTTTTTCCCATGTAATGTGCATCCTTTGCATTTGTAATGAAATCCGCTGAAGGCTGGAACAGATATATTATAGTTATACATTGTTACAATTAAAAAAAAACTGCTTCAGTTTCAGTGCATTCATCAGTGACCATAATTGTTACACCATCACACCAAGTCCAGTGAAGCATGCCTCACCATTTCTTTTCTCTCTGACATGTTTATGGGATTCTGGTAATTGTCTTTGTGTCACATCCTGAAAAATAAGCAAACATGATTGACTCACATAGAGTTCCAAATTGTAGTCATACAAAAGTTTAAAAAGCATATATATATATATATATATATATATATATATATATATATATATATATATATATATATATATATATATATATGTAAAAACACCCTGTGAATTCTTACTTGTAATAACAATTTTGTCGGTGGAGTGTCGTCCTTATTCTCCCAAATGATGGAAGCAGCCAGAAAGAGGAGTACGGCGAATCTGACAGGTAATATCATCCCAACTGTAGAGAAAATTTTCAATTATAATCTAATTAAATTGATTTACACAGCACAAAAACATTATCAAGCTGTGGGTTTTTAATATTTGATGTAGTGTATAAATTCCTGCATCCATTTATTCTCCTCCTGTATCATGTTCACGGTTGTGGGTTGGGTAAATTACACCCCACATGACTTCGAAAAAAAGCTTCAGACTTTATCCAAGACTCATTGCCAGTCAATCGTTGGACATATAACGCAGAAGCATAGCAAGAAATTCTTCATTTGCGTGGCCAGGGTGATGTTGTGTCTAATGAGGATAGTGGAAAGGGAATTGATCCTAACATAAAAATGAATAAATAAATGAAAAATTGTGTATTATTTTAAGTTTCCTGATCGCCAAAATGTAAGTTAGATATGAAATTACCAGGGACCAGCTTGCAGAAAAATCCATAGTATTTTTTTTTTTGATGTATTATTAGTGCAAAGTAAATGCATTGTCTGAGAGAGGCGGGAAAGTCACAGCTCAATTATTTTTTTAGATGTGGGTGTGGCCAAGGGGAGGAAAGTGACCAGGGCATCGTCGTGCTATCAGTGACTTTGTTCCAATTATGAATTAAAAATATGCTCATTTAACAGGCTTCTATCAAGGAAATTCAACATTTTGGAGCCGTTTCCAATGTTTCAAAGTTATTTTATCACCTTAAATGCCTTAAATTGATACATTTTGTCGATGCACATGCTGAAATTAATGTTGCAACAATAAAACGATTTGAAGCTTCAATTCTTTTCTTGATTTCTGTTTTTTTGACACAGCTGAATATGAATTTGTCAAAAAGCCCTCAAAATCATCATCACTATCTGACACACCAAATAACTCCTCCCATTTCAATGCACAGCTATCTCGGATGTGCTCTTTTTTTCTCCTTGTCCTCTCTTCAAACATCCTCCTTACTCTTCCACGGGTAGTCATCTTCAAACTCGTCTAATTTGTTTGAAATGCAGGTCTCCGGAAATTGTTTGCTCAAGCCTTCTTTACCCAAGTGATGACTGAGGCGAGATCAGAGCCTGGATCGGTTGTTCTTTGCTATGTTTGACCCCCCCCACCTGCTGACATCCACGCATACCATGTCACTGCTCTTGCATTTTTGTCTTCAACGGACAAGTCAAGCCGTATTTTCCTTTTCATAAAATAAGATAAGAGAATCCTTTATCTGTGCCACAGTGGGGAAATTGCATTGGCAACAGCATTAGGGATAAAACAAGTGACACGCCAGATCAGAAAGATTACACACAGACTATATATAGTATGTGCCTCGATAATAAATAAATAAATACAATATAATAAAAATGATTCACTATACTGTATCTACAAAATAGTAATAATAATGGGTCAAAGTCCGCTGGAAAAATTACCCACACAGCCTCATTGTTGACAACAAAGAGACAACTCGGCGGCTCTTGATGAAAGTGCATTAGAAAGTGCAAATATGCTAAAATAGATGCCTACTATATCGAATTAGAGCTGTATATAATCATTTTAACACTTGTAAATGACCTTAAATGACTTATTTCACATTAGAATTAATGTTATTCAAACAGATATGTGGAGAAAATTGGTCTGGGTCGTCTGGTTTTGAGTTATGTCTTTTCCTTTTCCTCGCAATGCGGTTTCAGTTCATTTTATCATAAATACCTGAAATCCGCAGCCGTGCTTCACAATGTTTATGATTGTGTGTATACAGTATATGCCAAAAGACTGCCATTAATAAACAAATGAAATACATTTCCGCATGCTCAACCAGTGCACTCTTAGTTGAATCAGCTGGGGACATCTAAACTTTTACAAGTACATCCTCTTGGTTTTAGTAATATTCCTGCATGTGAAGGAGGAATTATTGAAAATAATGCCATAACAACTCCAGCAAAAATATTTTTTTGATTTACATAAGAATCTTAGAGTGAGATAAGGCTGAACAGCGCTTGATTTAATAAGATCCCTAAACGCAGGTAGTCAATTGATTTTTCACCTAGTCTAACTAATTTTGAACATTGTTGATAAAAGTGTAAAAGTGGTATAGGGACAGAGGTTTTTTTTAATGCACAAATTGTGGGGTTGGAAATTGAGGCTTTAAGTCATGAATGAGGTAAACAAAACAAAACAAAAATCACTGAGTAACAGAAAATGAATTGATAAAACGATTCACTCTGATCATTTTGAGGACGAAGCATTCACCTTAAAGCAGAGGTGCCCAAATTCAGTCCTTGAGGGAACACTATCCTGCATTTTTTTATACTTCCGTAAACATAAAAAACAAAAAAAATAATCTTTCTGGGTGTTCTTATCATAGAAATCTAGAGTTGGTTGTGTTGAAGACATTTCAACTGATTCATTATTATTTTTAGGAATAGCGATCCTAACATTCCTATATAGTGAGAAGGTTTTAAAGCACTTGGGGTTTTGGTTGGGTTCCAAGATGGCTGAAATTATGGCCAGTAGACAAAATGTAAAAGATTCAGGTATTCATGGTAAAATTTCAGACCCCTAATTCCGGCCCCGCATTGGCCTGTGGGCAGATGGTTATAGGAATGAGCTTTTAACTCCATCAACAGTTACATTTCATTAACACTTTAAATCAAAAAAACCTTTCTGTAACGCTGTCACTATAAACTAAACCCTTGCAAATGGTACTATTTTAAATCCTAAATTTAGTTAGTAGGTTGATCAACAGATTGTCCATTTATTATTTTATTATCTCTCTCTCTCTCTCTCTCCCTCTCTCTCTCTGTATATATATATATATATATATATATATATATATATATATATATATATATATATATATATATATATATATACACACACACATTTGTGTTCATTTTAAGTTATATTAAATTTTAATAAGAAAATGTAATAATTATGAAATTTGTCAAAATGTGTTTTGTGTCTACATTTTCTTGCTAAGGAGGTCATGAAGCCTGCAAAGCTAAAGCGTAGTTCAAGTCCTGGCTCCAGCCTTCCTGTGTCGAATGTGCATGTTCTCCCCAAGCCCACATGGGTTCTCTCTGGGCACTCTGTCTTCCTCCCACACTCCAAAAACAAACTAAATTGTCCTTAGTTGTGATTGGGTGCGTGATTGGTTGTTCATCTCTGTGTGCCCTGCGATTGGCTGGCAACCAGTTCAGGGTGTCCCCCGCCTACTGCCCAAAACCAGCTGAGATAGGCGCCAGCAAGCCTGCTGGGGATAACCGGCTATATAAAATGGATGAATGGATATATATATATATATATATATATATATATATATATATATATATATATATATATATATACTGTATATATATATATATATATATATATATATATATATATATATATATATATATATATATATATATATATATATATACTGTAAATATATATATATATATATATATATATACAGTATATATATATATATATATATATATATATATATATATATATATATATATATGTATAAGAGGGAATCTTTCAGTCTATTCATGTTTCTGGCAGTATAAACATACCCACAAAACCTAAATACTGGGTAAAAACATTACAATATCAATTCAATACACTTAACAACATTGAAATGACTTTTAATGTTTATTACATGTATATTAATAGTGTTACATTATATTATTGCTTAACATCTGCATGTTTAAAAACAATTAACTTACTTTCTGGATTTAGGACTTTTCAGGATTTATCCTAAAATAATACCATATGCAAAGGCTTAGTTCATAATGAAAGAGTTTGATAATTTCTTATTCTTTTTAGCTCAAAAAGGTTACTGTTTACTTGGTAAAAAGCCCCCCCAAAAAAAGCCCATATATATATATATATATATATATATATATATATATATATATATATATATATATCTTGGTTGTGCTTTTTTTGTGGATCAGATTCCTGATGTGTGTGTTATGACAATTTCCAAGTACAGTGATTGAATGTATATAAAAAATAACTCAGATAGAAGTTTCAAGAAGAGCCAAATAGATAATAGAGAAAACCACACACACACATGCACACCCAAAAAGCAAAGCAATAACGGGTAGCCATAGCATAACATGTACAATATAAAGATGACTTTAGCATTACATAGGATTCAAACTGCATGTATATAATTTGAAAATTAGTGCTACACAAATGTGACAGGTAGCATACAGCAAATAAAAATTGGGCTCAGCAAAACATGACCCAGGCATTGCTACCCAGCAGGGCTAATTGCACTATAGACACCTGTGTTACTTTCTATCACAATTCACAAATGCATCATAGTATTTTCAAATGTTTCCACGTGAAAAACTGATATTATTTCCCATTTCAATAGTGTATGTACTTTGAAAATCACTGAAGGGAATCCATGCATTCATATGAATCTATCATGAGCGTTAAAGCAAAATTTTAAAATCACTGTCCTTCGTAAGAAAAGAATGTTGTTTTTCTCTTCTGCAGATCAAATGTCCAATTTACAAAAGAAAAAGAAAAAAGGGTTTTTATTTACCTTCTGTCTTAGTTTCATCGATGAAACCCACTTATTTAACCAAAGACCCGAGGAAACATGCGTGAGGTGACCATCTATCCACTTCTTTTCCTGGAATAAGAGTGCGAGTAGCACACCAGTCTGACAGGTTCAGTTACTTCACAGAGGCAACAATTAAACTCATTAGGTGCTCATTTTGTAATCATTTGAATTTGAGGAAGGAGCTTTCTCATCATTAATAGTGTTAGGGACACAAAATCATTAAGGTACTTCCAAGTCCATACACTCATTGAGAATTTGATTTCTTTATTGTCGTGAAAAAAAAAAGATTAATTCGACTCATTACAATCCTTCAAGGGCGTAAGCCAACTCTCAATATTTTTCTGATGCATGAGTTAAACCTTGTATAGTAACTCCTGTTAGCAGCGCAAGAAAGTCAAAGTGAACGCTGTAAAAAACATGACAAAAGTCACAGTTTACATTTGAAATTCCAATTTATTACAAAAGAAATCTAGGTAAGAGATTTCCAACGGCACGGTGAAGCTGTTTTTGTCCTCCCGCCAGCGTGTGTGTTTTCTGATTACTGACGCTGCCTTGCTCGGGGCACATAAAGTGCTCATATTAACGCCGCATGGAAGTCGAATTAAACTGACGACTGTTGCAAACAATATAAGAATCGTTCTTTACACTTGAAATTCCAATGTATTACTACTATGCCATTTCCCTCAGAACAGCAAAACCCTTTCCTCCTTTTAAGAGTGTTTTTTTGATGAAACCGCCGCTGACAACCCAAGCAGCGGAAGTTGGGGCAGGAGTAGCTTACACTCCTGCCATCATTGGTCGATAGTCACGCCAGGAGCCAACCATGTGTCATATAGAAGTGCCAATTTCCCCCCCAAAATCACTTTTGAGTGCCCTGCAAGATATGCGATTGTCTCCCGGCGCTACCATCGACCAATGAGGGCAGGAGTATAATCGACTCCCGCCCCAACATCCGCTTGTGTAGACTAAGGCTAACAGCTTGATGTCAATCAGAAACACGCAGGTTCTTGGGAGGAGGAAAGCGGCTTCGTCGTGCCTTTGGAAATCTCTTACATAAAATTCTTTTGTAATAAATTGGAATTTCAAGTGTAAAAACTGTGTGACTTTTATCATGTTTTCTACAGCGTTCACTTTAATTTATAGGTCTGAAACTCCAGTCCTCGAGGGCCGCAATCCTGCATGTTTTTGATGTTTCTGTCATTAATTCACCTGAATCAAATTATTAGCTCATCAACAAACTCTGCAGGAGCTTGAATATGATCCTAATCATTTGAATCAGGTGTGTTTTAGAGAGCAGTATGGATCCTAATCATTTGAATCAGGTGTGTTTTAGAGAGCAGTATGGAAAACATGCAGGTTTGTGACCCTCGAGGACTGAAGTTTGACTAGACTTCCTGGCGCGGGCTAATATGACACAGCTCTCTGTAGGACCACAACCACTTAAACTTACATTTACTGTACAAGGTTTAATAATTTAAGATATAAGTAAATATGTCTACTGCTGTAGGTGGATGTCCAAGGAGTGTCCGTGGCAACTGCATTTATAGTTACCTTGTCTTTCTGGCATACAAGAAACCTTCATAGTGCGTCTTTCGGCAATATAGTTTTTTTTTGTTTTTTAATTTAAAAAAAATATCCGCGATAGGTGAGCCGCGATATAGCGAGGGATCACTGTACCATATTTTTCAGACTACATTTTCCTCATGATTTGAGCCTTGCGGCCTATAGTCCAGTGCGGCTTATCTGCAGTTTTGTTGTTGTTGATGTTTCGTTTTGAGGTTTTACTTTTTGTCAGCCACCAGGAGACAAACCACATGTCAAGCAAATGTGTGTGTTTACTTTACATATTACATTTGATTTACAGTAAATATGTTCACATTTACTGCAGCTGTTCAATAATTATTGTGAAATATCATCAACATGATCTTCACAGAAACTGGTAGCCCTTTGTCTTACTCAGTACCAAAGAAGTAGCTCTCAGTTTCAAAAAGGTTGGTGAAAAAGGGTGCCTACTTTGAAAGAACTAGACTGTGAAACATGTCCTCACTTATTTAAATTATTTTTTGTTAAGTGCATCCACACGTGCTCATTCATAGTTTTGACGCCATTAGTGAGTCAAAAACGATCTTTTGCAAAAGACGGAGACAGAACTAATGTCTTCCACTGATCTTGGGCTCTCCTCTTTGTTTTATTACAAAGATTATAGAAGGCGATAACAAGTTTCACCATGCTTCTACGTAAGGAATTGTGTGTGTGTGTGCGTATGAGTGTAGGTGTGTATGCGAGTATGTGTCAAGAGGTGTGCAAGCATTTTTTTTTTTTTTATATAACATATATACTTATACTGTATAAAATTATTCCATCAGAGAGAATTTACATTGTAAATATTCATGAAAATAACTTGTGCCTTTCACAGAGCGTGACAACAGTTTACCTTTTGGATAGTGCCAAATTGCCCTTAAGCAGAGATCAATGTCTCTGGATATTGACATTCCTCTATTTTTGACAGAATGTCTGTTCTAAGCTTTGTTTTTTGTTGTTTGATTTATTTATTTAAAAAGATATAAGCCACATTTACTTTGCAGATGAAAGAGTTGTAATTTGACCTTTGTTGGGGTCCCTCCAAATTCACAAATACTGTATACTTACATAATGGCACACATCTGTACTCTTGAGCCACTCATGAATATCATTTTAATTTCTCTTACTAACTTCTGTTCTTAATGGGGAATATATTATAAAAATATATCAATATTATAGGCAGTGTTCGGAATAATGGATTACTTTTTGCTGTAATGCGGTAATGTAGTACATTACACCCCAAAAATAGTAATATTGTTCTCGTTACAAATGAGAACAAAGTAATACTTTACAATGCATATTCAGCCTGATTGGAGGAGAAATGTCCGAGGCTAAAGTTAGGCGCACTTTGTGCGCGACATTTAAAGAGCTATCCGCGAATTAGGACCAGTAATCTGACAAATCATTTAGAATGGTGCCACAGTAACATGCAAGTAATGAAAAGAAAACACATGAAGGTGAGGAGATTTGTGGCGGTGTATTTTATAAGTAGAATATATGCTTCCCACAGTGAATTAACCAGCATTTGGAAACCTTGTCAGCAAGATCCCTGTCGCAACTAAAATAATGACAAGGTAAGCTAAAGCTAATTTTGACTATACAATTGCTATTAATAATAGTGTACAAATAGTTCTAGTCAATATGTAATCAAGATGAAGCACACAATAACAAAGATGTACTGTAGCCTAGCTGCTAACGTTAGCCCCACCTAAACCATCTATTTGTGAAACATCTGTCCCTAACATATGCCGACTAAACTTGAATTTGAATATTAACATTGAAATTGTGGAATGCACTAACAGGTTTTTTTCTAATGCATAAAAAATGCATCACTATGCTGTGATGCTAAGTAATAAAGGGATTAAAATACAAAAAACGAGTTTCTTTTCTTTAAATGTTTACAATTCAATACAGATGAAATGATTTGTATTGGTTATAGTCTTATGCATCGTGCACACCGAACGCGAACGAGGTGAAAAAGCGGAGAGTTTTGTATCGTAGTCAATGGAGTTCGCGCGAACGGGCGCAATTGAGCGTCGGGCGACGCTATGGCCGCAAATGGCCGTGAATGGCCGCGCACGTTCACGAGATGCGAAATTTCGCCTTTTGCAATGAGCTTCATTTAGAATAGCAAATCCATATTTACAATGGTAAAGAGAGTAATATAAAAGTAATCCAATAGTAATCTAATGCATTAAATACTATAATATTGTAATGTAACTAATTACTTTGAAATGACAGTAATAAGTTGGGTGCAGCCCATATGGCCTGGTACCAGTTGATAAAAAAATTTCACACCACGGACCGACGGTTAGGGACCTTTGTGATAGGGAACCAGCAAGAGGGCAGTAAATAAAAAACAATCCTACATTTCATTTTTACTTTCCAATTAAGCCAGCATGTGAATCATTGTATGCTGTGTTTCTATCTCTTAACAATGTCAGTTATGAAATCAGTTTTGGTGAGTTCAGTTATGTTTATTGACAACTTTTTCAGTTTCATCAGTACTGATTAGAATGAGCATTGCTATATGGTTTCACAGACTTGTTGTTTCAGACTTTACTTTGAAAATACCTCAGTTGTGTTTTACATTCTTGGTTAATTACAGCTCGACACCCTTACACAACTGAGCAGTAAATACCTCCCTGCTGTTGCAAAAACTCCTCTCAAAGATGTTTGTGGTAAATTTACAAACGTGCGAGTCATTGTTTGGATCATTAACTTGTTATGTACAAACTCTGCTCTATTAGTTCTGCTAAACAAAAAACAACGAGGCCCCTGGTCGAAGAAGTGAGTATGCCTGTGTGTGTGAAAATGTGTGTGTGTTTGCGTGTGTGTGTGCATGTGCGTGCTTATGCGCCTCCATGCATGTGTTTTTCATAACAATAACAGCCAAGGGACCGAAATACACACCACACATAATTCACACCTTTAATTGGAGGTCGTTGCATCACATCCTATCAAGAGACAAGATTATGTTGACTTTATTGACTATTTGGATTGTATTTCTGAAAGACTACAATTGAGATAGCTTTGATTTAAAGTACAACTATATATTTATGTATCTATGTACAAAAAAAGAAATTAGCAAAATGGTATTATCTGCCGTACTGTAGGTGATGTCTAACGATATCCTATGGTTTAAAAATGTTCCTTTGTTAAAGCTCATAAACACAAAACTGACCCTCACAGACCACCTCTTAATTTATTTAATTATTCCACATAAACTAGTCTTTATGCATTTTATTCATAAATAATAGAAAATGCACAGTATGGTAGCTAACAAAGTGAAAATCAGGCCACACAGAGGAAAAGCTATTCTCAAGTGGGCCGGACCAATAACAACAATATTTTTATAACTTTAAAACATAAACTTGTTAACATAACATAAACATAACATAACATAAACATAAACATAATTATTGTTTTTTAATACTATCCAAAATATTACAAGCACAACATCACTATTAATCATAAAACAATAACATTACTTTACAAAAATTCTGCTCATTTTTATACTTTACAAAATCATGTTGCGGGCCAGATTCAACCTGTTTGCGGGTCACAACTGGCCCGTGGGCCGCATGTTTTACACCCTGTATTAGAGGCTGTAAACGGCAAGTGTGTGTTGTAGCTAACATAAGCTCATGTTCGCTGAGTTTGGAAAAGCATTATTTTCAATCAAAGAGGCGAGCAGGCTGAACCTCCGTCCGAGTCCATCCTTGTTCACACAGAGTAATGTTACTAAAACTGAGAGGATCATGAAGAAGTTGTGATGTGTCCTGATTCAATTACGAGTGCACCGGTTAGAATACCTTTTATTGTTCTCTATTTGACTCGTTTATTATTTGGGGTCTTTCAGCATATACACACAATCATGAACTTGGTGAAACATGGATGCCGCTCAACCTTGGGTATTTATGGTGAAATGAACTTGAACCGCGTGGCAAAGGAAAGGAAAAACAACTTCTTGAAATGTACACTGACCACGCCACAATGTGGGAAAACTGAAACACGCTTAATTTATGCACTACAAATGTATAATTTACGAATATGAACACAGAAAATATGAAGCGTTTAGAAAAATGAGATTTACTCTTTTTGCAATTGTATTGACATTATTGCTAGTGTTGGTGTGTTTGTTACTCGGTACCTTAAAAAATACCAAAATTCGACTCCAAAATTAAGAGTGGGCCTCATACGCAGGTGCGTCTTATATTTTGAGGAATGAATCCTTGATTAATTCGCCATGTATGCTTTTGGAACGTGGAAGCCTGGTATAGGTGCAGGCAATTACATGAAAAACTTAAAACTCTACAGGAGCGCTAACCACTCGTCCACCAAGGATTTTCATTTCATTTATAAATGTCATAGAGTCAGGGTAGTAATCCCGTAGCACGTTTTATGCAATGTTCTCTGATTGGTTTATTACTGCCAGCATATGTAGATATTACGTAATGTTTTCTGTTTTATTGCTGCTAGCATAAATATTTGTTCCCTCCCTTTGTCAGTAAGGAAAGCAGAGGGCTTACCATTCGCATGTTAACATTGTTACTAATTTTGATCATCATCTAAACCACAGGTGTCACACTCAAGGCCCGGGGGCCAGATCTGGCCCGCCACATCCTTTTATGTGATAAAAACAAAATGATTTTGACACCCCTGGTCTAAACCATAGGTGTGGAACTCCAGTCCTCAAAGGCCGGTGTCCTTGCATGTTTTAAAATATTATTTCACACACCCGATTCAAACGTTTAGGATCATTTTCAAGCTCCTGCAGAGCTTTCTAACAAGCTAACCATTTGAATCATGTTGAGGAGAGAAAATACTTCTTGTCTAAATGTTGGTGGATAAATTAGGCCCTTATATTTAGCTTAAATGATTTTCTACAATCATTGGGGGGGATTTACTTTCCAAAAAGAGGTCCCTGAAAAGTTTGAGAACTCCTGTCTTAGATTTCCAAAATTCTAAAACAAATCACATATTACACACATCAGTCTTTCTCATAGTAGAGAAAAATGTTTATTTAAAATACTATCGATGTTTCTCAATCTCAAAGCTCAGTGATGTCATTGAAAAGAGATGTGCGCTGATTGGATGAAATATCTCCCTTCAAAATAATAATAAGGAAGGATTCTCATGCGTTTCCCACAGAGTGAGCGCAACACTGATGCGCTTACAAACTCGGTAACCTTTCTTGTTTTCATGAATGTTGATGTTGTTTATATGAGAGTTGAACTATTTCCTATATAACGGTTTATTAATGATTATGAATGGATTATTAATGAAATGTTTGTTCACAGGAATCCAGAAGAATGGAATCAGAGTTGACCATCGTTGTTAAATACATACATCCCTGCTATGTCTTGGATAATACAACTTACAAATTTACAAGTCATCCTTCAATTATATGCGTCGGGTTATACGTTTTTCTTGGTTTATTATCTATTTTTACGATACTTGGAAATCTCCTTGTAATTACGGCGATTATTTACTTCAAACAGCTCCACATCCCTACTAACTACCTCATTCTGTCCTTAGCTGTGGCCGATCTGTTTGTGGGATTTTGGGTTTTCCCTTTCAGCATGGGCTTCACCGTATTCTCCTGTTGGCATCACGAAGACCTATTTTGTAAAATACGAGGCAGTTTTGATGTCACGCTGAGCACAGCTTCGATTTTAAACCTCTGCTGTATTTCTGTTGACAGATATTACGCAGTGTGCCAGCCTCTGACCTACAGAAGTAAAATTAATTCTCATGTTGTGGGGATCATGATCTTGGTAAGCTGGGGCCTTTCTGCACTGATAGGAATCGGAATTACGGTAGCGGGGTTTAATCAAGGCAAGTGTGAAGACAGGTGCCTGATTGATTCATTGATTTCGACCACTCTGGCGTGCATATTTTCCTTTTATATCCCAGTTATCATAATGCTGAGCATCTACTTGAGGATTTTCCTTGTTGCAAAGAGACAAGTACGCAGCATCCAGAGTACAACGTCAGGAGCAACTGTCAGCAAGATGGAGACAAAAGCTACCAAGACACTGGCGACTGTTATGGGGGTTTTTATTTTATGTTGGACACCATATTTCGTTTGTATCATCTTTCAGCCTTTGACATTTGATATAACGCCGATCGCTGTAATCGAAACGCTCAATTGGCTCACGCTTTCCAACTCGATGCTTAATCCGTTTATTTATGCGTTCTTTTACAGCTGGTTCAGAACAGCTTTTAGGCTGATTTTGACTGGACAAATATTTCAAGGTGATTTTACTAACACAAAACTCTTTTGATTTTTTTTTTCCTATCACTGTTAACAAATCTCAACCAATGCACTAATTTTCAACCATGGAATGTATTGTACATGTTCCCCTTACATCCTGTTTCTTCTCAGTTTTGTGGAAGAATCCACTGTCAGTATAATGGAAACCAAATCTATGAAAACTTTGCCCATTCTTGTCAAATGAAGACATTTTCTGCATCCACCAATTGGGTTGATATTGTAGTATTGTATTTACTGGGCACAGTGGCTGCTTTTCCGAGGACCCCAAATGTTACGAAATATTTGTGGGAACAAAACAAAACAAAAAATCAGTTAAGCCAAACATAAGTGCCCTTTTTTCAGCAACATATTCAATTTAACAACAAGTATGTTTGTTACTTTTTGGCTATAAAGTTTAGGAATAAAAATTGCAAATTGCACACCTCCTTATAACAGATTGGGTTCATTTCCCTCAAAAGGCTTCCTTCCAATTATTTAGTCAAATCCAGCATTTTCAAATAAAACGCCTTTTTAGCTTTGCAGAATCCATTGCCTCCTTAGCAATAAAATGTAGACACAAAACACATTTTGACAAATTTCATAACTATTCCATTTTATTATTCAAATTTAATATAACTTAAAATGAACACAAATGCGTGTGTGTGTGTGTGTGTGTGTGTATATATATATATATATATATATATATATATATATATATATATATATATATATATATATATATATATATATATATATATATATAGAACGAATGTTCCAAGATGTTACAATGGCTTCTATCTAGGTAGACAGGCAGCACACTATTAATGCACTCAATATTGGCCAGGGGCAGTGCCAAAAAAAGTAAGACTAAGCCGAACAAGATACAAATCTGTACCTGTAAGAGATAAACTAAATCAGTTCCAAAACACCCTAACAATGCCAGGCAACAGACTCCCTGGGGGTCAGTGGACCCCACTACTAGAACTACTGGCTTATGCAGTTAAAAGCAACCATTGCTTAAATTCTAACATACCCCTACATTTTCTCTAAAATCCTGGAAATTATCGCCTGTTTACGCCTGTTTAAAAATAAAGTTGGTGAAAGAGAGGGAACGAGAAGATTGCAGAAGGAATGCAAAAACGTTTATGTGTTCAGATCAAATGTAACGTGATTTGCTTTTGAATCTGTGTTTCAGCAAAGTTTCTAATATCTTCCAAATGCACAGAAGAACCAACACCTTGTGGGTTTTTTCATGCTAATGTCATTTTTATTTGTATATCACATGTAATATGGTAAGCATAAACCAAATGTTTTCATCAGGTTACAAGGTTTCTTTATTGTCAGTATACCTGCACAAGCACTTACACATGATCACATGTACAACCTGTACTATGCATATTTTATTTGAAGCACCAGTCTTATAAAAAATACTGTCAAGATAAAAAAAGTTACATTAATAACTTAAAATCTGTAATTATTTGATCCAATGAATCTAATTTTAAACCCACCTGGAGGAATTTGTGTGTCCCAATAATCCTAGGAGCTTTAAGCTTTAGGGTCACTCATGACAAACAAGTCCTAATTGAGGGACCAGACTAAGCATGGTCACATAGATAGCCCTTATGATGAGTAAAAACTTTGGTTTCCCATGCCCGGACGCGGGTCACAGGGGTACCCACTTTGGAGCCAGGTCTGGAGGCAAGGCTTGTTGGTAAGCACCTGGTGGCCAGGCCTAAAGCCCAAAAGGCGACCCATCCCTTGATGAAGCAGAAGATAATGGATGGATGGATAAATCTTTAAATACTTAAAAAAAAAAAACATTAAAAAAATCAGTAAAATAAAAGATTATCTATACTGTCCGTCACCGACTTTGCTCAAACGCGGCGTGTTCTCAAGTTTATTGTCGCAAAGAGCTTTGCAATTGCTCGCTGTGTCTGCAGAATTTATTTCATGAATGTTTCATCGTGATTATTCTGTTCATCTGACACCCTGATTAAAGATGCACCTTCAAATGGATGGCATGCATCTTTTACTCTATATATTTACAAGTACCGTATTTTCCGCACTATAAGGCACACCGGATTATAAGGCGCACCCTCATTTAATGGCATATTTTAAAAAAATTTCCATATATAAGGTGCACCGGATTATAAGGCGCACCCTCAATTAATGACCTATTTTAAAACATTTTCAATCGCTATAGAGTAATACTCAAAGTAATAACAATAATAACTCAAATAATAACGCGAAACTTTCAATAGCATAATAACTCAATGCCAATATGACCAACCTTGTTCAACTGTAAACACACAAAAGAAACAGGTAAAGCTTACTTTATCAGTTCATTCCCCATCTACCAATCCCAATCTCAAAATTGATCCAAATAAAAGACGCACCTGATTATAAGGCGCACCATCAGCTTTTTTTTAAAAAAAAGGCTTTTAGCTGCGCCTTATAGTGCAGAAAAACGGTACTTATTGATTCATGGGGCTTGTTCTTACAGCTGCCAGTATTTCTGCAGCTGCAGGTATTTCACCTATTCCCAACAATGGCATCTAGAGTCTTTCCAGGTAAAACCTGTCAGCCAACTTTTCCCCTGTGTCTGTTTGCTATTAATGCCACTTCTCTCTGCCTCCAAAACCAATTGTATTCTTAACCTAAATGTTTTACTGTACAAATGGATCACTTGTATAATTAACCAAATTTTATTGAGTTTCCTGCCTGGTTGGAGCACGGGCGTTCTTGCCAGCATTGGTTTCTCAGCAGCATTATTTGCTGTTACTCTCAGTAATGTGGCCGTGCCCATCATATACTTGCCACTGTCTTACAGTTAGCCTAGTTCTAGTTTACAAATAGTTCAATATTTAAAGGCAGGTAACTGAAAGATACTTCATACCAAGGTGCATAATCGAGCATATAATAAAGTAGGCAATAAAACAAAACCAAAAAAAACCAAAAACAGTAATAAGGGCAGTAATTATGAACCACTAATAAATGAATATACTTACATTCTGAGCATATTATGAAGTAGATTGAGTGGAAGAAACTGCATAGATATGAAGAAGATAGAGCAAAATACTGTATCATGTAGCGCAAAATATTATGCCCATGACAATTTCTTGCCCATCTTTGGCCACCTCCACACTTAGAGTAAAAATGTGTTGTCGCTGATCATTCTGCTATTTTCACATGGATGCGGTGCACTTAGAGCACTTGATATTCTTCCGCAAGTTATCTATATTATCTTATCTTATTTGTATTTAAAGAACAAATGGGACATTCCAGAATTGGAGGATGCTTTACGTCCCACCCATCAAATTTTAACTAATCCACATATAAAATACTAATACATAACATTTCTAAGAAGAGAGAAAGGGATGCTTGAAATGCTTAAGCTTAAACTTAAAAGAATGCTGGAAAATACTTTAAAGAATATTAAATACCAAAAAGGCCCAGTAAAACAAGACCAGCAACAGAGAAGATTGAAAAAAAAATGTTTTCAAAAACTTTTGGGAACACCCGAGTGGATCCACTGCGTGAAGAGTACAAGAAAAATTGGGAGATATTGAAAAGACTGATCGGTTGTGACCGCCGATTGTTTTGGTGAGTGCAAGCATTTTCTTTATTTATTGTTTCATTTTGAATATGTTTCTGTTATTGTATTTCATTCATATTCAATTAATAGTAAAGAAATAAAATGATGTTCTTCTTATATTCAACTGCAATTTGTAATTTGGACTTCAAAATAATTATTAATTTTTAAAGTCAATGACCACCACTGAGAAAAATGCCCAGTAAAACAAGACTAGTGACAGAAGAGTGAAAGCGACAGTGACGTTTTGCAAAAAAATATATACACAGTATATATATACACACACACACACACACACACACACACACACACACACAGACAATATTTTTTAGCTTGCCTTTGCAGAACGTCACTGTCGCTTTCACTCTTCTGTCACTAGTCTTGTTTTACTGGGCCTTTTTGTGAGTCATTGTGTTGGAGTTGGGATTTTACACAGTGGCGTCTGTCTCTTGAACTTTGTCAGTGATGTTAAAACACTGACTTGGAAACTTGCCTCTTTTAAGCGGTGGCAGCATTCTTTCCACTTATGACGCACACTGAGTTCTGTTTCCTTGTTGCACCGTGCAGGGCTCTTAACAGGCAGGATCATCTCAATTCTGTGGTTATTCAGCAATTTACGGACGTAACGGATCTGCGCATGCGTGACTCAAGTTCAAATATTTGGTGATCGAAGATAGGCACTCAATGAATTTTGTCTTTTGTGTGCGTCATTGTGAACATTACAGCTAGTAGGCAATATTTAAACGGCTTATGCTGTTCAAAACAATAAAAAAAAGAAAAAACAGCTGCACTTTATGTCATGTCTAACTAATTTAATGGAATTTAAACGCAAGAACATTGGTGCTAGAAAAAACATTTTTACAATTCCCCTGATAGAAAGAAAACATCCAGACGAATGAAAAAGAAGGCCTAGAATTGTAAATTCCTTGAACACATTTAGTTTGTTAATACAGTAGTTCCTCTACTTACATAATTAATTTGTTCTGGGAGTAATTTTGTAACATCTTTCATAAGTAGAGACGCATTTTACATGTTAAATAGCCTAATCAGTTCAAAGCCCCCCAAAACGCCACTAAACCCTTCAAAGCGACAGTATGTAAAATTTATACCATTTTTAATGAAAAAGGAATGAATCAAATAATTGTAAAATTCAAAAACTTGCAAATGAATGTGTTCTTAATCACCAACAGTATGTTTTAATTATCAGCATAGGTCTAGTTATCACAAAATTACATTACATTGGGGGTGGCACTTCTCCGGAGGCAGCCATGTTTGTTATAGCTACGGACAATGGTAAATGCAGCACCTCCTGCTGTCCAAAATGAAAAACTGTCTAAATCTTACACACTATCCCTTCAAACGCGTATGTCTCAAACTCCAGGCCCCGAGGGCCGCAATCCTGAATGTTTTCCATGCTTCTGTCATAAGCGCACCTGATTCAAATTATTAGCTCATCAGCAAGCGCTCAAGAGCTTGTAAATTATCCTAATCAATTGAATCAGGTGTATTTAGGAGAGCGGCATGACAAACATTCAGGTTTGCTGCCCTCGAGGACTGGAGTTTGAGACCTATGCTTAAAAAGAATAATATGAATAAATATTAAAAATGCATCAAAAATGGTAACAAATACATACGTATTAGAATTACATTTGTGCATAATCCAAATATATATATATATACAATTAAAAAAACACTCCTAAACCCTTTAAATTAAACAAATTAACTGGCAGTTAACAATATAAACGCAGTTTACTTGTTGGCCTTGAGATGGCACTGGTATTTTGGTGATAATGCAGAGAGAGACACTTTTTTAGGAATTTTAATTTGTATGCTTTTACTGTACATTTCCAGTGACCCAGGAAACATTTACAAGTCCACAGGAGTAATAATATTTGTTTTGTACATTATCTTGAGCTTGTAAGTTTAATTCAGTTTGTTTGTGGTCATGCGAAGTGCTTCCTGTGTGATGTCATTGCTAAACCGCTAACAATGTGCTAACAAAGTGCTAACAACGCCAACATCACACGCGACAGCCCAAAGTGGTACGTTACATATGTGTTTTTATGTGAATATGTACAATGTTAGTCATAGCTAATGTCACCTGATTCAAACTGCTTCTGTGTGTAAGTTGTTGGTGCGAAGCGTGAATGAAACAAGTAAAGATGAAAAGTGCCAGATAAAAGTAAACTTGCAAAAAACTAGCAGTTGACTACTTCCTGATGCAACAGAGGGCAGTCTGTGTACTGAGTCAGAATAAAACATCTACAGATCTGATTGGCAGATCCCTGTCTGTCTATATTATGTTAATGAGATGCAGGTTCATAAATACCAAGATGACACTGACCACGACCAGGTGCCTCAGATTAAACACTCCAGGTATGAAATCAAGTTTAACATCTATCTATCTATCTATCTATCTATCTATCTATCTATCTATCTATCTATCTATCTATCTATCTATCTATCTATCTATCTATCTATCTATCTATCTATCTATCTATCTATCTATCTCTATCTCTCCGTGTTTTTTTTATTGACACTACATTTGAACTGATTTTACGTTTTAACGCTAATGCTGTGGAATATTTTTGCAGAAATTTTGAATCATGGAACTGGATTCGAACAGCAACGGGACTCATGACATACATCCTTGCTATGAATTATACAATTCGTCTTTGATATTTACAAGCGACCCGTCTGTAATATGTATCTTGATATATTGTGTCCTTTCTTTTTTGTCCGTGGCGACAATATGCGGGAATCTTCTTGTAATAATCTCAGTTGTGCATTTCAAACAGCTTCACACTCCCACTAACTATTTTATTCTGTCTCTAGCTTTGGCGGACCTATTGGTCGGTCTTTTAGTTTTCCCTTTCAGCATGGCCTTTACCGTGACCTCCTGTCTTCATCATGAGAATTTGATCTGCAAAATCCGAGACGTCTTTGACGTGTCACTGTGCACATCATCCATTTTGAATTTATGTTGCATTTCCATTGACAGATATCATGCTGTGTGCCAGCCTTTAACCTATAAATCCAAAATAACTGCTCGCGTTGCTCTGAGCATGATTCTAGCGTGCTGGGGTATTGCTGTGATGATTGCATTCGGCATTATAATAGGAGGATACAGTCAAGGAACATGTGAGCAAATGTGCTCCGTCGCCGTTATTTTGTCAAATATTATGGGACCTGTTTTGGCTTTTCATCTACCCGCAATCATAATGAGCTGCATCTATTTGAAGATTTTTTTTGTAGCTCAGAGGCAGGTGAGCAGCCTCCAGAGCTCAAACTCAGTCAGTAAAGTGGAGAGAAAAGCTACCAAAACGCTGGCTATCGTCATGGGCGTCTTTTTATTATTCATGTCTCCTTATTTTTTCTGCGTTGTCTTTCAGCCGCTCTTCGCTCGTTCCCCATCCATTCCCGTTATTGAATCATTGAACTGGCTCACGTTATCTAATTCTTTGCTAAACCCGTTTATTTACGCTTTCTTTTACAATTGGTTCCGGTCTGCTTTTAAAATGATTATAACCGGAAGAATATTTCAAGATGATTTGATTGATTCCAAGTTGACGTGATATTTTTCGTGCTTGTATTGCGAAATGTATAATGCAGTATAAGCCCTGAGATCAAGACCGCTGAGTTGTGTCCACTGAGGTGGACATTGGTTTATGTCTTTATCTTTTGGCTCATTCATTTGGGGAATTGTACTGAATAAAATGCAGCACAGGTCATGCTTGTAATATGAAATGTATAATAAAGCATACCATCCCGAGACCCGCACTATTTATTTGCATCCATTAATCCAGGGAATTGTACTGTGTAAAATGCACCACAGCCTAAAGATTGAAAAATTAATTAAATAGTACAAATAAGCACATTGGAGTCATACCATCATTTATGTTGATTTAACCTATTATAACAATGTTTTATCTGTTTATGGGATTTCATTCCACGCCAGTAATGAATTCACTACTGTGATAATGGAACCCTATGTGGTTTGAAACTGTTCTTTTGATATTAGACAACACCTCCTAAAGTTCAATACGGTATCTCCAGAATTACTTGTCTCATATTCTGTGATCTTCTGAATATGTTAATTGCAGTAAACAGTTGAAAATGGTTGTTTAAAAAAAATGTTTTCATCAATATCACATGACTTATGAGCATTTAAATGCGTTCATAGCATATATATTTATGATTTTTTTATAAATCCTACCAGAGTGCCAATTCAGTTTCTATTTAAACAAATGACAACAAATCACCTTTAAAAAGCACAAGGGGACAAACCAACTAAAAAAAAAAAGGTTGAAAAATAATGGATACTTCTATGATGGATGTTGTTAACCATAACTTCACATTTGAAATAGCTCACCAAGCTCAGATATTAGATGAGCATTGTGATTTGTCAAATTTTGAGTTATCATGAATCTGTAAATACATTAAAATGAATATATATCATGTTTAAGTATAGTAAAATAAATATATTTCATTTCTTGCTCATAATAGCTTTCTCTTTCGAATGACCCAGAGGATAATCAGTGGAGATGCCAACTTAGATGAGTATACTAGATGTTGCTGTTCTCTAACGGTCTTTCAAGGGCTTTGAACATTGAACAAAGAAAGATTAAACCCAAGGTCACATTCAGAATATAATTTGGGAGCAAATTTAATTGCAAATTTTTAATTGAACGTCATTTCAGAACATTGTGCTGTTTGTATTAGGAGCTACTGGGGGCAAAAGTTTATCAAGCGTAATTTGTTGTGACCATGCTTCCAGGAGGAACCTCAGAATAAAAGCGTGCATTTCTTGTGATGGCCTTCACCCCTTTGAAGGCTTTTGCAACCTGTCTCCCTCTATCGGTTATTATCAGCAGTTCGAGCCTGTTAAGTTAAAATGCATTGCCCTGTACGGATGCGGGTGAAATGAAAATAAAGAAACTTTTCAACAGCGCAACAATTTCACAGAAAAGGCATATGAAGAACTAACATAACTGTCACAGACAGACGGCCATTTTGCTGAACAACAATCAACGATGAGAGACCTAAAAAAAACAAAACAGTCAAGGCTCATCGACCTGCGTATATACCTGAGTAGTGTAAATCAGTGGTCCCCAACCCCCGGTCTGTGAATCAAGTGGTACCAGGCCGCGTGGGCTGCCCCCGAAATAATGTTTTGGAGATGATTTAGTTTAATGGTACGTGCTCACCGAACGCGAACGAGGCGAAAAAGCGGAGACTTTTGTATTGTAGTCAATGGAGTTGGCGTGACTGGGCGCGAATGCACGTCGGGCGACGCGTGATGGACGCGAATGGAGCGACGCAAATGGCCGCGCGCGGTCACGGGAAGCGCTTTTCGAGTGAAGTTATTTTTTAATTTACTTTTTCCGCGTTTCGAGTCACCACAGCCAATCAACTTCGGGAACATTCAACGGCTTACGCGATCCAACACGGCCAGCTGAGCTTTCAATACGAAACAGAGCCAAGCAAGAGCCCTCACCTGGCTTGTCGAAAGGTGGAAGCGAGAACTTGGGACAATTGGTATGTGCAGCGTTTGCTTCACTTAACAGCTGTTGAACTGTAGTTACTGTGCTAAGCTAACGATAGCGCAGCATTGTCAGCACAATATTTAGCACGGTCTCGGCCACTGCGAGATTACGACATAGAAAACTTTTGGCGCCGCCTCTGGCCGCTGTTGATATTACACATATTACATACATAGTGAGAAGGATGATGTGGCTTTTAGAGCAGCCAGCCCCCCCCCCCCCCCCCCCACACACACACACACACACACACACACACACACACACACGCACACACACTGGACCATTGCTGTAAATCATAGGTGTCAAACTCCAGTCTTCGAGGGCCGGCATCCTGCATGTTTTCTGGTTTTCTCTCCCCAACACACCTGATTCAAACGAATAGCTTATTAGCAAGCTCTGCGGGAGATTCAAAATGATCCCAATCATTTGAATCTGGTGTTTTTGAGGGAAAAGGTTTGAAATCATGTAGGATACCGGCCCTCGAGGACTGGAGTTTGACACCTGTGGTGTAAATGATTAGTTTCCACATCAATACACAATAATTTAAAGAGTAATGGGGTGTCCACCAGCATGTGCACGCAATTTGACTCAATTCTTGATCACACATCAGCAAACTGTCAGTCGGTCATGGATGCTGACGAATGAACAACCAGCAAAATTTAGTGCCTATGATCTGATAATGGAGTGCACAAAATAAAAGGGGTCAAATAAAACGTGAAATAGTCAAGACGATTACAATTTGGTTTTGCTTGAAAAAAAAAATTGGTGGACCGAAGATGACAAAAGGAGGCCTTGGGCGTCAATGAATGTCTTCCATGATGTTTGATCTTGATTTGCATTACATCGGCAGCGCATCTGGTTGGCCGAACACATTCTGTTTTGAATATGTTAATGAGATGCAGGTTCATAAATACCGCAATGGCAACGACTATGGCCACTGATTCAAAAACTTGTCTATACATGAAATTAACAGGTAAGAAATCAAGTTTTGTGTGTTGTATGCCAAATGATTTTTTTCCCATTAACTTTGTTCATTTTTTTTGTAGCGGCATTCTATTTTAACCCCGATAAATGCTGCAGAAATTCTGAAGCATGGAAGTGGATTCAATCCGCAACGGTACTGATGCTGTACATCCCTGTTACGAGTCATACAATTCATCTTTGATCTTCACAAATGAGCCTTCTCCAGCATGCATCCTCATTAATTGTGTTCTTGCTTTTTTGTCCGTGGCGACAATATGCGGAAACGTTCTTGTAATAATTTCAGTTGTGTACTTCAAACAGCTTCACACTCCGACTAACTATTTTATTCTGTCTCTAGCTTTGGCTGACCTATTGGTCGGTCTTTTAGTTTTTCCTTTCAGCATGGCCTTCACGGTGACCTCATGTCTTCATCATGAGAATTTGATCTGCAAAATCCGAGACATCTTTGACGTGTCACTGTGCACTGCTTCCATTCTGAATTTATGTTGCATTTCCATTGACAGGTATTATGCTGTGTGTCAGCCTCTAAAATATAGATCAAAAATAAGCGGTCAAGTAGCTGTGAGTATGATTCTCGCATGCTGGGGTATTGCTGTGATGATTGCATTTGGCATTACATTAGGAGGATTCAGCCAAGGAACATGTGAGCAAATGTGCTCTGTTGCTGTTATTTTGTCTAACACCATCGGACCCATTTGGAGTTTTTACTTACCCGCAGTCATTATGAGCTGCATCTACTTGAAGATTTTTTTTGTAGCTCAGAGGCAGGTGAGCAGCTTCCAGAGTTCAAACGCAGTCAGTAAAGTGGAAAGAAAAGCTACCAAAACGCTGGCTATCGTCATGGGCGTCTTTTTATTATTCATGTCTCCTTATTTTTTTTGCGTTGTCTTTCAGCCGCTCTTCACCCGTTCCCCATCCGTTCCCGTCATTGAAACATTGAACTGGCTCACGTTATCCAATTCGCTGCTGAACCCGTTTATTTACGCTTTCTTTTACAACTGGTTCCGGTCTGCTTTTAAAATGATTATAACCGGAAGAATATTTCAAGATGATTTGGTTGACTCCATGTTGATTTGATGTTTTTCGTGCTTATATTGCGAAATGTATAATGCAGTATACTACCTGAGATCAAGACTTGATTTGTGTCCACTGAAGTGGATATTGGTTTATGTCTTTATCTTTAGGCTCATTTATTTGGGGAATTGTACAGAATAAAATGCACCACAGTTTGAAAATATAACTAAGAAATCGCACGTTTGAGTCATACAAAATACCATCATTTCGCCATTAAAAACAGTCCAATCTGATTATGAGATTTCATGACCTGCCAATAGTTAACATAGTAGCCAATAACAATCCTACAAATTCAATCTCTCAAATATCACTTCCATTAGCTTACTCAATCATATTCTGAATATTGTAATTAAAGTAAATTACCCATGTTTTGCTTCCGATTTTATTAAACAGGCTTTTTAGTCATAAGTAAATGAAAATTCTTGCCTCTTTTTGGTTAATCTTCAACAAATAATCCGTTGTCTTTTTTGGATTTCTATAAAAACACCCAAAAAGAAGATTAAAACAGAAAGTACTTAAAAAATGTCATGATAACTTTTCAGGGTATGCAAAATGAATGTAAAATAAAGGAAGCATTCAACTGTATTGTTTTGAAGTTGGAGGCTCTCTTTTACGTTTTGTGCATTTGAAATAATGCTCTTTAGTTCATCCTTACCTTCACTTTTGTTCACTTGTCTTAAAATATCCAATGACGTATGACTTTATAGAAAACATACTGTATATATTTAAGTATTTTGTGTAATTACTGCCATTCTCCTATGCAGTTTATTTTGACACGAAAACACTTTTCGAAAGGCCAATCAAAAATGCTGTCTATAATACCATTTAATATGAAATATTTTAAAAAAGCCACATTTTGAGTTACCATAAATTAATGTACTAATATATAATCGTATTTTCATGTATGAATGCCAAATCTTGTGAATCATTTATATTTCATAAACCAAGCATAATTTTAAAAGGTATTTTTACTGACTCATCAGTGGAATTGCCAACAACTTTCAAGTCAGTAAAGAATACTAGATGTTGCTGCCATCTATTGGTTTTCCAAGGGCTGTGCAACCCACTTCTCATTTATTGACATGAAAAAAAATCAAGACCCAGGGCACTAATCAGATTTTGACCTAGAAGACATGTTAGTTTTCAAATGTTTTTTTTTAAATTTGAGTAATATAATACATTATTCATGAAAACATCCAATTTGATGGAATTTTATTTGAAATGTACTTTTAAGAATCATACGAAATGAGATGATCACATCATAGTTCTGTACAATGTATATGTTCAAAAGGAGTAGGAAGAGGCAGAAAAAAATCATCTGGTCCTACCTCTTGTGCTCTATAAATTATTAAATATCATGTTGTTGATTTACAGGAGGGTTATTCATATATCCGTTTATTAATTTCCCAGCAATGGCCCTCTACATATGTTCCAATAATTCTTATTTTTAGTTTTAGTTTAGTAGACCGATCTTTAAAAAAATATCCATGCTCAAAACAGATTTACTCAGTTATACGTCTACGAATACTGTTGTTCATAAATTAACCTAATGACCCTAGAAAAAAGTCAGTGCAGCTTTTAATGTTATGTAATTTTTGAAATTATCTTTGTACTACTGCATTTCTAACCTTTAGGAACACAGCAAGTGATTCTTGCCTTTTCAGTCTTATTTCATATACAGTCGAACCTCTACATAGTGAACTTCAAGGGTCCGAGGAGAGAAGTTCACTATGAAGAGAGATTCACTTTATAGAGGTTTTCCTAAAATGTTCAGAATTCATTGATGAAATATGTGAATAATTTTTTAATAAATATGTAAATAATTTTATATACGTTTTTTTAAAAATAAATATGTAAATAAATGTACATTAAACAACTTAAGTTGTTTAAACACTAAAATCTAATGCGGTAAAACTAATGTAAAAACATTTTACATTGAACAAAACTCTTTATTACTATTCAACAATAGTTAATGAATACAGTATATGATCATAATAAAACATGATCAGTGCATGTCATCAGCGCGGAGAAAGTAACTGTCAATACGAGGTTGCACGGTATGCCTCCACTCGCACACTTCCGAATTATGTCGCACTTCTCCTCCAACGACAAAGGCTTTCGCTTCCGACTTATAGATCTAGCATCCATACTTTTCACGGCAGATTCCGACATCTTAGAATTTTCGGAGGGATGACCAGCGGAGAAACGCGTGCGCAGTGGACGGCGGACGAAGTGAAAATGCAAGAGAAAGTCGCGGCGCGCGAGAGCGGCTAGGCAGGGAGGAAATCCCGACAGTGCGCCCAATTTTACAACTTCACAATTTTCGATAAATTCAGATATTCACAATATAGAGGTAGATGCTGTCAAGGGACTGACTAATAGCATCACTATGAAGAGATTATTCACTATGTGGAGTTTCACTATGAGGAGGTTTTACATACACGTCAAATATAGCTGTTTTGCAAGGGACCGTAAAGATTCGTTCACTATGAAGAGAGATTCACTTTGTAGAGGTTCACTATATAGAGGTTCGACTGTACTGCATGTTCTATAAATTAAATGAATAAAAAAAAAAAAAGTGCTGAATTGTGACAAAAAGTTAGTCCAACATGTTGGTTGACAGGTATTTCAGCAGCATAATGATCTAAAAACTCACCCAAGTCTTAATAATAGATTGAATTAAATTGCATTTGGCCTTCTTTGGGGCGGATTACATTTGGGGAATTACGGTATTGATTTTGAGGTTGAACTGCTATTTTACTTACCACCATGGGAAATCTCCATTAGTTATGCAATCAGACAGGCATGTTACTATTATCTTGGTGCAGTATTCTTGAAAACTGAGTGTGTCTGTATTATGTTGGCAGTTTGAAAAAATATACATTTTCTTGAACAGTTTGGTGGCCAAAATTCCTTTTGACGATCAAAAGAAAGAAACAAAGCAGTGAACTCAGAGGTTTCAGTGATATAGCTTTATTCTCTTGTACATTATATATATATCATACTAAAATAAACACAAGTTAAAAAAATGAACAAAGAAACTGTACAAAAATGTATATATACTACATCTTAATTACAGAACAGTCTACTGTCCAAAAAAGGCACTAAATTCCAAAATGGGCAATACAATAAATCTGAACATAAAATAGCTTTTGAGATTGATACAACAGCATTCAGACCTCTTTTTCCGAGCTATATTCGCATGAGGTGTTTCACAAGGGGACGCGTAACATGGAAACCCTGACATACCACGAGAGGACATCCCTGGAGAAGAAGCACGACGACTGGAGTACACGTTTGATGCTGGGGAGGACGAGTCGGACATGTCGTCAGGGTCGGGGCCTCTATTTCAGCACGGTCACCTTACTGCAAATTGAATGCGTCCGATTCGCTACTTGGGCGCCTGAACGCTCATTTTGGCATCTGTCAACACTCAGGTTAAACACTGCTGGAAAGAAATTTGTACTGCTATTTCATCTCAGAAACAACATAGACAATTCATTTGGGAGCAGCTTCAGGTGAGAAATCTCCACAAAGTGAGCATTATTTATTCTTTATGCAGGCCAAAATCCTCACATGGTACTTACTACATTGGCAAATTTTTACCCCGCTTCACCCTCTTGGGTTTGAAAGACTAATGGCAGTCAAATGGATTTGGAAAAACATGGTGTGATTGGATTAAGTTCTGTTTCGAGTTGTTTCAGAGAAAGAAAAGCGTCCCGTGTTTTGGAACTTGTTTGCTGGAGGTCATGTATGACCACTACGGTATGGTTGCAAGCATGTTGGTTTGTGATTATGCCAGATTCCAAATATGACAACACAATTGTATTGCGGCTAAATTATGGGGGGATAGCTATTTGATCAAATCAATTACTTGATTAAAACCAGCTTAAAAATGTAAATAGTAACATGTACAATAAAGGTACATTTAAGCAGACAATTGCTAACTTTCTAGCTTAAAGTCCTGGTAAAGTCTTCAAATATTCAGACACGAGAGTAAAAGGCTTTTCACAAATGTGCCAGATTTGAAAAATTAAGAACAGTGTTGGGAGTAATGCATTACAAAAGCAATGTAATTACTGTAATACATTACAAAAGTCATGTAATTACTATAATGCATTACTTTTTGCAGTAACACGGTAGTGTAAGGCATTACACACACAAAAATAGCAATATTTTACTCGGTACAAATGACAGTAACGCGCTTTGAATGCAATATAATATATAGCCCCCCCCCCAAAAAAAAAAAAACGCTTCTAAACCCTTTACGTTTTCAATATTAATTGAAGCAGTTGCCTTGAGATGGCGCTGGTGTATTGTTGGTATGAAGAGAACTTTGTTCATGTTGTTTTATTTGTACAATTTTATTTTACACTTCCAGCAATATGAGCATCATTTACAAGTCCAAGGGAGCAATAAGATTTATTTGGGGGATAATTTTGACCATGTACGTTTACTTGAGTTTAGTTTAAAGTCATTCCACCGGGTGTGTAATGAGTGTAATTAGCTACTTTTAGAATGGCAAATCCATATTTCCAGTATGTTGCTGAGAGTAAAGTAAAAGCAATGCAACAGTAGTATAATACGATTATATAGATTTCAAATACAGTATTATAATGTCACTAATTACTTTGGGATGGCAGTAATAAATAATGCATTACACTTTTGAAGTCACTTGCCCAACACTGATTAAGAAGGCAACCAAAAAAATGTGTCTAATGGATAAAACGAGGTCTCAAAATTATGACAAATCCAGCAATTCTCTCTGCTCTCAAATGTAGACGTGCCCACCTTAAAATCACGCCTCGCTTAAACGTCACTCAAATATCTCTACAACAAAAATAAGAAAAAATGTGATGTTTTGCACAAAACCTGGCTTATATCACGTAGATTAGTTTTGAGGTATTGGCAAAACATGAATTTTCGAGGGAGATGTACATAGATGTCCTAAAGGTCTCAACTTTCATTTCCCAGCAGCCAAAAGGTTCAAACTGTAATTGGAGTGTATGAAAATAACAGATTACTAGACAGTGTGTCTGTACCATTGAAATACGAACATATTTTTCTCAAAACTCAACTTGGCATCATAAATGCTGTAACTTGATTATTTCGATACCTTCATGTATTATATATATATTTATATATATTTTGAAAGAGAATTAAGTGCATAATTAGAATATATCTATCTTTAAATTTTCATTTTCAGAGCCATAAGCCCAAAATGTTCAACTAAACAGGACAAGTTTGACAATTTAGCTTTGTCAAAGTCAGCATTTTTTTCCCCAGATAACTTTATGTTGCGAATGATACTTTATGACCACAAATTACTTTCAGTTTACAGCCGTACATTTGCTGTATTCGAGGCCATCTGACTCTGAAGGTGTTTCTAAACATTTGACTACATACATGCGATTATTACGCAGGATAACCGGAAATACAAGAGAGGTGGCCAAATTCTTGTATAGGAAGACTGAAATGGTGAAAAACAGTTGCGCACCATCACACTTCAAATCAGGATTAAAGTACAGAACTCTTGGACTTTTTAAACTTTTTCAACAATTACTTAAAACCGTGCAGAATGTTTTTGAATTCACTTTACAGGGTCTTTAAGTCTAAGTTTCAATCACATCTTGTTTTATTTCAAATGCATTTTCTGTGCTATCAAGACAAAATGGGTGGATGGGGGTGGCAAATATTTCTGGATCGAATTGTATTTCCCTAATAGTTCCATCATTTTCCAATTTCTGCGTGCTCCCAAAATAGGAACCATTAAAAAAAACATTTTCCTCTTTGTAAGGTGCATTTGCATTGTCATTTGTCTTTCACAAAATACCTCAGAAACAAAAAGGAAGACTGCTGTTCAGTCTAATAATGAATGACACAATAGAAAATACATGTAATTAAAAAAAAAAAAATATCTGGTGAACTTAAAAAAAAAAAAGCTTGATTAATTTAACAGTAAGCATGTTTTTTTTTTCCAAAACACTGTACATTTGCCTTAAAAATGAGTATAAATACTTGTTTCTTTTCTTTCCCCTAAAATCCTTTTTTAAATCCTTTTTGAAATGCATCAAGCTATTACATTGAAGAACTTTGATTAACACTTTCAATGTTGTCACGAAAACCACACAATGTGATATGTCCAAATCTGAGTTTTGACAGTTTCAACGTAAAACTACAAGTTCACTCCATTTTTTTTTTCCTGATAAATGATTCCAAAATTATCATATAAAGGCCCCTTTGAAAGGAATAGTTTTACTCTTTGGGAAAATAGGTTAATTGTTGGAATAATAGGACCATGCAACATTTAATCTTTGTTATCTTAGCCCGCACATTGTCATACTGTGCAAAATGCCACATTGCCAAACTTCTGTACTTCTTGGAGGGCAACGTACGGCAATGTGGAAACGGTTCAACCATAACATAACACAACAGGCGATAGGAATCTTGGGAATGATTCATTTTCTCTGTCCATTGAAGGGTATAATAGTTTAGTATTTCCTTTTGAAATGTGTTTTGTTTATTTGATTTACAGAGGTTTGTTATCTTTATGTTGGCAATAATGCTTTATTTTCTTTAGTTTTAAAAATAATTTTAGCATTACCTTTTTGTTATTGAAATATATGGAGAATTTGTGCAAGATTAAAAAAAAAAAAGGCCCATAAGTATTGGGTAATATACTTCAATTCTGAAACTTCTCAACCGTTGTTGTTTTTGGACATACAGGAAAACCAAAATGAAATTGATACATTTAAAATAAACACAGAAAGCTTATATATTCAATTAATTGGCATAGACAAAAATGAAGAAAAAAACCCAGTTACAATTAGAGTTTGTTTTAGATGGTAAAACATAGTTTTGGTTATTTTAAAGCACTCTTTTGTTTCATGAACTAATTTCTTTTTTTTCCTTTCATTTTCTCTTTTAGTTAGAGTATTTTGCTACCTGTAATACCTTGGTCCATTGGCAGGCTCCTTTTTGGTTCACAAAACCTGAATCACAATGCCCAGGACAGTTTTATTCAGATTCCAATCAAATTCCGCAAAACAAAAGTAAAAGAATGATAACACTTTTCACTGTGATGTAAATAACATTAAGGGCTAATACGTTCCATTGCTATTATTATTATTTACTTTTCATAAATCTTGAGGATCCACCTGAGAGTGTTTTTTCTACGAGGGCTCATTATTTGTTTATTTTTTAAATCATTTTCCTTATGTGTAGTCTCTTTTTAAAATGACTAAAGATTCTGAATGCAAGCCCGCTGCTTAACTAATTAAAAATCACCTTGCACATAATACAAGAGCCAAAGTTATAGTTTTTCCTCATGAATTGACATCGGTCTTGTCGCTTAGGTTCGACAGATTTGGTTCAGAATCGAGTTAAGCTACTTAGAGTACCTTCCGGACTTTGATACTAGTTGTGTATCCAACCCTTTTCAAAGAGTGCAAATACACCAATAAGTATTTTTCCCAAGAATGTAAATCTATTCCTTTGGTCAAAAAGTGCAGAGCTCAGTTTGACTGAAAAGTTGCTGCGTCAGTGGAACAACACTTTTGTCCTTTTCAGAAAGAGCCACGTACAGAAGGAAAACTGTTTCAAAGTGACGCTTTAACCTTTGAGCTAATTACATTGGCAAAGACCAAACAAATTCCATGTGGTTTTAGTTGGATGTACATAATTACATTAAAAAAAAAAAAAATCTGCTCTGATCACATTCTTTTGGCCATTATAGAGGCGGATAAGCCACGATTATACATACAGCCTCTGTTTGCGTATTTGGGTCACACTCGCCCAGAAGAAAACATCGACATTTGCCAAATCCATTCAAAGAAATGGCTTTTAGAAGTCCATGACAACTGCGGTCAGACCAGTCTGTCGTGACGAAGGCCGACTTTGAGCCGGCTTCATCACAGCATCTTTTCCTTTGGCATGGATGATATTAAAACAAAGCACGGATTCCATTAGTCGATAGCTTAAGTTTGCTTGATTATCACATTGACCATTAAACTGATTCTTCACTGCCTCAAGCACTTAAATTGATGAGCTACTAAATATCACCATGATTGTAAAGATTCTCTGCTGTTGAATGAAAATGTTTTTGCCCCCACACTTCAAAAAAAAAAAATGTACTATTCATATTTTGATTTACTATTTCTTATGTCTGACATGCAAAGCAGTCCTGTCTTGAAATTCAAAAGAAGTGTTTAAACTTAAGGCTCTTCATCATCAGGTTTGCATTCGACAGCAGAAAAACTAAATGATTCCGTCGAGGGGCTGACAACATTCAGAGGGTTTGGGAGGGCATTTTTTAAAAACTGCCTGCCAATCTGATTTGTTCCGACGGAAGAGACGCTTTCCGTTTGTCTTTCCTAAAGACATCGTCCAGAGGCTTTTCTTGCTGTTAATTGCACAATAACAAGGGTGAGTTGCGAGAGAAGGTAGGTAGCACACCATTAGGTTTGGGTGACTGAGAACTAGAAGAACCATATTTCTTATATACAGTACACATTTGTTGAGTTTGTCTCTGAGGTTGTGTGAGACTGAGTAAGGATTGGCTCAGACGACCAGGCTGCAGAGGTAAGGAGTGGAGGAGTGGAAACGTTGAGGAAGAAGTGGATGAGGAGGAGGGGAAACCAAGTGTACAACTAGAGCTGAAGGTTTTGGTTGTGAAAAAGGCGAGATTTCAACTATCTTTTTTCCATCGACCATTTCCAGGGATAGTAATCTGGATACTTTTGTCTTTAGTTGTACGATTAGTTAATACGTCAGAAGTTGAGACAATCAGCCACGAAGAATCTCTTAGGGAAGGGAGGGATAGAGGTCTAAATAGGAACTAGGAACACCGGTATCAGGAAATCTTGGAGGAATGCTGTGCGTTTGGACCAGAGAATCTATTTGATAAATTCAGATTCTGGGATTTTGGAGACTTTTCCTGGTAGTACTGGAGCAAACGTGCAGTGTTGCCAAGAGGTGGGGATTTTACACATTTTTGCATCAATCGTTGGCGTCCTGGGCCCCCTTTCATAATTGTCAGTCTGCCATTTTTCTGTGATGGGCCGATGAACAGTCCGGTTGTCCCCACTTCTGCTGTTTTCTTGCATTTGCGAAACATCCTCAAGAATTTATATAATACATCTCAAGAGTTGTACCCACCAGGCAGGGTCTTCTTCGAGCACAGTACATATTTTCAGGATACTTCATGGGGTTCAAACACACAACAATCCTCCAAAAGTTCCAAGTTCTCAGGTAGGTTCCTGCGGGTGATATGCACCTCTTAATTCCTCCTTTCCTTTGGCCTTTTGTTGCTTCCTCCGATCTCGCCTTTCAGTCATCCTCAAGGACCTCTGTCTTGATGTCACTGGGGACACCTCCGGTTCTGGATAGGGCCAGGATGGTATGATTAACTGCTGCCATCTCTACAGCCAAGGAGATGGGATCCTGGTGCTCGCTGTGGGACGCGCTGTCATCCTGAATGAGAAGAGGGGGAAAAATAAAGAGGAGCAAACTAGATAGGTGTGCATAGGAACAGTTGACACACCTGGGGGAACGAGAGATGTTTATGAAGGTTTCGGCCAGTATCACCACTTCTTATTATTGTTCAAATGTTGTTTTAATGCAACTTTTCATTCAAATTATGAGCAAACCAATTACAACATGAAACATGCACTGTGCAGCCCATTTTAATTTGTGTAAATTACAACTATTTACCAGCCTGCAAAAATATATGTATTCAGTATATTTATCATATTTGTTATTGTTAAATCAGTGACTCCTTTGCACAACGTTGTATGCCTTCATTTGTTAAGTTTTATAAAACCGCATTGTCAATAGTGACGCAATTTTCAAACAGATGAGCCACAAATAAAATGTACAGTATCTTCCAAAACACATCTGGAGGTATCACTACACATACAGTATATTTCCACACAAATCAAAGGGCACTCTAATTTGGGTCTTTGTTTTTTATTTTTTAATCCAAAATTACTTTGAGTTGGTTCATTGGTAATAGGCTGAAAAAATATTTCACTGAATTGAAAAAAAAAAAAGTTGAGTACCATTGCTCCAGCGCTCTAAAAAAAGATGGTGAGTCAGCTGATTTAGTGAGGTGTTCACACATGTAATGTGGGTTTAGCTGCTTGTTCTGCTCGCATAGTTGGTTTGGTTGAGTTTGAAGGTTATCATCCAAAACATTTTTGTACAGCAGACAAGTGAACAGAAAGCACTTAAAGAGACTTTGAAACATTTTTAAAAGTATTTCGTGAACTCAGCTGGTAAAAAAAAAAAAAAAAAACATGAAATAAATACGTATAACAGCAGCAATATTTATCCATCACCCGATATGTGACACACTAGGTCGAAACAGTTTGTGACTACCTACTCCCAGGTGTCTGAGTAGCATAGTAAAAAACTAAAAGTCCAAAGACAATCTTAGATGACTCACAATGCTTAAGGTCAGCAAGGTGACACATTTAAAAGAAACTGTATGAGGGTTGAGGACATTGAAAATAAAATTGCTACAACACAAGTGCATCTGGTCATCAATGACATGACTAGTAAATGTGAAGAATTACCTGCGTAGGGGAGCTGGGCTCCAAGCGGTAAAGGCCAAACGGTCGGCTAAGAGGTCTCTTGTCAAAATATGGCAGATCACATGCCTACAATGAAAGGAAATACTGAACTATAATTTGAGAAGAAAACCATCCTAAATTTGTGATGTAACAGCAGTAAAGCCTCAAACATGCAGATAATGCTACTTTCTATCAACTACAGCACATGCTAGGTATAAATCCCCCTTCAAATTTTTTTTTATATAAACGTGTGTGTGTGTGCGTGAACGAAAATCATGCTGATTTTTCAAAAATGAAAACTGAGATATCGATATCTCGCGACCCTCTTGCCATTGACCATTGAGGGCAGGAGTTGTAATCTAATCCCGCCCCCACTGCCGTGTTCGTGCCAGGAGCCAATTACTTTTCTTATAGGCGTGCCCGAGAGCTGTGCTTCCTTAATCACACACACTGTAGGTGCTAATGAAGGAACTGCAGAGCAGTGACAATCTCTTATCGAGATAACTTTTGTAATGAATTGGAATTTCAAGTGTAAACTCTAACAGTTATCATGTTTGGGCAGCTACAGGCTTCACTTTAATTAGACTTCCGAGCTCCGCTAATATAACCATTGCTCTCCATGAGACTACAAAGAATGGAAAGGGATAACAGCACATTTACTGTATGAGGTTTAATAATTTAAGATTGAAGTAATTATGTGCACTGCAGTAGTTGGGCGTCCGAGGAGTGCCCGAGCCAAGTGCATTTATAGTTAACTCTGTGTCTCTTCGCAATATAGCTTTTTTTTCCCCTTCAAAATAATTTTTAAAAAAGTCTGCCATGCACTTGAGGGTGTGATAGGCAAGGCATGAAGTAGAAAGGGATCACTGTATTCTAATTCTACACTTACAGTAATTCCCTTTAGAATTATACATAATATAAAGTTACAGCAATTTGAATGTTGCTCAGTTGAAATCACCAATTTTGAGAAAAACGCATTTGAAGGTTTGACACATTGATCTTTCAAATGTCTATAGCAACCAGTAACTTAGAAAAAGTAACTTGAAACTTTCAGAAAGTCTTGAATGACCACGGAGGACATCATCTGATACTTTAAGATCTCAGGAAATTTGACATCTCAACTAATGAAATTGGGCAAAATGGTTTTTTGGCCTCAATCCCAAAAACTTTTTATTGAAGCTTACAATTCAATCCTGAGGCATCATTTGACAACATTTCCTTGTTTTATTGTTGCTACCTGTAAGTTCCTGTATGGCTTGTATATACTTGTGAGAACCAATTTGGGTTTTATATTGCCATAGTGAAGATATTTTGAAGAGGTGAAGACATTTGGAATGGTCCTGACTTGTTCAGACCTCTTTTTGAGGGTCAAGACTTGCTCTCAGAGCAGGTTTGAATTGGGTTAGGTTTGACGTTAGACAATGTTTTCTGATGTGTTTGTGTGTGTGTTTACTGTGAAATGCGTTATTGCAAAGGGAAATTTGATTTAATATTTTTGTGTCACTTAAATGATGATTTGCCATTTGGTGTGACCTAGTGGTGACCAAAAACTTTTATCATGGATACTATACTCCAAATACATTTGACCAAATAAAGAAAATGAAATTTTGATGATATTTTGATTGTCTAACACAGTTATTATCATTATTACTATTATCATTATTATTATTATTTTCCCCCCCTCAACGTAATAAGCAACACATCAACATTGCAGGATTTTAGAAGTCACTACTACTGCTTGCAGTATGGAGCAACGAGACTCTTTTTCAATGATAATTGTGATAAATTGTACAACTTTAGTTTATTTCATTCCTCATTTTTGATTTACATTTCACTCCTAGTAAACAAGCATAAAAGTGAAAATGTATTTGTTGTAGTAGCTCTATCAAATGTCATCAGTAGTTGGTAAACAAATGTATACTGTATGTGATTTTGCCTGAGTTAAACAACTGAATTTCGATTAATATGTGTTGTAATATCCAAATATAGAGGAGCAAAGATGACAAGTTGGTGGCGAGAAGGTCCATTAAAAAAGAGTGTCACCCACTGCAATAATTATTTAGTTGTGACTATTGACAATAAAAGGAAAGCAAGCAGTACCTGGTCTGTGAAATCATTCCCATCAATGTCATCGCTATTGGAGTGTCCCCCTGGACTCTGCACATCTATCCCATGGCTCTCCAGTATTGTGGCTTCTTGGAGGAAAAGGACATAGTGTGACATTTATGATTGATTGATTTTTGGTCAAAATTAAGTCTCAGTGAAAACTATAGCGCAACAATGATTGACCACTTGGGGGACTTCTGCAGGGGGTTCAAAATGTGTTGGGCAGCAAAACTAAAAACAACCTAACTCCATGTTTTATGAATAGTTGTTGGATGCTGAAAGTCTAACGATTCAACCTGAGTCAGAATCAATTCTATCTAGACAAGTACAGTATGTTAAAACCCACAAGGAGTTTGTCTTCAGTAGTTGGAGCCTTTCCAGTACTATAGAAAGAAATACATGATAGATAAACAATCGATAGGGTTGGATTAGACATATTTCGGCCCTTCAAATTCAGTTTTGTGTTTGGCATGTTTATAGAGTTTTTCCAAAGAAACACTAGTTTAGTCCATCAATTGATGTTAGGCACCATGCTGCATTTCATAAATCAGAAATGACTATTTGTACTAGATAGTTGCTGTACAATGGGCTGAATGTAGTGCTTTGAACAAACGTCTCTTCCAAAGATACATTACCAATGTTAGCTCGTCTCTTGATCTCCTTGCGGCGGTTCGCAAACCAGTTGTAAACTTTGAGGGAAGTCACCCTCTCCAAATCAGATAGCTTCTTCCCTGCAAAGCATAGCACAGGACTCACTCTACCAACTCAATGCAATGCACGTCTACATTGCCTCTGCTTGCATCAGTCAAGTAAAAAAAGACAGCATCATCAAATTTTTTAGCCGGCTACATTCCACTCCCTCCCTTCATCCATCCTACAGTAGCTGTTTACTAGGTTCGCAGGTGTGCTAACCAGTCTCCCATGTGCTGTCCTCACTCTATCATTGATTGGTCTAATTCACAGGTGTCAAAGTCAAGGCCCGGGGGCCAGATCCGGCCCGCCACCTCACTTTTTGTGGCCCTTGAAATGCTGATGTGACTTCAGGTTTCTGACTAAAATACCAAAAATTGCAAGATGTCTTTAACTTTTAAAAATTTGGTGGAAGAAAAACAAACATTTTCTTATTCTCCAAATCTATTTGATCAGTTTTTGCCGGCTTCTGATATCAAATCTTGGTAAATGTGTGATCAACACACATAAAACATATTTGAATTCACAGTTATTCCGGCCCTTTGACAGAAACTATCACTACAATGCGGCCCAAAATAAAAATTTGTTTGACACCACTGGTCTAATTGGTGGTGGTGGTGTTGTTTTTTATTTTTTTTATTTTGTGCAACCAAATTAAATAGTGTTCCCTCGCTACATCGCACTTTACCTTGCACCTCAGTGCTTCGCTTTTTTTTTTTTTTTTTTAAATGCAAAACGGGCTCCACCCTAAGTCAACATCCGAGGGGAGTTAATCAGAGGGCAACTCCGGCCCTCCATGTTCCCAGACAACAGCCAAGGGATGGAAACAGGTAGGGATAAGAGTACAGTTACTGTATACATTTTAATAATTAAAGTTTTAATAAATATTTATATTGCAGTAATGTTTGTCCCAAATATGTAAAGCATATATCATTTTCACATTTTAAAAATTCTGGTACCCATATCCACATGCATGATAATTCCTGGGGGTGGGGTCCTAGTTCATGTAATTCACTTTACGCGGAGGGTTTCAGTCCTGATTAACCGCGAAAGACAAAAATGAGGTAACATTGTAGTACTAGGTTGCCAACCTATGGAGATTCACTTCAGCAAGGTGGAATTGAACTCAAGTCCCTGAGGCGGATGTGCTAACTACTCATCCACCAAGTCGCTGGCAGTGCATTTAGAACATATTATTTTTTCAATGACAAAATCAAAACACAAAATTGATGTTTTGGGCTATAACCAAAATATTTTAGTATTAGATATATAATATTTTACTGGCAATACATTTTCACACAACTGCCCCTTTCTCGCAGCTGATACTAATTCATTATGATTAGCGTGAATTGTGGTTAAGCTGCAAGTAGCTTTTGGCTAACTTTAGAATTGTTTGGTAGCTTCCATACGAGCATTGAGCGGTGAAGGGATGACTTCATCCAAGCCACCGGCGGAAGATTTGCGGCAAATCTGCAGTGTTGTCACACATAAATCAAAATGACCTTCTCCTTTGCTCACTGTCAACCTGCTTGAGCAGTCTTATATGATCCATGATTATTTTTTATTCAAATGATTTTATTTTCCAGACTGTGGTGCGCAAGAAAACACAGTTTCGATGAACAGGTCTATTTTGGAAAATGTTCATGTATAGGGTGTAATGGGAATATAAAACACATTACTGTACATTCAAGGAAACAAGTACAGAAAATGAGTCAAACTTGTACCTTGTACCAAACTTGTACTTATACCAAGCATACCAGATCATAAGGTGAAATATCAATTTTGAGAACATGAAAGGATTTCTAGTGCACCATATAGTCTAACAATTACAGTATTCCCTACAGTAAATGTTACGATGATATAACGGCGCTGAATGATTTTTACAATTAACTACAGACAAACCATAAACTTTGGCAGCGCAGATACTATCAAAGTGATGCACATACCGTATTTACAATTCCTGTGGTTTACCTGGTTTCTGAATAACAGCATTGCAGGCATTAGCAATTTCCTCCCTTTTGGCCTCATCTGGATACTGGTTGTCATTGAAGTAGCTATGAATCACACAGGAATCAGGCTGAATTAATTAATTTGCACATAAATGAAGCCAACCAAGCACACCGTTTGCATTTTCTTCAAAAATGGCAGTGTTCTTTGTGGATACCAGTGGGATACCGTAAAGCAATTCTCATATCTGTCATATATCGACTGCTCTTATGTCCTCACCTTTCCATCACAGCCAGACACTCTTTCCTCCATGTGAAGCGGCTTCCTCGCCGAAGTCGGAAAGTTCCTGGAGCAGTGGTCAGTGGAGGAGGAGTTTGCCTCCACTCCATCTCCTCCAGAGGCAATGGAGCCGGACGCATGTTCAAAGTGGCACCTGTTCCGAGACAAAGTAAAGAGTCAATTGAGGCAATGTGAACACTACAAACAACACCAGTCTCAGCAGTATGGAATCAACCTTTTACACACAGACTCATGCACTTGAAAGTGATTTGATTCAGTCTGACTTAGAAGGATTACACTTTGATTTGGTGCGACTCCATTCGAGAGGGTACAATGCAATGACTTTTTGGTTGTCATTTTCATTGGAATTAATTTGTCTGTAAAATAAAATGTGCAATTTCTCTGTAAAAATAAATCCTCCAATAAAACACAATTTGAGACACATCTAGAAACATTTAAAAGTGGATGCTTTCTATTTGATGTGCTTGCATATTTTAATTTAAAAAAGGGGGGGAAAAATCCAGTTTAAACCGGTTTTGGTTACACCCCTAATCTCTAACAGCCATGTTGTTAATGCTTAGCGCACGGCAACAAGGAAAACCTACTTTGAACTACAGAAGCAGCATTAAAAAAAAAAAAAAAATCTGAATTCCAAACTGCTGCACTTAGGTTATTATACGCGTAAAGAGACTGAGAATACAAATATGCATACTGGACACAATAGTCAAATACACTGAGCTAAGCACAATAACACTGCCAAGACAAACTTTTAATGAAATTGTATTCAAACCAAACATTCCTAGCCAAGTCTAAATAGTGCTGATGGTTGTTTCCTGAAGTAGGAAATATAGGAAACATGAATGCAAACAAACATTTTTAACTGAAACCACACTACTGAAAAGCAACTAAAAGGTGGGACACTTCATGCAGAGTCATAACCCAACCCAACTGGTTAACCCTGCAACAGCTCTTGCAATCAGCATTAAAGGACATCCGTTTCCTCTGCAGCAGTGATGGAAGTGTGTGTGCTACTTGGCTTGGCTCAGCGTGCCCATAAATATCACAAGGAAAGAGCAGTTTGCAGTGCTGATGGCGTTGGCAGACCTCCACCAAGGAGCATGCCGCAAGGACAAGGCGTGGGATGTCTGCCGCTTGTCTATAGGTTGATACAGCGCATTTACACTAGAGATGCAAAGTCAGCACGTGGGGCTTGTTTAAGCATCCACATTGAAGTGCGCTTTAAAAGTGTGTGTTTTATACTTTCAGCATTTACAGCTTTGGCCCCTCCTTCTGTTCAATTTTTTTAGGCTTTTCTTGAAATGAAAGCAAGATGAAAGATCGTGCTGAAAGGGACACTTTTATCATCATTTTCGGAAGTAAAAAAAAAAAAAGTTAATATTGTGTCTAGAATCAATTAGATAGGTTAATTATCTTCCATGTACAATTATTGCTGTCAACTGAAAATGATGTCACGTGCTTAGGAATTTAGTAATGACCAATCATCATAGCTCACTTGTTTTCTGAGTTTCTTTAAGTAATGTTTGTAAAGCTGAGCCGAGTAGTTGCTACCCCTGCCCTGATTTTATATATATATATATATATATATATATATATATATGGGTCCACTGTATATATAAATTTATCAAATTAATTGCAGACAAAAGATTAAATTGTTACTGCTGAAAACGGCTAAATAAGTAAAAGAGGAAGTCAACCCAAACATTTTCTTGACAGTAATATGGTCTGTGAACCTTTTTGCGGAATATAAATGAGCCAGCAAAATCTATGTTTTAAACCATCTCAGAGGCCAGCCATTGTGACATTTGCTCATGAACTGAAAAGGACATTAAAATTGCTCAGGGCTCAGGTAACGACCAACCTTGGTTAAAAAAAACAAAAAAAAAAAAAACGGCAATGAATAGACTTGTTTGACCAAACATGATGAATAATCGTGATTAATAACTAACTAATAACTAATAACTTAATGACTTCAATATAACCAAAATATTCATATTTATTATTTTGGCCATAAATGTGCAGCACTAACAAGCTGATATGTGGTCACTAGTTACCTGAGACTTGAGGAACTGTTATGTCATTTTCATCAACAGCAAGTGGAAAAATGGCTTCCTCCTGTGGTGTATAAAGATGTGTATTGTGCCACTTTGTTTATATTTGACAATCAATAGTCAGAATTCTGTGTTAAGAATAGTAAAGTTGTATAGAATGTAGTGTTGTAAGGACAATTTGGGTGTCGACTTTAATTTTCAGAAGCATAATGATTACATATTTTTTTACTTGTGCACACTGAGCAAAGTACAGTCCAAAAAATATGCTACTTCTTGTGCTTTGCATTTCATCACAGTCTCGTAAAGAACAATAAACTTTATTAGACCACTATGTTGCCTTGACTTCATTTACAATTGTGGATGCATCTGCTGTAGAAGTGCAACATCCCAGCAATCACTTCAGTTTCAAGATGTTGCATACCTTTGTTTGAGAATCTCATCAAAAACCTGTGAAGAAACTGTGCATTGCTTTTAAGCTTTTCAACCAGAGTATATGCATTTGTTTTTCCAGACTGGAACGTTCATCTGTACCTGGAGTGGTTTTCTCCAATGTGTACCAGCGGTAGAAGGCCCTCTTCTTCTGCTCACTCAGATCGGAGCCATGCTGCAGCAACCAATGGGAGATTCTGCTCTGGCTGATGCCTGGAAGGCAGCCAGACATCAAATTAGGGAGTGTTTTACATCAAGCCCTGGCACAGTTAGCAGACAAATCCCTTGAAATACATTTACTGACAAAAGGGCAAACAAGAGAAGAGTGCAATGATCTTTGTAATTTCGCTGCTTGCATCACTAGTGTACTGTAGGGTTATTTAAACTAACCCATCTTCACTTCAAAGTGTTTAAAGTAGCTAGCGGCAGTTGGTATGGTACTCCTAAGAGACAATAGTACAATTATGGCCTCATCTAAATGCACCAATTTAGAATTCTTTTTGAATCAGATATTTTGGGACAGTTAAAACAATTCCATAATTATCAATACTGTCCAATAAGAAACACTTTTAACGTTAACACACTTTTCAACAATACAACGCAGCTCTACAATGTAATTTTTTTTAATTCACTTACACGACTGTATGAAAAATTTATTTGTAATCTCATTAGGGGGAACCAATTAAACGCTGTCTGGGGCAGAGTGAACTCTGGTGATAATGAATAATAAGAAAAACGTAAATTAGGGCAGGGAATTTGAATTTTCTTTGGGAAAACAATGACTTACTAATGTAACCATGAATTGATACACTTTTCATTTTCTATTTGTCTGGTTTAGAAAAAACTTTTTGGGAAAAAAATGTATTACTGTCAACAAATGACGTAATTTGTGAACTTGTGAAGACAAAATTGTTTCCATTTATAGATCATCGTAAAAACCATAGGGGAAAAAAACTGACACAGACCATAAAAGATGTTTGGTTATAATGTCATACAGGCTAAAAGTGTAATTAAAACAAAAACAACAAAAAAAAAAACCTCCAGCTAATTGACTTGAGAACACGTCAACATGTGACAGTAGCCTAGTAATAGTCCAACAAGGAGCTAAAAAGAGCAGTTCAAAGTTGAGTGGAGATTTTGGCATCTTTCTGCAGTCTGCGGAACTGCAAATATACAGTAAATACACTTCCGTGTACAGTACAGTATAGCATAGCGTATGTGTCTAGTATACAGAGAACACTAAGGACCAACAACAGTGTGGTATGGTCTAAATCGGCTTTGTATGTATGTTTGGTACACACCGGTGACTTGTGCCACCACAGCTTGTGAGATCCTACGGTTTCCCAGGAACGCTTTAATCTCTTCTTTCACCATGCTGCTATCCCTCCTGCGAAAAAAAAAAGGAAAGAAAGAAAAAGCATTGCTAGCTGCTCAAATTCCTTATTTAGAACAGATTCAGCACCATTATACAGTACTGGTTATATTGTCTGCAGATGTTTTTATGCAGATGTATACATATATATTATAGTATTACGTTAGTATTAGTAGTATATTATTAGGTTTAGGTGTGGGTGGCTCTGTGGAGCAGTGGTTAGCACGTTCGGCTCACAGTTAAGGGACCCAAGTTCCAGCTGGCTCCGACCTTCCTGTGTGGAGTTTGCATGTTCTCCCAGAGCCCACGTGGGTTCTCTCTGGACACTTTGGCTCCTTCTCACACTCCAAAAACATGCATGGCATTGTGTATTGGACACACTAAATTGTCCTTAGGTGTGATTGCTTGCATGAATGGTTGTTTGTCTCGGTGTGCCCTGCAACTGGCTGGCAACCAGTTAAGGTCATCTGAATCTCCCAACTTTACATTCTTATTGAAAAATGCTTCAACAAAGGCTCAGTCTTATTCTGGGCTGTTGATGTATGTTTTTATGACTCATAATCCACCAGCACATCAGAAAAGTATTAAGTCTCTCCAAATCAAAATTTAAAAAATGCACAAGGTTGACAATATCATGTTTGTATGACTGTCCAAGAGAAAGGAAAGCACACATGTAGGATGCTAAGAGTGGTGATGGGTACAGTGCAACCAATACATTTTCTGCACAACACATCTCATAATAATAATGATTTAGAAAGGAAACTTAAACCACTATTATCCTGCAGGCGCTATATGTTTATTGTGCTGTCTGATGACAACACTAAAAGGATGGGAGTCAGACCTTTAACTTTACAAACATACAAGAAAGGGGTCTCAAAGCTACTCAGACAAAATATTATCAATAAACAACCATGAAAGGGTTTTGTAAATTTTGTAAATCGTGCATTTTGTAAATTTAATTTGAAAGTGAAATGTAAGCACAATACAATAAGGATTGGCATCATTTTTTTTTTTTTTTTAAATTTCAGGCACTTTGGGTGCGCTGGGTTATTTTAGCTTTAGACTAATGTGTAAACCTATATACAGTAAATGCTGTAGAAAAGTAATTAAATATTAAAAGTTGACTGATATTGTTTTTTTTTTCTTTTGTTAGGGTTAAAAACATTTAGGTATACATATACAAATTTTATAGACCATATTCTTATTTATAGTGTTCACAGCAAGTGGGGTGTGCAAAAGGTTTTCTCTTTCCTAGGTAGCGCTTTGCAAAATATAATTGCGAAGCACTGATTTATGTTAAGCGCTTTCAACATAAAAAAAAAAAATCACATCATAAAAGCCAAGACCGTGTTTTTGCTTTTTTTTTTCCTCTCGCATAATATACTTCTCAAATAAAAAATGAATCAGGACTCTTGACATCCAGCTTCAATATCCACCACACTCGCGTCTTGCAGCACAGCTAAAATTAGAGTTGGAAAAAAAAGATGCTTGTATTGACACCAGTGAATCAATGTCGCACAAGTTTCTGTAAAAAATGAAGTAAGCGTGGAAAGAAGAGGAGAGAGATGAGATGAGGTGATTGACTCAGAAAAAAAGGCCAAATCCCCTGCAGAGACCAAAATGTGCACTTAGAAGTGCGAAGAATCACAAAAGCAACGTGAGATTGTTGACAAGCTTGAAACAATGCACACTCCCGCAGCCCTGTGGAACGTAACACTGGTAGCCCATATACATTGAATGGACTTGAATGCTACTTAACTTCTTGGGCTTTTCCATGGACGACATTGAACCTAATGCAGAAGTAGTGGGAGGGGCAGTGGTTAATGCGGCGAGGACATGTTCAGACTGCTCATATGGGGCAGCATGACAGCATCCGAGATTTACATCAGTAGAAGAGGGCTAATGTGTAAAGTGCTTAGAGGCTGAAAAAAAGGTGGCTAACGGGAGAATACTGATGGATTGTAATGGCTCTAAGTAACTACCACGCTGCTACATTGAGCATGTGATTTCAAGCCTTAATGTTTTTTTGACATTTTGCAAATTCAATCCAGTAAAATTGCCTGAGGTGGGACTGAGAAGCATCTCCTCACCAACATAAATCTATGGCGCTTTTTTTTTTAACAATGAATGATTTTGAATAAGTGCATTCTAAAACATCACCTTTAGTTCTGCTCATGCTCTTCTGAAGTATCGCATAACTTGTAACATTGCTTTGGAAATGATTTTCAGGAGAAATTAACTGATTGCTTCAATTACAATCACATCCCTTCATTCTTTTTTCAGATCGGCATCCTTAGCCGTGAGTCAGACAGGGATAATAAAAAGCCAGAGTCAGGAATGCATGTGAACACAGACCATTAAACAAATCGTTAAAAACGTTTTAACAAATACACATTTGGTTTTGCATGATAAAGGAGGAAATAAGAGAAATCTTTTTAACAAACATTATTATGTCCGTCGAAGGCGGATAAATGGTCACTCATGGTCAGTCAATGTGAAATGTATGAAAAAAGTAACTAGAAAGTAAAAAAAAAAAAAAAAAAAGAGAAGCAAATAGCACCTAAAACAAAAAGAATACGGTGAAATGGGGCCAATGTTACCCTAAGATTCTGTTTGCGGCTAAGGTTCTAGTTTCAAAACCACATTTGAAATATGAACAAAAAAATGCTTAATTTTCCTGGCAGACAAAAAAGCTCATATACTGTACACACATCAGAATATAGAACTTTCCCAAAAGGGAAGAAAAAAAAAACATTCTATGTTCTGCCATTGGCCACTGCACAGTGAGGAATCCTGGAGGTAAAATTATTCCGGTATTAACCAAAGAAAGAAAAACTTTCAGTAGGTTGATGCAGCTATGGTAGTGTGTCAAATGCTTACAATCTTGGTGCACTGATAGGTTTTCAAAAAAGTGAATACGAGGCTTGTAAAAGGGCTTTGAACAACACAGGGTGTAGACCAGGAGTTCCCATTCAATAAATTGTGAGCTACTAGTAGCTTGTGAACGGATTATCAGTAACTCATGGCATTAACTCAATCACTGGCAGCCCTCCTAGATTTACGCTATCGATACAACAGCCAGTCAGGGCAATGAAAGAGTTAACTTAAAAACATGGTTCTCACCATTCAAAGGCATTGCTCACAAAAAAGGAAACAAAGGAATTTCCAAGACCACAGCATTGAACGCACTGAAAACAACTGGAGAAAATAAGACACAATTACAGTCCCTTATATTATCAAGAAGTGGACCAAGAGCGCCCCCTAAAATTGATGAAAAGATGAGAATAAAACACAACAATGGCTGCCAAGAGGCCAACGGCAACAATAAAAAAGTCGAAGCATGAATTTCTGGTAAGCACTGGCTGTTTGAAGATTTCTTGATTGTCATATACCTGCCAAAATACATACAAATCAGTGCTCATTTTATCTCTGGAAACTGTTGGTTCCCCGGGACCTCGCAATACTAAAAAGCTATAGGTCCCAACAGACATATTTGGAGTCCCAATCATTGCGCAATTAAAAAAGAACAAAGTAAGTCTGAGTCAAACTGCATTTACAAGACATGAGTCTTGACATTTTTAAAAAAATTGACATTTGTTAATATCTGCTGTTGGTTTTTCAAACAGGTTTTAACAAATGTTATAGTAACACATATCAAAATAATAGAATTAACTTGAACGAGAATGAACAGGTAGAAAAAGTTTGCTTTTTACTTTGTGCGTTTGTTTGTTTAGCGTTAATGTGTTTTTGTTCTTCTTGATCTTCCAAAGCGCTTTTTACATTCTGTCGCAATGCTACTTGATTGTATATTATTTGACTTGTCACTGATACTAAAAAAAAAAATAAAAAAAAAATGCCAGGTTGATATTGTTGCGGGCCTAAAAATAGCCCTTTTTTGGAGGCTTTTTTTCTCGTCATATATTATGCATGTAGGACGCAGGCAAAGGAGAGGACTGACAAAGCAACAAAACTTCACTTAACAGGTCCGAACAAGAAACATACAAAGACAATGACGAACAGAGAGATACAGGATGGAAAGGCCTGTTGGTACTCGCTAAGAAGCATCCCGAGATCTTGGATGAAAAGAGAAAAATATGAAGTGGACGAAAAAAAACCCCAAGATTAACCATTTCCCCACCAAGGGCCAAAGCATAAGCTTGGAGTTGCTCATGCGACAACAATTTCCCATCTTCTTCATGTATATATGACTGTTTTATCATTGTAAAACGGATGCCTTATCTTAAAAACACAAACAGTACACCACACCTGCAGTGAAGAATTGTGCTAGCAGCATCATGCTTAGGGGCTGCTTTTCTTCAGCATGAATTTAAGTCTTAACCAAGGTGGAGGGAATTTAGAACAGTTTCAAATTCAAGTCAGTGTTAGCATAAAACATTTGGGCTTCTTCAGGGGAAAAAAAAAATACCAAGCCTAAAACAACTTCAGAAATTTATTTAGGGTGAATTAGCACCATTTTAAATGGCATATACTGTATATACTGGCTCCCATGTAACATGAATTACCAAAACATCTGAACACAAGAAAAATGAGAAACTTTCGACTAACCTCATTAGCTCCTCCACTTTATCATCAACATCAAGGTCCTCTTCTATTGCCTCAAACCCAAAGGTTCTTGCTGCTGCGGCACTGTTCACAGGATACCGAGGAGGAGAAAGCTTTCCGTTGGGTGTGGCAGCTAGACTGTCGCGCCCATTCTGTGACAGGGCCACCAGTGACACAGGTGAGGGCAGGATGGTGGAGGGTGGGGGCGGTGCTGGAGGTGGGGAGGTGTCATAGCTGTTACTAAGAGAGGGCGAGAGCCCTCCGTTGCTTCCAAACTGCGTCTGTGTGGCGGTGGATATCTTGGAGGTCGTGGAGGAGGCAGTGGTTGCCGAGTGGTCGCCGACGCCGTCTTCGCCATTATTGATGGCGCCATTGCATGCGACGGAAGAGGTGGTGGTTGCGGAGGCAGTGTTGTTGGAGGCAGAGTTGTTGGTGCAGCTGTTTGTCCCGCCTACCATGTAGGAGGAGGAGGAAGAGGAGGAGGATGAGGTGCGGCGACCGAACTTGTCGCCATGCTCCCGGTCCAGCCGGTCCAGAGTTTCGAGCGCGTGGAGGATCTCCTGCTTGGTCATGCCGGAGCGACGCAGCCGCTGCAGCAGATCTATCTGCTCAATTGTGAAGCGAGGCTCCTCGCTGAAGTCAGACATCCTGATGATGATGAACTGGAGAAAAATCAGAATGGTTACGAGGCAGACTGAGGACAACCGGGAAGTAAAGGCAAATACAAAAAGGAATCTGAGGCAAAGAACTGCAAGAAGACAGAAATAGACAGATGAAAGGATTGTCAAGGGGGAAATGAGAGGATTAAGTGGGAAATAGTGAAAAAAAGAACACAGCTGCAGATGGCCAGAGAATATGAGAAGGATGAAGCAGAGAGAGGAAGCAGCTAAGCAAGATAGAAGCGAAAGTCGAGAGAAACTGTCGGGAAAGTGAGAGAATAGAAAATGCAAGATGAAAATAAAGCAGCAGCAGATAAGAAAATGAAGAGTGAGAGATAGAAGTGTGAAAAGAAAAAGGAAGGGAGGGGCCAAGCATAAAAAAAAATCTGCTATTTTTGGGAACCAGCAAGCAACACACGCGGAGTGCCAGAGTCACCTTGACAGCTGATTCGATCTTAACATTCTGACCGCCGTTCTTTAACAGCTCTTGTATATGCACACCACCCACGCTCACTGCTTTTCATAAGCAATTTGCTATGCTAAAAATCAATGCGTCTAGAATAAGACTGCAGTACATTTTGTGCCAGCATAACCTAGAATGACGGGAATGAGAATGTGGTTAGGATTACTTTGAGTTTGGATAGATGCTTTACTGATACAGTAAGAAATTCTGGAATACATTTTGAAGGAATGGGGTGGTCACTTTATGTTTACTTATTATACTAAAAAGTACCTGTGGAAAAGCATGACTTCAGAAGAGTAATTCACTTAGTTAGCCAGTATCAGCAAAAAGTTTTGTCTGTAATTAATTTGACAATTTCATTATTTTTCCATGTACTGTACACTACAATTAATACCTATAAAGGTGTGGTCATTTTTATTTGGTAGCAAGAAGCAAAAGGCTTTTTTACAACGTGAATAAGGCATGAAAAATAATGCATTTATAACAATCATGGTAGAGTGAGACCATTTTTTTTTCAGGGCTACTACAAATATAAGGCCAAAAAATATGAGACCAATAAATGAGGTTTGGAGCCTATATGCATTTGCAGTTAAAGGGAAATAGTGGTGTCAATTAAAAAACAACAACAACAAAAAAAACCCAACTGTAAACTTTTTTGTTGAGTTGATTTAGTTTGATTTTTAAATAAATACATGTTTTAAATAGAAACCAGAAAAACATACTTTTAATTTGTAAATATAATTTAAAAAAACATTGATCCTTGTTAAATTTGAACAAATAGTTTGTTTAGGTAGCAGAAGGCAACACAGATTTATAAAATTTAAAAAAAAAGTACTGTAAATAGGTCCCTAGTTTTATGCAGTTAAAAAAAATTCTTCAAAATTTCTATAAATCATTAATGTTGTAAGTTAACTTCTTTGCTGCCAAACCAATGTCAAACAAACAAAAAAAAGTTGCAGCATGTTCCCAGGGTCAAAAGAATCTCTTAGAAAGTTAACTGAAAATTTAAATTAGAAATGGAGGAGTACAGATGTCAGGTACAGGCAATCCTCGGGTTAAGCAGTACTTGACCTATGTATGCTGTTCTGTTTCGACTTTATGATACACGAGTCTCATCTGCCATTTTATCTCCCGTAGCTGACTAGTAACCGTAATTTTCTTGGTATCCTCGCCGCTTTTATCCTCCTTTTCACGTCATGGCCTCAAAAATAGAAAGCAAAACCTGCTAGCGATGCTTGTCCAGTCAAGAGGAAAGCAATTCCAATGGAAACGAAGCTGAATCAAATCAGCTTCATCAATCAGCTCATCAAATGGTCTGAGAAAGGCAAGACGCCGATGTGTATTTGGATAGGAATTTAGACATTTAGGGGGTATTTTAAGGGTATTAAAGGGTTAATTCCGACTTACATGGAAATCCGGGTTACGTTGCCAGTGTGGGAGCGTAACTCGTCTGTTACCCGATGACTGCCCGTACTTGCTATCGTGCTAATGCCAGCCTTATTTCACGTTATCGTAATCAAAATGGCAGCCGTTACCAGTATCAGAAGCTAGAAATTAGAAGAAACAAAAAAATGATTATTTGTCCCAGTTTTAAGGCCCATTGATAGATTGGAATATATATTTGTCTGTTTTAAAAATGATTTGTCAGGTTTTTTTTCCCCTGCAAAACTTTAAGGATCAATCGTACTAGTGGTGTTGGTACAGGTGACTACATACTTGTAACTGATATCTGTCTGAAAAAAAGTAGAACCAAACATCCAAATTTTAAATAGATAGGTTACCTGAAGTCAACATTTTTAACTTGATAAATCAACTATCAGATTTTTTTTGAGAATGCGGATGCCAAAATTTGTCAAAATGCCAAATATGGGTGCAGATTGGCCCGATTGATTGTCCCTTGATAACATGGCCGCTGCAAAAAGAACTTGTCTGCAGTAAGACATTCTCAAACGGGTAAAATCTGAATTGTAGTGACTTTGGGTCAGCGTAATGAAACACATTTGCTGCATTATAAAAACTACTGTAAATAATTATCAAGCAACATTACACGGGAAAAGCTGGCACATGGCTATGATCAACAACATAAAGTGTCGCCATTATTGCCTTATACATACAAATCAATGCTGTATAATAGTTGGGAGTGTGAGTGGGTTCTTTGCTACTCTCAAAACAGAGAGTGATCATTAGCTTTCTCTTCAAGCCTTCACAGAGTTAACGATTCACAGTCTACATCCATAGCATGTTTCAACTCAAATCAGGACATGTAAAGCAACACAAAAGAACACCCACAAGAAATTCAAAGAGGCTGTGCAACTTACAGTGGACATTAAAAGTCTACACACACTTTTTCATGTACCAGATTGTGTACCAGATATGAAATACAGTTTTCTTAAAATTTAAACCAAGGCAATTTAAACCTTTTCCACTATTAATGTTCCCTATAACCTGTACTACGGTAGAAATAAAAAAAAATTCCAGATGGTAATGTAAATAATTAGGATAATGTGGTTGTACGAGAGTGCATGCCTGCTTTTCACTGTAGACATGGCTGTATTCAGCATTAATCACATTCAAATTATTGAGAGTCAGCGTACACCTGCCACTATATAAAGTACCTCTGATTAATCCAAAATTTTAAAAAACTCAAATGTTCTAATAGGTGTATTCAGACAATGTTGTAGTCACATCTTTTACCCATGTTCGGCCCAGAGCCTCTAGAGCATCAGAGGGCTCTCATTGTTCAAAGGTGATGAAACAAAGGTTGACAGGATCCCACATTAATGGGGGCCCGGGGCCAGTGCGCTGCTGTGTCGGGCAACTAACTTCTGGCAGGCAGCTACACAACAGGGCCAATGAGGGTTAATCCCAATTTTACTCTTAATAAATCATTGTCATGTCCAATGGGGGGTGGATTATTAAATTCCAGCCTCTGTTCTGATGGGTAAATTTAAACACATGACACCTTTTACATTGATGCAGCCATTCTGTAGTTCTGGTTTCTTCCCATTCCCTTTTGCTGTTTCTGCCTGGGAAAAGTATCACTTTTTGAGACAATATGATTGCTGAGAAAATAAAAACATCTGTAAAGCTCATTCAATTGTATTCCTACTTCTAACTGTCTCTTGGAACTTGTTTGGTGTCTGTCAATTTGTGTAAAGACATTCAGAAGACCACAGACTTATGCTGTAAATCAGAAGTGGCAAAACTTAGTCCTCTGAGCCACAATCCAGCCTGTTTTTGACATTTCCCCTCAACCAACACACCCAATATACTGTATTTTTCAGACGACAAGCTGCATCGAATTATAAAGCACAGTCTCAATGAAAATATATATTTTTCGAGAAGTTTCTACACATAAGGTGCATTGGGTTCCAAGGCAAAGCGGGTTATGATGCAGAGGAAACAAAACCAACCAAATAAGAAAATGAGTCAAACTGTATTCACGTGATTATAAAGTTCAATGTCAAATTTTGAAAAGTTAAAGCATTTTAAGTGCCCCTTATATTCCGAAAAATACAATAAACGTAAGGATCAGCATCCTTTATGAACTAACCCGATTAATGTGGGAAAACATTGAAATCATGCTGCATTGTCGCTCTCGAGGAATGGATTTGGCACCCCTTACCATACATGAATGGACTAACAATTGACCCCTCGTGGCTGATGCCAGAGGGCAGCCATCTTGCTATTATTACAGACAACTTAGTGTATTGTATGATATTCAGGGTCATCACTCAAAAAGGTTAAACATTTTGGCCATAATTCCAAATGGCAATTTTAGCACTAACACAACATTGCTGACCACCAAAAGCAAAACCATAACTACACTGCAGCTTCATGTTTGGGGGCTTTTTTCTTTTCTTTAGCCTGAAATGCAGCTGTCATTAAGACGGAATTCATCACGAACAGCTCAAATAGCATACCAACCAACGTGGCTGAAGAGAAACTGCATCTAAAGTTAAAGCATAACAATGACCCAGAGTGTGTTAATAAAAGGTAAAGGTGTTACAACAAACCATAAGAGGATATGCATAATTATTAGTGATGCATGGAATTTTCAGCCAACAAATAATTCAGACAAAAACGGCAAAAATAAACAAATAAATAAATAAAATGAGGGATTTGGTCAGAAGAATTAAAAAAGTCCCAAAAACGATGTTTTGAAGACATAAGAACCACATCCAGAAAGCGTCTGAATTTTAAACGAGCACACATGAAAAGGAGAAAAGCATCACTAAAAGCATCAGCAACTACTGTAAACCATTTCAGTGGGTCAGAAAAAAAAGCACTGCCGAGCTTCCACTTCTTTCCTTGTATGATGGACAAGCCAAAGTAAGACCTACCAAGGAAGACATTACATCACATTACACGGCAACGACATATTGTGAAGGCAACACAGTCTCATTGAAAAAAAAAAAATGTAATTGTTGATTAAGGATGCAACAAAACCGCCAATCAACCATGCTATTGTTGTATGATATGCCACAAATCTCCGGTGTTACCGCTCACCACTATGTATTATATGGTGAACGTGGGGCACTTAAATGCAGTTGACCATTTTAAACTCGACAGAAAAAAGATCTGTGATTGCATTAAATGTTAATAACTGCAAAAGTCTAAATAGTGAGGGCTTCCTATCATTCTATATAAGAGCTGACTTGTATGTATATAATGAGGGTAAATTTATTATGATGTTTTACCTAATTAAAATAAAAAGTTTATCTTGTCATTAATGTTTCAAATGTCTGATCAAATTACTAGAGGCTTCTGGATTCCATTCTAGTGGTTGTTTTGTCTATTAATCAAAAAAAAAAACAAATTCATATTCCCTTGTTATATATAATTATTATAACCTTTCCTACAAAAATGAATTAGTTCACTTTAAATGGGTATTAAACACTTAACAAAAATAGTATTCAGAGTTTTGTTTCATTTTCATCAGTCACTTACAGGCCTGTGCAGGATGAAGGGTGTGACGTTTGCAGTCCGCTCCCCAAGTCGATTGGCTGCCGTGAATCGACGTGAGAAAAAAAGTTTATTGTTTTCTTTTGGTATTTCGGTTTTTGGCCAAGCGTTTCATGTCGAGGCACCCCTATATTTAAAACAGGCCCAGACATTGCTTTTTTCCTCACTCTCTCTTTGAAACTTTAATTGTTTTTTAATTAGGTTTTCTTCTTGTAGTGATAAATTAAAGGTGAAGACGATGCAGACAGAATCGCCTAGTTTGCTTGGGGAATCGGTTTTTAAATGAGAAAATGTATTTTACACATTAAACCCCTTAAAAAAGGAGGGGGGGAATTTGAAGTCAGAATCGCGCATTCAATGCTTGTTACTGACAGGTTACATTCATTCGGGGGTGACATATCCTACGTTTTATAAAGTGTAAAGTAGTTCCTTCCAAGTTACGACCCACCCAGCCTGGATTTTAGTTGTAGTTAGAACCCCAAGTTTGTCTTTCGTTGAAACACTTGAGGGCAAACCAAGACAACTGATGCCAGTTTTCACGCCCTTTGCCCAGACAGCTAATGTTAGCAAATGTTGCTGTGACACACAAATACAGTCCAATGTTTCCGTAAATGATAAACAAACCACCACAAAGGGGAAAAACATTAGCCATACGCTAATGGGTGCATCGGCCCAAGGGCAGCATAAATAACCAATAAGAGTAAATTGATGGTTTTGGCAACATGAATACAGTTTGCGCTAGCTAGCGTGAGATGCTAGCCGTGCCAACGCGATGACTAGCTGACGTTAGACGCGCCGGCGGCGACGGCTGCTGCTAGCGATGGTTTTGATATTAATATAACAACCTTTCCAGTATAGTGACTGCCAAACTACGAGACTTACCTCGGTTTAAATTGTCCACTTCACCATCTAACTTGAACAAACGACCAAAAGCTCACGTCGACTTAAAGTAAGGCCCGGTGTTAACGCAGTTTAATGTCAGTGCCCTGTTCGACTCTTTTCCAAGGATTTCTAATCAGAGGCGAATTATTTGCCTCTCCGCTTTGTCTGTCTGACAACAGCCATATTGACAAGTACCACTTTCGAGGAGCTCAGAGGGAATTGTAGTTTTCTCTGCAAAAAAACTCTCCGACATCCGACGGAGTTCTTGGGAGTAAAAACTACAAATCCCCTAAAGGAGGAAGAGGAGGGGTGCCAATGGCCCAGCGCTACAGTTGGCACTGGATTGGGAGCGGTGCATTTACAGTTATGTATTCCCTCTCGGCATATTATTCGATTCTGTTTCATAGTCTTTCCGAAATTATGCTAAAAAAAAGATGATTCACTGAGTCACATGATTTGCTTTGCAATATAGTATCTTATAATAATTTACAATATTGAGTCATGATAATACATTACTTATACCATACAAAATAAAACTCCGAACAAGCCATGCATTGCAATTAAAACAAGTATTAATTAAATGTATTTTTACAAGTGTAATGTTACTTAAAACATAATGATAGGTCTGACATTGTGGTAAAAACACGGCTTGGGGCCACATGCAGCCATCTGTCTTTGGCTGACCGGCATAGGGACCATTAATTTAAAAAAAACAAAACACAATATTCTGCATTTATTATAAAGGGTTTTTAAATTGTGTCAGAAAAGCTACAATTTGTGTTTACGACACTACATTTTGTGATTTTTCCGATCCCCTTGCCCCAAGAAACGGATCCAGAGCATCCCAAATGCGCTCATGGTGTTCAATGGCTATGCAAGGACTGCTGTTTTCAGCTTCCATAGAATTGTGTACAGTTCATTGCAACATGAACATGATGTTCTTGAATGTATGGCACAGTGGGCCTCAGGATCGCATCACAGTATCGCTGTGCACATGTGTTCTTCGTTCATAACATAGGCATGCCTATACAGAAACCATTCCACCACCCTAGGTCTCCTGATCCATCAGAAAACCGCTCACCCCCACAACGGAACTGTAATTCATCCGTGAAGAGAACACCACTCCAATGTGCTGGACTCAATCGGATATTAGCATTTGCCCACTGGATTATGACAGCGAACTGGAGTCAGGTCAAGATCCTGATGAGGATGGCAAGCATGCAGATTGAGCTTCACTTAGACGGTTTCTGCAGAAAATTCTTTGGTTATGCATACGAACTGTTTCCGTAGCTGGTTCGTCACAGACGATTCTGGATGTAAACATGCTGGATGTGAAGATCCTGGGCTGGTGTGTTTACACATGGTCTGTGGTGGTGAGGCTGGTTGGATGTACTGATTGCAAGTACATTAAAACAGATTTGAAAATATGTTCAAACGTACTTGGACAAGAGATACCTAACAATGACGATGCTTAAGGTCTTAGAAGTCGAGATCTTTCATTTTAATCGGAGGTGGGCAAGTTACATTTTTTTGTTGGTCCGACAGTCAACAGAGCCCTATCCCATTTCCGTCATCATCTGTCAGTAATTTTTTTTAAAACCAGAAATTGAAATTGTCAATCAGTCATTGTATTTTTGCCCAACCTGCCACCAAACCACCAACCTGCCACCAAAGAAGGTGAATTTTGACTTTTTAAAATTTTTTTCTGGTCCGTCATTTGTCAGGCGTTGGTCTACCTCATACTTTTTTTTTCTGTTTTTGTACTTACACTTAAAGTTAACACCATGTATATGGTTGTACAGTTACATTGCAATTGAAACACAACACAGTAATATAAGTGTAACACGAAACAAAGCCAGCTAACGGGTTTCACCCTAGGCTATAATACAGCATATTTATTATTCCACATCTGAGGGAATGCGGGGGTCAAGTGTGCAATTACCAATCATGTCCACTGGATGCATTATCATGCTTTACATCAGTGGTCCCCAAACCCTGGTCCGGTCCGTGGATCAACTGGTAGCAGGCCGCGTGGGCTGCACTCGAAATAATGTTTTGGAGATGATTTGGGCACGAATGCACGTCAGGCGACGCGTTGGCCGCGCGCGGTCACGAGAAGCGAAATTTCGCCTTTCGCTTGAATTTTTTTGTTTGTTTGTTTTTTTTTTACTTTTTCCGCGTTTTGCGTCACGACAGCCAATCAACATCGGGAACATTCAACGGCTCTTAGAATTCTGGCTCTTTCACTTTGATGCACATTTGTAAAAATGTGTAAGTCTATGTTATCCTCACAAATAATGTACTGTTAAGACCAAAAAAGTTGAATACATTGCCGTGTTCAAGTTACTTTACTGAAGAGGACCATCACCTTCTGGCATCAGAGCTCAAGTAAGCTAAGGCACACTGAGCATGAGTAAGAAAAAAAATATTTACATTAGAAGTTGGAGCAATACAGTCAGATGTCCAAAGTCCATGATCATTTTGTCTGAAAATGAATAAATTCATTGATTTAAAATCACAGTATTGAAAAAAAAACAAAAAAACAAAACATCCATAGGTTTTACGCCCTTTCTTCATTAAAGATAAAAACCTCTTTGCATAGCTCATGTTTTGGCTTCTCAAGAGTCAGCAAGGCACACAAAACATCAACAAACAAACATACAAACAAAAAAAAATAACATGAATAATCCATAAAGGTAATTTTAGAAAGTCAACCCTAGAGCAGTAAAACACTTTTGTGAATCCACCTTAAGATTCTAAATACATATGTTCAGGTACTGTAAAAACAAACAACAACAACAAAAAAACTATTCTTGGCAAAAAAAGAGACAAGCAAGTGAGCGAATTAACACACAACCTGAAATGAAAATTGGGAAAATGGGTTAGATCAGCATACAAACATATTTTACATGTTAGGTCACTTTTACAACATCAAATATGTGACATAGAAAATGCTTCCAACCCAAATCTGCGCATTTGAGCCTCCTTACACCTTCTTGTTAAGAGTTTTTCTGGTCGTCTGCATTATTGCGAGCAGACGATGTTACAAAAGCACCGTCACCTTTGGCCAGAGCGGTGAGTGTTGCCAGATTCGGAGTGGACCCAGATAAATTGGCGCTGCGACGCTTCTGCTGATGTCGACGACGTTTGGCGCCACCACGGCTCACCCTGTCCGGCCGGACTAGGACTCCGTAACCGGGATTACAGTGGAAGTAGTGCTTCCCGCCGACCGAGCCGTCATTCTTTCCTGGGAAAGTCAAACAGACATGATAACTGCTGTAAAGATGAGTGTTTTTGTGTTTTCTGAGAAATGTGCCAAGACGAGTTGACTGTGTGTGTAAATGTGTGTGTGTGTATATATACTATATGTATATATATATGTATATATATATATATATGTATATATATATATATATATATATATATATATATATATATATATATATATATATATATATATATATATATATATATATATATATATATATATATATATAAATTGTATAGACATATTAAAAATCGGTATCAAAATAGTATAGTAAGTGCAACATATAGAAAATATGCATGTATGCAATTAAACAACATCAAAAATAAAAAATATATAAAGGGTTGGCCCTAGTGAGGGTAGGCTAGGCTACCTTAGCCTTCTACGTTATTCTTGATTATCTCTAGCTTCGTTTCCATATAAATCATCTTCTTACTTCTCTCTTTAATATCAATAGCAATCTTGGGACCCATAGCTAACCAATTAAAGTTTGAATTAAGCAGTAAAACGTACAATAAATAGACGTATGAGCGCGAACACATCCAACATGGCGGTGACGCATGCGCACTCACCGCCATGTTGGATGTGTGGTAATGCGAAAGAAATGGCGTAAAGAGGGGACAAAAAAAAACGTTGCGGTCCATGTCGTGAAGTAAAAAAGAAATGTAAGGCCGGGAGTTCCTTAACCAGGGGTTACTGTATATGCTATGTGTATGTATGTGTGTGTATATATATATATATATATTTGTATATGTGTATATCTATATCTATATCTATATATATATCTATATATATATCTATAGATATCTATATACCTATATCTATATATATCTATATATATATATATATATATATATATATATATATATATATATATATATATATATATATTAGCTATGTGTGTGTGTGTGTGTGTGTGTGTACATATATACTGAATATAAAATTTTCTGTGTGGAGTTTGCATGTTCTCTTTGAGCCGGCGTGGGTTCTCTCCGGGGACTCTGGCTTCCGCCCACACTTCGAAAACATGCACGGCAGGTGTATTGGACACTAAACTGTCCTTAGTTGTGATTGGGTACGTGAATGGTTGTTCATATCTGTGTGCCCGGCAAATGGCTGGCAACCATTTCCGGGTGTCTCTCACATACAGTTGGGATATGCACCAGTTTTTGTTTTTTTTTCATTATGCTCTATGTAGACCCACAACTAAAAAAAACAGGCATTCTGAATTATACTTTGTAGAATGTGAATTAAGCAGCAAAATCAAGTTTCACAACCTTAATTTTGATGCATATTTTGCTTTTTTGTTACTAATTTTTAAAAGGAATATTCCTTTCAGCATTGTCTGTATAGTTTGTTTTGAGAAAAAAAAAGTGGACTCTGGATCTATTTAAATGTTCTCAATAGGAAATATTGTTTTAAAAGATCAGCAAATCAATGGGCGACCAACGTCACATAATTTATCATTATCTTGCTTTGAGAGATCACTCTACTTTTACGTTTAACCCTCAATCATCTTAGCTGGTCTGCTTACATCTGGCGACACAATGAAATGGATTGTGGGACCCTCTGCTTTTGTGGTGTTTGGAAGCAAATAAAGCAGTGATATAATCTCAGTGTCAAGTGGATGCACAGATTCTAATTATCGAATGAGTACTGCAGTGTTAATACTCTCACTTTTATCTATCACATCCTCCAGAGCAGTGGTTCTCAAAGTGGGGTCCGTGAAATAATTTGGGTTATTAATAAAAAACATAGAAATACATCTGTGTTAATTTCTTCAATAAAGCAACCAATTCAACCAATTTAACTCAAATTTTGTATGTGTTTTTTTTTTTTTTTTTTTTTTAAAGAGTCCAGACATTCAATCCCAGATTCTTAAGTATCGATTTAATACTTAAGTATCTGGGATTTAATGTCCGGACTCTTAAAAAAAACATGAAAATACATCCTTGGCCTAGAATGAGTTCTTTTTTTTTTTTTTAAATGTACAAATGTTGAAATTTGTCAAAAGCATTTTGTGTCTACAATTGCTTGCTAAAAAGACAATGAAGCCAGCAAAAGTAAAGCAGCATTTTATTTTATCATGTTTTTTTTTTGTCTAAATGATTGGAAATCCACTAGGTTTGTTGTAAGGGGGTGTGCAATTTGCAATTTTTATTTTCAAAAAGGACACTTAAATTTTGAAAGTAGTAATGATATAAACCATCATTTTGTTTTGTTTCTGCAAATATTTGCAATGATGGGGGGAGGGGGTCCATGGAAAATTTGCTTTCTAAAAGGGGTCCCTGATTCCAAAAGGTTTGAGAACCTCTGCTCCAGAGGTTTTATGAATTCTATCCAGTGCTTCGAGTAGTAAAAACAGACCACATCCACTCACCTGCAGGTACCTCAAGTTCCACACCCACCCACATTCCCTCTGCAAAGTCCGTGGGTCCGACGTAGCGCACAGTGCCCCGTTTATTGGTCCCGACAGTGACAAATTCCCCTTCTTTCATCCAGTCAGGAAGAGTGACCTCAGCAGCAGAATCTTCCTCCTCGCAGTCTAAGATGAGCTCCAAAGGCTCAGTAAGATTGGGGTCCAATTTTGCAGAGTCGCTGGTCTCATTGTGAGCAGGCCCCTCTTCTGGCTCACCGACTATACCCTGGAAGGACTTGAGGTCTGATGACTGGACTTTCTGAATCTTGAAAGGCATGACTACCGCAGGAGATTTGGAGGGCATGTTGGGTTCATCTAATGCATCAAGTGTTGTTTTGTTGTGGAATTCATCACTAGATGAAGCTGGGATGCTAGAAGCACTGCAGTTCTTTATAGCGGATTTTTCCGGCGAACGAAGTGGATCGGAATCCTTCATTGGCACTGGAGGCATTTCTGAAGACATTTGGGTTAAAACAGAAGCAGGAATTTCAGAATCCTTCTTAATTAGATCTTGTTTGAGTTGTTCATTCTTCTCTACTGCTTCTTGAATTTCTTTAGTTGATTCTTTCATATTCATTTGAACACTTTCCTTAAAAGCTTTTGGTTTTGAGTCTGTTGGTTGTGGCTCTTGTAATATGAATGAATCCATCAGTGGCAGCGCATTGTCTAATTGCTCTGATTGCAATGCTTCACGTTCCAAAAGCACAGGTGTGGTCTGCATATTAGACTCTACACATAGAGCAGGGGCTTTGACTTCCTGTTCTACAAGAGATGGATTTGTTTTTTGGTTATTAGGATTTACAGATGGATTGTTATTTGGTTTAGAATGTGGCAGGTCTGTGTTCTCTGCAGCTGCCTGGAAAGACTCCTGAGGTTCAGATGCAGAGACAAAGTCAAATTGCAAAGGGAGTCTCTGTATGACTTTCTTTTCTTCTTCATCCGTCACCGCTGCAATACAGTCGGGCCTATGGCCTGACGATGGAGGAAGGTCCCAGCTTAATGTGTAGACATCTGAAAGAGTCGTTGTGGACACACTTGTTGAAATGTAACCGCTTGATGCTTCACTCATTGAGCTCTGGGTGGAGTCTTCTGTCTCTGGGATGATTGGTGGAGGAAGAGGCACAGTTCTGGGTTTTTCTTGGTCGATTTCCTCAGTGGGAACCTAAAAGTTAAGCAATTTTCAGGAAATGTATATTTTGTCTGGAATTAATTTCATGACTAAAACATGTCTCATGTACGAATAAAACTTTTAAAAACAAACCTTTCCACTCACTGTCGACTGAAAATTACTGTACATCACATGTGCTCAAGGTTGAGGTAACAACCAATCACAGCTCAGCTTGTGACTGTCACATGACCAAAACCAGAAAACAGAAATATATGATTGGTCAAGCCTTGAACACATGTGATGTCAGGAAGTTGAAAATGTGTTTTTAAAAGTTCAGGCTAAAACGGGATCTTTGGTTTATGACGGAAAATAGAGAAAACAACCGTCATTGCTGGGGTTATGTTCCTTAACGCAGTGTTTTACCCTTACACTACCGTTGGGACAATGCGTCCCACAGGTTTTCAAAAAATGGCAGTGGGTACAGAAATGGTAGCAATAAGATGAAATGGCATCCCAGCCCTTCATTACACTTATCTACACATTCTAGTGGCATTCAGCAACTTTTCCATCCACAACAAACCAGTACTGGGTCCACTGTCAACAAGGTAACTTGTGTTGTACAATTGTCGTCAATTAATCATCTCCTACTGCGAAAATACATTGATAATATGTGACATATATGTGTGTTACTATAGATTACACTGATTACTATGTATTGTAGGCTTTTGGTGATTATTTTCACTTCTCTGGCAGATTTATTTTATTATTATTATTATTATTTTTTTTTTATATGAAATACTGATGGGACAAAAAAAAATCCCAGGGCCTGTAACTATAAGTGGAAGTGAGAATTTTTTAAACTAATCTTCCAAGTATCCTAGACTTATGAATAAGTAATATATGCCATAAGTTTTATTTTTTCTGAAAAAGAAATTGTGAAAGAGTTAAAAAAAAAAAGTGCAATTTGATCATTTACCACAGCACACCTGACTATACCTCACGTAGCACTACTCTGCTGCGGGACAGTGAGTATTTATAAAAAGTTTTAGTTTACATGCTCAAGATTTTGGAGCCGATTACCGATCAGTAAAGCTGTTCCGATATACTCTTCACTTCCGATATTAGATATACAGATATATCAAAACTATATTTGGCATATGATGGAATAGGGGATTGTCATCATGAATGTGCAAATGACAAATCTGCATCAACTGTGTGATGCCATCATACAATAATTTCTGAGTATGAGTTTTGAGAATTTCAACAATACAAGGCAAACTAAAGGCAAAAAAAAAAAATAAGAGTCCAGCCAAATCTTAACATCGTGTACCAAAATAAAGGTCAACATATGACTTAATATTCACAAAGGGATGAGTCATGCTTGATGTCTACAGCATATGAGAACTCCAACTTACTTGCTGGGATGTGTTCATTCCCTCTTCAACACTGGCTGACTGCACCATGATACGAGGCACATTCTGCAACAGAGGAGCAGATTTAAAGACTTGATTAAAATTTTCTAAATGGTCTCACGATGGACTCAGAAGGGGACTTCTCTTTTAAAGTCTCTGGACCAGCACTTTTTCACCAAGCATCTTACAAAGACCATGCTTGTGCAATTTACTACTGTGAAGAAATCAGAACTCAGGCATCAGTGAGCCAATCAAACTGAAATGGAGCATGTGGGGGAGAAAAAAATAAAAAAAAATCGGGTGATCCGCAAGGCAGGCAGTGAAATCACACCGCCTAAAGAACATGAAAGTGGGATAGCTAACCAGGCCATCTGTTTTATTGTTAGACCTTCACTTTTCATTCATGTAATGAGGTCTGTATATTCATGTTTCACAAAGAGAAACAACATGTATTTCGTGTTGTGATTAGCACCAAAGATGGTAATGCGAGACAAATATTTGTTTATAAGATCCCTCAAATAGACAATCACGGTAAAACAATCAGGGTAATGGGAGTGTAATTATGATTGCACCCATAATCGTTTATTTCTATTCAGTTTTCCTGTACTGCCACTCGACATGAGCTGTTAGCTGATGAAATATTGTGCCATTTGCTTTTAAAAATGTTTTTCCCTCACTGAACAACATGATAAATACTGTATCACAATCTCAAATCTGAAGCTTTTTTATGCCTAATGACTTACAATCGGCAGCAGCACACAAGCTGATAAATGAATTAAACGCATGCATGGCAGACGTCTCAATCTGAGCGATGTGCTTTGTTCTTCATGCAGCAGATGAGAATGAAAAGGAAATGTTGAGCAGCAGCAGCAGCAGTAGCAGCACAACCTACATGGACAGTAGAGAGCAGGTCAAACACATCTATCCTGTCCTGCTGGGGTTCAGGACAGCCAACCTGAAAGTTGACACATATGCAAGATGCCACCTTGAAATACAGTGAAACAGTCCACACGTGACGAATTACCCTTCATTCTTTACAAAATCTTTTATGACTATAATTTTTCAGGCCATGGGGCACACCGAAAATCCTTTTCAGAAATGAGTGTACCTTTTAATATGATGTACTTTATGCATGGATGTCTGCTTTTTGGTTTGTAGTCTTTCACTCATCTAAATGCTAGCAGGCATATATGTTTTCGTCAGACTGAAAGTAAAGTCTTGATTCCATGTCTAAGATTCATGCAAAGTGTAGTCCCAGTTAGCCTAATACTACACTGAACACAAACTGCGCATTTTTGGCTGCGGTTTTCCAATGTTACAAAGTAAGACCAAGAGATAAACGACCCAGCCAAATTGTAATAGTTATTGAGGTTGAGCAATAAGAGTTGGACAATGGTGAGCACACTGACTTGTTTACAGCTGTTGAACCAAAATCAAGACAGCATTGAGCATTAGCCATAATAACAACACAACCAAATATTGACGAGTGATGTTCAAACACATGTTTCTGTGCTGGAGAAGCAATCCCTGTGTAACTACACAGCAAAAAAAAGCAAGTGGGACATGCAGCACCGCCCGATATTTCACATCCTGTTTGAATGATCAATTTGTCAATTACAGTAGAACACAACCAAATCATTTTTGCAGCCAGAAATTTTTCACAACAGGGGACCTTTCACTATAGGAAATATATGACTTGGATGTAAACATAAAAAACCTGTTTTAACAACAGTATGACTGATGTTAAAAACAAAATCAACATTTAAAAAAATATGAAAGAAATTTCCAAATTTACAATAAGCATTCATTTTCATACTTACATCAATTTATTGCATAATGTCTTTCACATTGCTTCATCCATTTTTTTATCTTTATTACTTTTATCCTGTCTTCAAGTATTAAACTTGGTTTAACCCAGATGTTTCTGCAAAATCAGCACGTCAAATGACGTTTTTCAGGAAACCACGCCCCTCCGCGCGGAGTCTACGCGGAACAGATTTTCACAAACGTGTATCTTCCAGAATTTATTTACGACGGACAACATAGCAGACGAACTATTCCTTATAGGATTTCAATACACTGAATGTTGTCTGAAAATAATACAGTGATCTAAATACTGTAAACAACTCCTGGCAGGCACCACGTTGGGAAGAGATGAGGAGTCTGTTTAGAATCTAAACAGACTCCTCATCTGTTCCCAACGTGGTGCGTCGAACTCCAGTCCTCGAGGGCCGGCATCCTGCATGTTTTCCGGTTTTCTTTCCCCAACACACCTGATTCAAATAATTAGCTCATTAGCAAGCTCCGCAGGAGCTTCAAAATGATCCCAATCATTTGAATCAAGTGTTTTGGAGGGAACAGGTTTGAAAACATGTAGGATACCGGCCCTCGAGGACTGGAGTTCGACACCTGTGGTTTAGATCATTTAAATCGACCAGGATTCTCTACCTCTGTTATAGAGTAGTGTTGTTTGTATGCTGTAGAGTCAATTTACTGACACCTACAGTATGGGAGAATATCGTCTGACTGCTGGGAAAAGCTGCTCCAAGTATATAGTGCTTCAAAAGTATAAACCAAGCTAGACTTTTCCTGCAAGGTTATTTTCACCGTAGTGAATTTCAGCGCACCGCAAATGCAGAAAAAAAACCATTTCATATTATGCAAAAGGATGATTTTTCCTTGTATGAGGAAGTAAGAAGGAAAGGCTTTCATGGATTTTTTTTTCCCACACTGGTGGAATGGCACAAGTAGAATAAACTATTGAACATATAATGTGAAAATGTATTAAAGCATACCCTTCATCAATAGATATATAGTATTGCCTAAAAATTAGTGGTGGCCGATAATATCAATAAAACAATATATTGTGATATGAAGTGACGCAATACACATATGTATGTATTGCAAAACGGCGTTCAGTTTTCAATAAATCACACATCGATTGTGAAATGTTTTTTTTTAAGTCAATCCAGTCCGGAGTTGCTTTCATATCATGATTTTTGTCATATTATTAATTTTATGAGTTTTACATGTAAATCATTCCAAACGCTTCAAAAACACTACAATAAATGTTACAACACATTACTGTGCGAGTGAGGCGATGTTCCAAAGCAAAAGCGGCAGCAGAGGAGGAGGGCAAACAGCAGAAAAAGAAAACTTTTTGATACAAAGATAACATTTACGTCATTTCTGCCATTGCAGTCATATCTCGGGCTTCCACACAGTGTTCAAATCATCCGTAGTAAACTCCTTTACGTGTTCCCGAGAAGTGCAATAACATCCGAGCAGCCATATTAACGAGCAGTAGAATCTCATGTTGCGTTTAATTCAAATGGGGATTTTCGTTTATGGCTGAAGAGCAAAAATGGCAGAAAAAAAAAAAAAAAAAAGAGTATAAAGTGGTGCGCAATAAAAGGCATTTGTGACAAAGTGCTACCTCTGTATTCCTGTAATCTCAACTGCTGTGGACATATTATCACAGTGAAGGACATGCTTGAAATTTAAAAAAAAATGCTGTGTTTTTTTTTGTTTTAATAAGAATGTTTAACGTGCTCATAGATGTCAATGGGTGGCTTCCTTGTGTTTTTTTTCAGTCACTGTATATGCCATCATTTTTTTTTAAACATTGCAGAATATATCACAATACGTATGGCAACACACCTTTGCTGTATCGCAATATATTTTTAAGACACAATACCCAGCACTACTAATAAAACAGTGTGTCTAATGGTCCAAAAATTGTAGAATATTGAGAATTTACAATACAGGCCGGTTAATCAGTTGGGTCAAAGTCTTTTTGAGGGGTGCTTCAACTACTGCAGTAGCAACCTGCTCAAGAGAGTTTTGAATGCTTTGGCACACAAATTCCTTGATTAGTTTCTCTCTGTAGGCCGCAGAAAGAAGCCACAGACTATGGCTTAAGGTGCTCATCACACAACTGGAGTGCTGTCGGGTTTTTCCGCAGTGAAGTGCTTCGAGATCGACGTCTTGATAGCACAAGCATGACAAGGTTCACCTGCTCCTAATTACAGCTCCTTTTACACAGTGTGTTCCTGTCTCAGTGGGGGTTGTTTGGAACAATCTCGGCTTTCATCACAAACAGCACATTATAAAACACATTATGCAACCCATCAATCATTTGCACTATAAGTGGTGCTACTTTGCATTTCTAAACTGCTCTCTCTAAATTATAAAACAAAGTTACAAAATGACTCATTTTCATCAGGATGACAGTGTTTCATAGGAGCCACATGGTGCAATATTTTCACAATTTCAATCAGTGTTCAAGTTTCATTTTAACATATCGATGTGTTTTCAGCAAGACATCCAGACTTACAGTGCACTTTGTGTCTATTTTTCCTTTTCGCTTCATTTTTATTTGACATGATTATGCTTCTGTAGAATGATGAAAAATGCGAGATCATGGGCTGGTGGAGCAGTATTAAGTAAATTCTAAAGTAAATTGTATGCAATATGTCCCTTTAAGTCTAGAGTGTGGTGATAAACATGAAATCTTGAGGTGAAAAGACTACCTGCTGAGGGTCGGTTGCTTGGTCTCCACTATCTTCTTTGCCACCAGAAAGCAGTGATTTCAGGAGATGAGGCACTGTCTTCACTGGAGAAAAAGAAGATGGAATAGGATGATTTTGGTTTGACAAAAAGTCAGTAAGAAAAGGCCAATAAATGAAATCGCACCTGAGTCTGGGTTCAGGCTGTATGATGTAGAGTTGGGCATCGTGCGCCTGGACTGAGAAGGAGCAGCAGAGAGGTCCTGGTGACTCTCCCAACCCTATACAGACACATAAACAATATGATAAACAATAACATGTTAGGAGGCTGTGCCATTTACTGCAATTCTGCTAAAACACTTTACTGATTTTATTTTACTGACTGTTTCATACACTGGTTCTTCTAAAAAAAAAAAAAAAAAAAAGCATATTGTGATTAAGTTAATAACTTTCTGTAATGAACTGATAAACATTTTAGATTCACTATATACAACTGACATCGTTCAAGGCTTTTATTGTTTTAATATTGATGATTATGGCAAAAAAGTAAAGAGAAACCAAAAATACCTATATCAAAAATTAGCATATTTCATCCAACCAATTTAAAAAAGTGTTTTTGATACAAAAATGTCAACCTTCAAATGATTATGTTCACTTATTCACTAAATACTTGGTCGGAAATTGTTTTGCAGAAAAGACTGCTTCAATGCGGCATGGCATGGAGGCCATCAGCCTGTGGTACTGCTGAGGTGTTATAGAGGCCCAGGATGCTTTGATAGCAGCCTTAAGCTTATCCACAGTGTTGGGTTGAGTGTCTTTCAACTTCCTCTTCACAATATCCCACAGATTCTCGATGGGGTTCAGGTCAGGAGAGGTGGCAGGCCAATTGAGCACAGTATTACCATGGTCAGTAAACCATTTACCAGTGGTTTTGGCGATGTGAGCAGGTGCCAGGTCGTGCTAAAAAATGAAATCTTCATCTTCATAAAGCATTTCTGCAGAAGGAAGCATGAAGTGCTCCAAAATCTCCTGCTATCTAGCTGCATTGCCCCTGCCCTTGATGAAACACAGTGGACCAACACCAGCAGGTGACATGGCACCCCAGACCATCACTGACTGTGGGTACTTGACACTGGACGTCAGGCATTTTGCCATTTCCTTCTCCCCAGTCTTCCTACAGACTCAGGCACCTTGATTTCCGAATGACATGCAAAATTTGCTTTCATCCGAAAAAAATACTTTGGATCACCGAGCAACAGTCCAGTGCTGCTTCTCTGTTGCCCAGGTTAGGCGCTTCTGTTTCTGCGACTGTTTATGGTTCAAAAGTGGCTTGGCCTAGAGAATGCAGCAACTGTATATCATTTCCTGCACACACCTGTGCACGGTGGCTCTGGATGTTTATTCTTCAGAGTCAGTCCACTACTTTGGCAGATACCCCAAGGTCTGGAATCAGCCTTTCTCTGCAATCTTCCTCAGGGTCAGGTCACATCTTCTGGTTGTGCAACATTTTCTGCCACACTTTTTCCCTTTCCACAGACGTCCCATTGAATTGCCGTGATACGGCACTCTGGGAACAGCCTTAATTCGCCCAGAGATTTCTTTCTGTGTCTTACCCGCTTGCTTGAGGATGTCAATGATGGCCTTCTGGACAGCATTCAGGTTGGCAGTCCACGATTGAGGTTTTAAGTAATGAACTACGTGGGCAGTTTTTAAAAGCCTCAGGAATCCTTTTGTAGGTGTTTTGAGTTAATTTCTTGATTCAGATGATTAGGTTAACAGCTCGTTTAGGTACCTTTTCATGATATGCAAATTTTTTAAGATATGAATATTGGGTTTTCATGAGCTGTACGCCAAAATCATCACTATTAAAACAATAAAAGACCTGAAATATTTCAGGTGTTGTGCAATGAATCTAAAATATATGAAAGTTTAATTTTTATTATTACATTATGGAAAATAATGAACTTTATCAGAATATGCTTTTTTTTAAGATGGACCAGTATATATATATATATATATATATATATATATATATATATATATACATATACACACATACACGCGGGCTCAAAGAGGACATGCAAACTCCACACAGAAAGTTTTATATACAATACAGTATATGTACACACACACACACACACACACACACACACACACACACACACACACACACACACACACACACACAGTATATATGTACGCACACACACACACACACATTCATACATACATACACATATATATATATATTATATATATATATATGTGTGTGTGTGTGTGTGTGTGTTGTATATATATATACAATACTCAGTGTATATATATATATATATATATATATATATATATATATATATATATATATATATATATATATATATATATATATATATATATATATATATATATATACACTCATATATATATATATATATATATACATATATATACACACATATATATATATATATATATATACATATATATACACACATATATATATATATATATATATATATATATATATATATATATATATATATATATATATATATATATATATATATATATATATATATATATATATATATATATATATATATATATATATATATATATATATATATATAGATTGTAAGTCAATCTTTTCTTATGGGAAAATTGCTTTCGGTGTTCGAACAAATCGGTGCTCGACCACCACCTCAGAACGGATTATGGTCGAGTACCGAGGTACCACTGTGTGTATATATATATATATATATATATATATATATATATATATATATATATATATATATATATATATATATATATATATATATATATATATATATATATATATATATATATATATATATGTATGTATGTATGTGTATAGATGTAAAAAAATTAGGAATACAAGATGAAGCTTAAGTATTATGCTCCTCACCTTGAAGTCACCAAGTTTATGAGTTGAAGAGAATACATCCAAATTGCTGGCTGAGAGCTGGGTGGAGAATTTCAGAAGCAGCATGTAGTAGAGCGTTAGTGACAGCAGTAGAGGCCAAGGGCAGCAAGAACCACATAGAACCACGTAAGATGTTACCCAGCGATGTGTCTGCAGTAAAGGTTTCACTTACCCGGTTGACATTTGGTGAGCTGAGGCAGCGTCTGGAAGCTTTCCCCTTGACTGCTAGTTGCTCCCTCACTGTTACTTCCTATGCACAAAAGTTACAAAGTTAGAGAGGCAGTATTTTACATGCTGTGTATGCATGCCACAACCTGTCGCAGTCTGTCGAGGGTCAGGATGTTCTCCACAGCCAGAACACTGCGCAAGTATTTCTCTATGGCTGCCTCACTGTCACCCGACTGATCATCATCTGTGCTGGCGGCCAATCGGGCCAACATCTCTCGGTCTTCTGGCCCGTGAAAGTCCTGGAGAAGCAATTGTACGAATCAGTAAAATGGAAAGTAATAAGGAAAATATAATCAGTTTACAGGTTTTTTTTTTTTTATACTGTAAAACAGGATGAAAATGTTTCTTGTTTTGTTTGATGAATAATTTATTCACTATTCATTAGTCTAGTAATTGTATATTCATT